>NC_138058.1:19331354-19776354 GCF_964194185.1 Rhinolophus hipposideros | reverse complement strand
GTTTAGTATATGGAAGAGGCCAAATATATGTTATCTAGCAGAGAGAAATCTTAAACTTACTCTAGATTAAACTCAACGTAAGAATTATGTTTTCAGTCAGCTGAGCAGAGTAGATCATGTGTGTTGTGGTACAGATTCAGAGTAAGGTTTTTATTCTTTACAATTGAAAAATATTGTGTATTAGGAAAATCATAAATTACTCTAATGGATGCTATAAGGGATTTACTTCTATGTTAATTTTAATTGAAGATTCAAAACAATAGAGACTACATCCTAAATGGAAGGTCATAAAATATTATTTTATTTTTTTTTTTTTGGTTTGGTCATCAATGATTTTTAAAGGAAGTGAGCAGAAACCAGTTTTGTGATTTTATTCTCTAGATGACAACAATGGTCTAAGGGATCAGGTGTCTGAAATTAAACAAGTACATTTGCTTCAAGAAATGCCCCCACTTGTCTCCCCGCCGCACAGAAGGTTGGAGGGTGCCTTCTTCTGATCCCAAATCTAGTAGGAAGAACTTCACCTACGCCATTCAGCATTTGAACCTTGCCAAGATTTAGAACCAATGGCTGGATCCTGTCTCAAGCTTAAGGAAAGTAAAAGGTCAGGAACTGTGGCTGTTTAGCTACGCTGGTGGTGGCACATCCTGAATTGGGATCATCCTGAATCTTCCAATTCTATTCAGGCAAAAGTGTTTTCTGTGAACCAAGTGGGGGTTCACATGCCAAGAATGCAAGCCTCCGATCATTCTATTTCCTGTCTCAGAGTTCTACTTGGAGAAGTAGAAAAACCACAGTCAAAAGCAGCCAAGTGTATCTAGGGACTGAAGAAGGACTCATCAGCCACCAGCCAGAACAAATGCATTTATGCCAAGAGATCTGCAGGCATGAGGGAATGAGGGAAAACCGACCTTATCAGTCAGGATAGACTACAACTGTGGTTCTCAGCCAGGGACTATTTTGTTCCCAAGGGTTAGTGGACATGTCTGGAGACAGTTTTGGTCACCACAATTTGGGAGATGGTAAAGTGCCTGGGCAGTGATACTGCCACTTACTGACAAGAAGCCAGAGTTGCTGCTAAACATCATAAGATGTATAGGACAACTCCTTACAAGAGACAATTATTCAGCAAAATATCAGTAGTGCCAAGGTTGAGAAACCCTGGGCTAGAGAATGCTGTATGTTGATTTAATAACTAATCTCCAAATTTTAGTAGCTTATAACACAAAGATTTATTTCTCATTTATACCGTGTGTCCATTGTAGATTGGCAATGGCTCGACTCCACATGTCTTCATGGCAGAATCCAGCCTCCATTTGGAATATCACCAGTCAACATGGCAAAGCAAAAAGAAACATATTGGACAACTTTTAAAGCTCCTGGTAGAAATGACAAACTTCTCTATGTTTCAGATCCCCTTGTAACAAATTACTCCAAATTTAATGGCTTAAAACAACACACAATGATTATCTACTAGTTAGTCAATAATCAGACAGGGCATAGCTGATACCCCTTCTTCAGGACCTCTTAAGATCTGCAGTCAAAGAATCAGACAGGACCACACTCACCTCAAATGTCAAATGGGACGGAATCTGCTTGTGAGCTGACTCGGTGATTATTGACAGGATTCAGTTCCTCATGGGCTATTGGACTGGGAGACCTGAGTTCCGCCATGACTTTGGCTAGAGGTCATCCTTACTTCTTTGCCAGGTGTCCCGCTCCACCAGAACAAGAATGCATGAAGAACCAAAAAGCAAATACCAGCAAGATAAATATCACAGTCTTTTTTAGACTTATAATAGAAGTGACATCATATTACTTTTCTATTCATTTCTAGCAAGTCATAAGATCCAGCCCACAGTCAACAGGAGGGAATTACAGAAGGGAGTGAATACTACTTCATCTCCCCTGAATTCAACAGGGTGCGATATTTAATCTTTTCACAGGAAGGAGTACCGCATAGAGCAACACCAAAATATTAAGTAAAGAGTAATACAATCTGGCTCCCCAAACATTTTCCTCTTTCCTAATTCATTAGGCTCAAACTGGGGGAGGGGTGAAGTTCTATTTTTAAGTAATGGGTTTGAGTTTTTTATTATTCCATTGAACTGGATATATGAATTTCTGAACTGAGAGAGAAAACTATACTTTATAACCTAGAGTAACCACAAGATCTTCCGTCACCTAAAAGCAATCAGAAGGGTTATAGGGATTCCCACAAATTTCCCTCCAGAAAATGATACATACCAGCTCCACAGAATACATTTAAAGAGATAGTGGAAGGCAAACCTAAAGTTGCATGATATCCCATGAGTCCACTGGTTCATACCTTTAATTAACAACCGTGCATTGATTACCAATTATATGCTTGGCTTATCCTAGGCATGGGAATACATAAATGAATAAAATAGACAGAAATCCCTGGCCTTATAGAGCTTATTTTCAAATGGGTGTGGGGAAGTTGATAGACTCTAAAAGAAATGGTTTAGGTATATAATATTTCAGAAGGTGATAGAACTTATAGAGATAAATAAAAAAGAGACAGGGATGGGGGATGCTAAGATTTTCAGAGGTGAAGCAAGTCCCCTGAAAAAAGATGAAACTATGAGCCATGCGAATATCATTCTATGTAATGTTTATATATTCTTCAAAGGAGCTATTTTAAAAATCAACATAAAACACCATAATAATAACTCCAGCAAGCAAGAGACGTCTGCATTTAAAAACACATCTACAGTTTTTGTTTGGAAACAGTAGCTGATATGGTTTTTATGTGCAGGTATGTAGATTGATGATTCCTTTTTGCAGACCTTGCCTTGACCTCAGCATATGGTGTGTAGGAGTCGGTGGTCTGACTCCTACCTCTGAACCATGTAGATGGATGAAAATTAAATGTAAGGTTCTTCTCTATGTATAGCAAGGAAGTATTAAACAAAAAAACGTTTCTTGTTTTGTTTCAATATCTTGGTCTTCCTGGAAGTAGGTAATCCAGCTGGGCTTCTCTGTATGAGTCAGTTGCCTAATACAGAAGGTGAACAGGCGTCTACTTGGGATAGGAATGCTTTGACAGGTGGGCTCTCCCTGATCTCTGCTGGTGGCTGTGGGCTCTCCTAAGCGTAACGGTCCACAGGCACCTTCTCCAGGAGCTTGGCGGGCAGTAGCTGGTTTGTGGCACCTTGCTTTCCCTCCTCACCCCTCTTACCTCACTCTTGCTTGAAACCCATTTAAGATTTCCCTTAATTGAGTGATATTGTCTATAGTTTCTCCTGATCAGAACAGAAATTTCCTATCTATATTACCTGTGCTGTCTTGACAGGAATTTGAGAAAGGGGGAGATTCTAACCCCTATCATAGGCCATCCTCTTTGTCCAGGACATGTTATATTGCTATATGAAAGAGCTGGAAATGAAACAGATATGCCATGTATCTCCATATCCTTTTCCACTTCTGTCTCTATCTATATGAAAATTATAGATGGATATTTATAGAAATAGACCAAATGGTTAACAGTTGTTACTTTGAATAGTGGGATAATATGCTTCTTTCTTTCTTTAATTATTTATATACTTATATTTTTCTACTATGGTTCAGTAATACCTTTATACTTAGAAAACCCCAAATTTTACTTTTACACCAGTGATAGAATCACAGCATGCAATTCACTTGGGGACTGTACATCAAATAAAGGAGCTATTTAAACTAAGGAGATACGAAAAAATCAGTAGCTTTTGAAGATTCACTTTAAAGTGTTGCCACTCATGCTTAACAAAAATGTTTCCACCTAGCAAATTAACATACTATATATACATTATGCACAATACAAATTTATTTGGGGATAATCATAAGAAACTACATTTTTATAATGCTGTGAAGATTGCAAATTGCTTCGTCATTTCATTTCATTTGATCATTTTAATGACCATATTAAAACAAAGTCAGTCTTTTTTTCACGGTATTTGAATGAGAAAAAAGAGGTCCAGAGCATTCCAGGATAAGCATTACCTACAGGAAAGACTGCCAAGCCATTGTTTTCTCTATATGATGACCTTGACTTTTATGCTTGGATGGCTACTTTGAAGGAACCAAAATTCCCCAGTAACTGAAGTAGGTTCTGATTCCTCTGTACAGGCAACATCTTACCTTTATTTCTGACTCATGAATCTCCTTTCAGGGTTGGAAATGTGGTTTTCTCAGGAGAAGTGTCATCCCAAGTCTTCTCTCCACTAAATAGGATGTTAACAACTTTTCTCATCATGCGTATCTCATACCTTTCTACAGGTGACCCTTGGACGATGCGGGTTTGAACTGCGTGGGACCACATATACATTGGGGTTTTTTAATTGGCCTGCACAGTTCAGACCTGTGCTGCTCAAGGGTCAACTGCCACTGGGGATTCACATTACGTGGGGTCCCGCCTGACTGTAGTTTTACGTGGATTTTCTACCTACAGTAAGTGGCCCCAGTACCCTAGTAGCTCACGAGTCAACTGTATTTCTTAGAAGAAAAAAGATTGAATTTAAAGAACCTGATGAATGTTTTTGGTGGCCATGTTACAAGTTGAGAGTGGAATAATTCTTGGCCATTGTAAGCTAAGGAATCAATTTAGAATCGTTAAGACCCAAATAAAGAAAACATGTTTTAAAATAATTTCTATTGATAAACTGAAAATTCAGTCAAGACTAAAATTAGTATAATTTAAATATACAGTAATATTTTAAGACTTTTATAGCAACAATATTAAGAAAAAGTATTTTAGTAAATCATGCTATCTGTATATAAGTAACATACAGAAGAAGTAGGTATATATTTACTTCATATAATTTCTATTTAATTAAGTTAATGAGAGAAAATATGAATAAATAAGTATATTACTATTTTTTTCATTTTAGCCAATAATTCTTAGAGTTTAAATGATGCACTAAGAGGTAACCATCTTAAATACATGGGGATTTAGACAGTTTCTGTTTTCATGATCATGTAACAGTAAGCTTGATGATGAATGTGAAATCAGCAAGAAGCTGATAGCAAGATTAGTAATATTTTATACATTGCAAAATAACTATCTTTAATTCTTTTAATCTTAAGTGGGCGTGGTAGAGGATCTTCTAAAATGGACACCGTCAACTCCTTCCTTTCCATAGACACATGTTGCTTCTCACATAAAAAGTAGAGACTCATTTCACTGGTCTTAATCAGGGATGGCCTAAGTGGCTTGCTTGAAAATAGAATGTAGTAGGCATTCTGGGACTCCTAAGCTTAGCTCATACGTCTTGCAGCTTTCTCTGGGCCCCTTTGGAACGCTCCATCTGGGAAACCAGGCAGCATGCTAGGAGATGTCCAACCCCAGACAAGCTATGTGCACATGCTCTGGTGGTCAGCCCCATCATGTGAGTTAGCCCATCTTGGACATTCAACCCATTTGGGACTTCAGATTACTCCAGCCTCAGCCACCATGTCAGGACAACCACATCGAGAATCCTTGAATGAGAGCTACCTGGCTGAGCTCAGCCAACCCTGAAAATCATGTGTGAAAATAATAAATGGTTGCTTTAAGCCACTGTTTTTTAGAGGGTAATTTGTTATACAGCAATAGAAAAGATATGGCATGACTATTAAATAAATAATAAGTTAAAAACTAAAGCAAAATTCTCCAAAATAAAGCAAAAAGTGAACCTGGGCTCAGATTCTGGCAGTAACTACGTAATGATTTGGGGATCATTAACATACTCTATAGTCCCATTTCTTCATTAGTAAAGTGAAATACTGAGATAGTAAAAGGAAACACAGTTCAACACATGTGTGGCCCCTGTTAAAGAATTCTACCTACTCTGCAGTGAAAGTCAGTAAGTGTCTCACTGACGCTGGGCAAAAAGTATAGAATAGACCGTCAAACAGCTAGTTTTTGAAGACAGAAATGATTATTAAGAGTCAATATAGGTTGGCAATGACCATAACCTGCTAAAAACAACTTATTTGACTATTTAACAAGATTGTTAGGCCAGTAAGCATGTATAGACATGGTTTATCTGATAACACTTGGCTCCTTCAGAATGTTGCAGGATTCCACCTATAGCTTTTGCATAATGCCTTATGATATTTCTACAGGGCCCTTCTCCTTAATCAACAATTCTCTACAACTATTTTTTAATCCTACAATGTTCTTCTTTTGACTCTACTCCCATATTATTGGTTTCATCACTTTCTTGTCCCACCTCAAAAAACCTCTCCCTTCTCTCTGCCACCAGTTTTTGGCTTCCATTTTCTTGTTTCAATTCTAGCTCTTAACAATTGTTTATGTTTCCATCATTCTACTGAGATTGCATGTCCAAAATTATTCACATTATTTTAGTTGCTAATTTAATTAGCCTTTCCTCTGTTCTCACCCTCCGTTTTATCTCTGTAGCATGCAACCAGGTGGACAGCTCCTTTGTTCTTCATTCTCTCCTACATTGGCTTTCATGGCACTTTTGGGTTTCTCTGTATTGCTCCAAATACTTCTGTTCTGTTATCTACTCTGGCTCCTATTGCTCCATTAATTGTAAGCATGTTTCCATGGTCCCCTTTGTTCTCTTATTTTCAGTATGATCTCTTGTCCTGTTATTCATTCTCATGATTTCCTTTATAATAATATGTTAATTGATATCAACTCCTGTCTTTTTTCATAATCTTTAGTCACAAAATATGTACTGAAACTGAATTTTAATCACAAAAGTTTGAAGCCCTATTAGATGTTATTAATATGGTATTATAATCAGAGGACCCAGGGATGCATGAATCACTTTTTTTTATCCCAGCAATTTTTCCTTTCCATGATTTCCTGTAGCAAAAATAAATTTAAACAAGAATAATGGTAAATGAGAACACAAGGTATAAGTTTATTATTATGATCTAGGCTTGTACCCAGTAAATTCAAACTCTCTTATAAGCAGGGCTTAGGGCTGAGGTCTAATGAAACACTAAATCGTAATGTCAATCAGTACCACCCTTAAACAATGTGATCTTTTTATTACAGAAGAGAAAAAAACTAAGATAACTACATCTTCTCTAAGCAGGCAGACCCTGACTCAGTTTGCTCCTTGCTTGAGGGAAAAGAAATGACAGAATTCAAGAAAGAAAAACAGAGTGAAGTGTATCTTTGTTTATGAACTTCTGATGTACTGCAACCCAATGTATAAGTAACTGTGGCAAAATCATTCTTCTGCAATCTGACCCAATTAGATCCGTATTCCCTTTACCCAGCAATGGGGATAGGTGGAGAGTGGGCATGTAAGAGAAAGCAAGACCTTGTCCTGCCTCGTGGTACTGCTCCTCTCTGCAGGGAATGCCCAGCCCTGTCCTTCTCATCACGATCATAAGTTTCAGTTTATGCCTTGATCCCAAATCTGTATTCTGCTATTTGCTTGCTTAATATTCTAGGACTGGAGCCCAGATCACTCATCTGGTGGCCTAGCTCTTGCCAATGAAATCAATAAGATTGTCTTGTCTACAGTATTTCCAACCGCTGTGTGGAGACATGTCTCAGTATTCCTAGATCTTGATACTGCTCTAGCAGACTATATATAGTATATATACTTTCTACAACTTCTCACTCTCTTATCCTTTCTATAGAATCAGAATTCAAGTTTGCATGAAAATTCCAAAATTAAGCATATTTTTTGATTTGCTGCTTTGAAACACCTGTTTGTCCTTGCTGTGGATAATTCTTGATCTGGGTGGGTTTTCAGTTTCCTTTGGGAAACTGAAACTTGCATGGTCTTCTACTCACTGGTCCACCTGTTGTTGGACGCCTCACATCCAATCCTGAAACTTTGATGATACAGTCAACGTGAATCAACAGGGCCATGAGGACCTTCAGAAAATATCCTCCACTTTAAAGTGCATCAATACGTGACATATTTAGTGCTTTGAAATTTTCGTTGATGTTTTTCTCCCACTTTCAGTAATTTCTGTTGAGAACATGACTAAGCACTGTTCAGAGAGCTAAGCAATGAAGGACCTATTGTCACATAGAAGAGCTATTACAACAGAAAACAAGAAAAGAAATAGAGTATGATCATTGGTTATTGATGCTTTGGAGATGCAAGGACTTAAACTTTTGGAGTGTCTTACGCTTAGGCCTTAGCCTGTAAAGTTCATGACAGAACTACATGATACATTTTGAAGAAGACATATTTATTCAAAGGCTTTTATTTTTTTGCTGGCATTGAGAAATTTTGCAATGCCTTTGAGAAGATAAAGATGGTGGGAGAACCAGGTAAGTATTCCTCTGATAGGGAATCTTATAAGAGCAGGCCTTTGGGATACACTTCCCAGCGGAGTACAGGAAAATATGTCTTCTGTGTTCCCCAATACCCCAGTGTGACATGAGGATAGGAGAAGAAATGGTTGTATGAATTGTCATGTACATATAATTTCTGTAAAACTGTATATAATTATCTTGTCAGAGAAGGCTTTCCTCCAAAGCCCAGAAATGGGTGAAGAAATCCCCAAAGTGATAGAGGAATAGAGGAGATATGAGAATAATTTGGAATACGCCAGCTCATTGCTCAGTAACATTTGTTATGTGCCTAAATCTGTGTGCAGATTTGAATTTTATATCTTATAAGTCCCTTATTTTATTGTTCATTCTAATTAGTATGCATTTTATTTTTTGTTCAATCTGCACATTGTTTTGAAGACCACGTAAAAATGATAATAAAAAGGGAGTCAGTGTGACTATACTGGAAATTCTAGCCAGGACAATTAGGCAAGATAAGTAAATAAATGCATCTAGATTAGAAAGGAAGTAGTAAGTTTATCTTAGTTTGCCAGTGATGTGACCTGGCATATAAAAAATCCTAAAAAATTCACACACACACACACACACACACACACAACAACAACAACAACAACAACAAAACAACAACTATGTATTAGAAATAATAAATGAGTTTAATATTGTTGCAAAATAAAGGTCAGTATTAAAAAATCAATTGTATTTCTATACATTAACAATAAAATCTGAAAATGAAAATTTAAAAAAGTATAATCAAAGGAAAGGAAAACAGGAATGAATTTAACAAAATAAGTACAATGTTTGCATTCTGAAAACTACAAAGCATTGTTGAAATAAAAGAAAATGTAAAGAAATGTAAATATATCCCATATTCATTCATCAGAAGACTTAATAATAAAATGATAATACTTTCCAAATTGATCAACAGATGCAATACAATTCTTTTCAAAAACCCTGATGTATTTTTTCTTGCAGACACTGACAAGCTGATGCTAAAATTTCTGTGAGTCCACAATAGCCAAAATAATGTTTAAAAAGGAAAAAAGTAGAGTACTCACACTTCCCAATTTTGAAACTTACTGTGGAGCTGCAGTAATCAAAACAATCTGGTATGAGCAAAAGGATAGACATATAGATCAATGGATTAGAATTGAGACTCCAAAAATACAAGCTTAATTTAATGGCCAATTGATAGTCTACAAAGGTCCCAAAACAATTTAATAAGGAAAGAGTAGTCTTTTTAACAAATGATGCTGGGACCACTACTTACCTATTTGCAAAAGAAAGAATTTGGATCCCATGTTTACACTGTATAAAAATTAATTCAAACTGATTATAGATATATGTGTAATAACTAAATCTATAAAATTCTTAGAAAAAAACTGAACCTAAATTTTTGTAACCTTGGCTTACACAATGGTTTCTTAGATACGACACCAAAAAGATAAGTGACAAAGAAAAAACACAACAAAAAAATAAAAAAAAAAAACAACCTAACTAGGATTTTGTCTAAATTAAAAATTTTATGCTGCATATGATATCAGGAAGAAAGTGAAAAAAACAACCCAGATAATGAGAGAATATATCTGCAAATCTTATATCTGATAAGGGACATAGAGCCAGAATATATAAAGAATATTCACAACTCAATAATAAAAATATATATAATGGAATTTTTAAGGATTTGAATAGACATTTCTTCAAAGAAGATATACAGATTGTCAATAAGCACGTGAAAAAATGTATAACATCATTATCCATTAGGTTAATTCAAATTAAAGCCACCATGAGATACTACTACCTGACCCCCACCCACAAGGATGACAATAATCAATAGAAAAATAACAACATATGTTGACAAGGATGTAGAGAAATTGGAACACTTATACATTGCTGAAGGGAATGTGAAATGATGCAGTCATTTGGGAAAACAGTTTCACAGTTAAACATATGATTGACATATGACCCCAGAATTCTAACCTAGATGTATACCCAAGAGGAATTTAAACACATCCACACAAAAAACCTGTACAAAAATGTTCATAGCAGCATTTTCATAATTGCCAAAAGGTGCAACAACCCAAATGTTTATCAACTGATGAATGGATAAACAAAACATGGTATATCTCTAAAAAGAAATATATTTAGTAATGAAGAGAATGAAGTACTGATACTTGCTACAACATGGATAGAATGTGAAAACATTCTTAGTGAAATAAGGCAATTACAAAAGACCAAAATTTGACTGCATTTATTCGTAATGTCCAAAATAGGCAAATCTACAGAAATAGAAACTAGATTAGTCGTTGCCTAGGGTTGGGGAACGGGGAGAGTATGATGAGGAATGACTGCTAATGGGAATATTTTGAATGTTTTTCATGGGTGATGAAAATGTGCTAAAATTCGATACCGGTAATAGTTACACAACTCCATGAATATATTCAGTTATATACTTTAAATGGGAAGAAAACAATCCAAACAAACCATGTTCTAAAAAGTATTTTATGTTTTCTGTTAACCAAAGGCAGAGGATACCAAAAAATAACTAATTTTAACCCATTTTCTCCACATTTATAAGCTTTAAAATCATATATATATATAATTTGAAATATGAAAGTTTTCCATTTTTTTAATCAACTATTATATAGCAATATTAAAAGTTTGAAATATTCTACATATTCTACATATGCTTTTTAAAATGTAGCCTATATATTAAACAATGGATCTTCAGAGAATGGATACTTTATAATTGTGTTCTTCAAAGTTGAAAAGATTAAAAATTAGAAAGTATAAAACCCATTACAGGAAAACTATTATTAAAGATGAATTCTTTGACTAATTTTTCATTCTTTGGTATATTGCTAATTTATTCTGATTTTTGTTGAGCCCATGTTAATATTATATGTGTATGTGTTTGTGTGTGTGTATATATATATACGTATATATATATGTATATATATATACGTATATATATATATACATGTATATATATATATATATATTCTTATAAATAAATGTACTTATCTTTCACTCCATCCCTCCAAATACATATGGAAGGAAGTATAATTTTATGATAGTGTTTCAAATTTTACGTGACATTTTTAAGGAAAATTATGAAACTTACATTTGAAGTTTAACAGCAACAAAAGAAGAAATAAGTGAAACTGTAGAAATTTATGAATTTCAAAAATGGTCTCTTTACTATGAGAAATATTAGTTCTTTAAAAATTCACCTAAGTCATATATGTAGAGAAATGATGACCTTAGGATCCAATCCAGTCTTCTGCTATGTTAGGTTTCAGTTTGTCTTCCTTCCTTCTTCTCTCTCTTGTTCTCTCTCTCTCTCTCTCTCTCCCTCTCCCTCTCTCTCTCTCTTTCTTTCTCTCTTTTTCTTTCTTCCTTTCTTCTTTCCTTCCTTCCTTCCTTCCTTCCTTCCTTCCTTCCTTCCTTCCTTCCTTCCTTCCTTCCTTCCTTCCTTCCTTCCCTTTCCTTCTCCTCCTCCTTCTCCTTTTGGCCTGCCTAGTATAGGCCTACACAGTGTTTTAAATTTGAATTTGTTGTCAAAATTTTAAAATAAGGTTCTTTCTCATAAATATCTGCAGTTTCCGAGTGTATCATAAATCAGAAACTCTGGACACTTCAGCCCAGTCCTGGATGGAAAAGTTTGCAGGAGCTGAGGAGCAGCAGCTTTTTTAAATAGAACGTATGTTACACCTTTCAGCATGGTACCCAACATCTCCTTCTTTCCCCACCACCACAGTTGAGTATCAGTTTCTAGTTTCCATTTATCATCTTACACATTTCTGGCTTTATTGATTCAGCTACCCCTTCTGTCCTCACCTCTGGGCTTGTCACATTGCTCTTTTAGTTGCCATGTTCATTGACCCAACTGTTCTTTTCATTTGTTCTTGCTGCCATCTTCTGTATCACCTGTCATCAAGAATCACCAAATAGTTGTTAGATTGTTGTCCCTCCAGTTCTTTACTCTGTTCAGAATGATGTTGTATCTGTCGATGACGACCAAACTTTATATCACTTTATATTTCTCAATGTCTTATAAACTCAGTCCCTTCAATGTCCTGACACTAATGTAGTCACACCCATGGCCACTGATTCTCCTCTTACCGAAGTAGATAGAGTTAGGCTATGTCCCTCTGGCAGAACCCACGCTAAACAAAGATAGTAAGGTATTCCAAACGGCACTTAGTCTGCCTACAGTTCCTCTCCCTTGTCTTTGGCAAAGGACTACTTTCCTTTTGGTTGTATCTCAGGTAACATCTCTTCCAGGGATTTCCTTCATAATATGCATTTGCATGTCATCCAGTTCTTAACCTTGCTTATTACTGTCTGGGTAAATTTGGATACAAGTAACGGAAAATCTACTCCTGGCTTCCATAAAACTGTAAGGTGGGAAGATTCATTCAGTGACAAAGTTTTGCATTTATTGTGTTTTAGTTCCTTAACCTATGCTTCCCTTTTTTACTTTCACTTTGTGCTAAGAGTATATTCCTCATAGTGGCAAACTAGCTGTGAACATTCCTAGTTTCACCTCCATCTACCATGATATCCATTAAAAAAAAAAAATCAGCATTTAGAATGTAGAAAATATTTTCCCCCAAATACCCAACAAACCTTCACTTGTTCTCATAGCCTAAACTGAGACACATGACCATTTCCTTAAAAAAAAAAAAATGATTGAGCTAGAAGCATGCCACATCCTTGTACTTAAGTCAGTCACTGTGGGAAGAAAGTAGAAATTATTCTTCTTTTGGAGATAACTACCTGGAGTCTAAGATTGAGAATTTCCCCCTGATCACATAGGATATATTGAAAGAATGGAAACCTGAATGAAGAGTCATGCTGTTAGGAAAAGGGGAGACTGACAAATAGTAAGTACTCAGCAATATTAATCACAATCCAATATTTTAGCCACCGAATGTTCACAATACTGTTCTTCCTATATATACACTTTCAAGAGTGACATGCCCAAAGAACACAACCTCAGATTCATCCATTCTCTTCCCTCAGGTCCAATTCTAGCTCTTCCTGATTTGCTGACACTATTCACCCCAACGTATTGTGATGGTAAGGGAAGTGAATGCCACATGTAAAACAAAGAAACAGACAGCAGCAAGAAATAAAACAAAATAAACTTCTATTGATAAAGGGGATTAGTGGGATAAAAACATAGGTGTTGCAGGGTGACAGCAGATAGCATGCTTTCTTGGACAGAAATATCTCAAGTACCTCATGACCTGCAAGAAAAGTGAGATCCTTGGTCAGCCAAATTGACAGTACTCATTTCTACTTGCAGGGTGGGTCTCCTTTGTCCATTTTTTTTCATAGCCATATTTAAAATCTCCTTTCTAATGATGGTGTGGCATTTGCAGACCAGTCCCAGCTCTTAAAAATTTGAGGGGCTAAATTGTTCTGGGTTTGAGCAACCAAAGACTGTTTCGAACCGGGCTTGAAATATTTTGGTAGTACAGCTCCCTTAAAAAGTTAGTAGTTTTTGGCATTTTGCTTCCAAAAATTTTCAAGTATGGTAAACCACATACAGTAAGTGTTTATCTGGTCAAAGTCTGATTCTGATCATTTCGTTGTCTTAGCAATAAATTTCTGTGCACCACACATTCCCTGGGAAATTGAATGGCCTCTTTACCTTGACCTTTGTTTCAGAGCAACTCAAAATAAATAAATAAAATAAACCTTAGGTGAAAGACCAAAACTTTTGTAATTACCCCAGATTAAATCCCATCTGCTCCTTTTCAATGAAACACTTAACCACTTCATCAGTTGAAAATGCTAATTCCAGGCATTTTAAGGCCCATTTTATCCCAATCTTGTTACCTTCTCCGTTTCCATCATCATGCTCTGTTAGCAAAAACCTTAACTTTGGGGTAAAGACTTGGCATTCTCAACGCTATCAAACGCCATGTTGGTGGTGGATTTGAAATAGTTTGAATTTTAGTCCATGGAAGGAAAAGAATATTTTCTTCCATTCTTTAAAGCTCTTCCTTATTTTAACAAAATTTCGAGAGTCCTTTCTATTTTGGAGAGGTTCCAAAAAAAAAAAAAAAGGCTTCAAAGATGGGTTTTTTGGTACCTTATAGAATTTGAATACAATGGTGACCTTTCTACCAGTGGAAAATGGGTAACTGCTAATTCATGACGTACAGTGGCATCACATTTACCAGATTGTTATCTGTTGTTCTTTTAGATGAAAGGCCTACTGAAGACAAGACTCTGGGAAACCAAGTGGTTAATCTTCGAATTGCTGTAGTCATAAAGATCACCACACAGACTGTAAGGAAAGATTTTCTTTTTGAGACTGTACTTAATTGCTTATAGAAAGAAATCGGCAGCCCAGGACTTTAATCTCTTAGTTCAAGGCAGGTCGGAGACTCACAGAGTTTTTATTGTGCTCATAAAATAATCTCTCATTTATTGTAACTGCAGGAAGTTCCAAAATCCCATCCCAGATCTAAAAGTGAAAATTACAGAATTACAATGTAAGTTGATTTCATTGCCTCACTAAGTATCTTATGTAAAATTTCTAGTGTAAAATTATCTTGTGTGAAGTTTAGAGCATTTCCTTGGAGAGAAGGGAACTCTGTGGCTTGACATAGGGATATCTGGGTAGACATGACTTAATCCAAGGACCACAAATCTCCTTGAACCCTATTGCTAGCAAAAGTAAGCTCCTAAATCAAACGCTATTAGGGTTTTTTTTTCTTCTTTTTTTCTTTTTTTTCTGTTTGGAGATCCTGTAGTAACCTTCCATAAAAAAGTTGCTTTGCAAGTGGATGTTGATTCCTAAGACCGATCTCCACTATGCCATATTGCTTGCATATCGTCAATTTGAGTCAGATTTTGGCATAAATCAGGGGACAAGTGCAAAATCTTATCCAAGATTATTTAAGATTATTATTTTTTTCACTCATATTAGGTTAAAATTGGGGAATATGTATAGGAATTGATTCTACGGACTCTCGTACACAGGGCTATTTATAGAGATTCTGTATTCAATATGTATTCAATTCTGTATTCATGTATATTCAATTCTGTATTCAATATTCTGTATTCAATATTCAATATACATATGTAGATTCAATTCTGTATTCAATATTAAGCAGACAGAAGTAGCTCTAATGTGGCCTATATTTAATCATGTTGGGAATACAACTTCCCTGGCTTAATGAAGAAATATTCCAGGGCATAGGGAGATAGAAATAACAGTATATTTATAATTTTTAAATTGGTCACCCCCCATTATGTTCCCCAGATGAGCCCAGAGAATACTCCTTTTATTCAGACATTGAGAAATTCATTAATAAGGGAAGTACAAGAATGCTTAAAACTCTGTGATTCAGGTGGTAGACATGAGTATAGGTTAGACAAAATTGATTATGAACTGATAATTTTTGAAGTTGAGTGATTGATAATAGTCGATTAATTATATTTTCCTCTTCTTTTATATATTTTCGGCATTATCCCTAAGAAAATTAAAGAAAATGAATTATGTGACGGCTGTCTTTTGTTGGCTTAGATGACATTGTAAGAGGCCAACTTTAAAATAAGCTCCCTGATTTCAGTGGAAATGATGGGATTTCTGAATGGCAGAAGCCAAGTGGTAGCACTTAACTCCTAGAGAAAAGGTGTACACAACAGCCTGGTTTGTGTATATCATACTGACAGCAATTTCCTACCCTTGCCAGCACTTGACCAAAGGGCTCATGTGCAAAGGAACACAGAAGATCTACAAGGATCTCACCGATGTGGACCATCTCTTACCAAAACTATCTGACTACCATCTTTGCTGAGGGCACAGGAGACAACAGCAGAAGTCGGATTTAAACCCTAATAGGGCACAATTCCTTGGGAAAACCAACCAACCAACCACCTGGTATCAGATTGATTGCTTTGGACTTCTTCCAACTTGAAGCAGTAAATGATTTTGTCCTTACTGGAACTGACACTTTTCTGGATATTGGCTCTGCTTTTCCTGCTTCCATGCACTTTCTAGCACCAACATCAGGAGACTTTTGGAGCGCCTTATTCACCATCAAGGTATTCCATACAATATTTCTTCTGAACCAAGAACATATTACAAAGTAAAAGAAGGGCAGTGATGGGGTCATACAATTCACTGATCTCACTATATACTTCTTGGCTCAGAAGCAGCTGCCTTGACAGAAACCTAGAATGTCTTCCTGAAGTATTAGATACAGTGCCAACTGAGAGAAAATAATTTTAAAATCTGGAGTGTTTTTCTATACCATGTAGTATTAAATTCTACTGGATACCAGGTATAATATTGTTGTACCGATAATCCATTCATTAAGAAGAGAAATGAACCACTCACTATTTCTTTTTTCCCCCGTGAACACAACTTTGGGCTCTGTTGGTGGAGAAATCTTATTTCCACAATGAATACTGTTTTAACCAGGAGACATAATTCTTTCATTGAAATGGAAGGTAAGTCTGCTACCTGGTCATTGTGGGCTCCTCATTCCATTGAAACAACAAATACGGGGTTGCTATGATTTCTGGAGTGATTGATCCTAATTACCAAAGAGAAGTTGGGTTGCTGTTCTATAGAAGAGACAGAAAGACTTAAGTCTGGGGGTGGAGAACCGAGAGGTGTCCTGGAATGCCTCTTAACACTTTAATGTTCAGTAGGAAAATTAATGGAAGCCTAGACAACCCAAAGAGAGAGCTGTACCAGGATTCACACCCTCAGCAGTGAAGGTTTGGCTCTTCCTCACTAGGCAAAGGACCATTGTCATTGAGATCTTAGCTAGGGGCAAAGGAAACATGGAATGATTAGAATATAGTGGAAGATATTTATATGTGAGCTCTAGAACGTAGTATATATGTATATATTTAAATGTTAACTAATTTTCTTTTCTGTTTTTTAATACAAGGACTAATGATAGTGGCAAAATTTGCAATTTAAACTTTAGAAGGCAAAATAACCAAGTGGACTTGTGACTTTGAGCAAAAACTCAAAAATTGATATGTGATAGGATTTTGTGTTTTCCATTTTAGGGGAAAAGGTGAGAGCATCTTTCATTATGCAAAGAGTAGTTCTTCATAAGGAGATGCATCACATTATTGTCATTTTTGTTGTATTAAAAAAAAAAATGAAGGTAGATATGAAGGCTACGTATAGATGCAGAGTAGCCAAAGGGTTGAATGTGTTGGTTATTTGCTTTCTTTCATGTTTTACACAACATTCTTTACTTTTCCCTATAGTCTGTGGTTGGGGAGACTGTATATTAAATTTCCCAGGCTCAATTTCCAACTAGTGTCTTAAATCGTGCCCATAGGAGACGATTAGCAGAGATAATATGAACAGGCAGAAAGAGGGAGACACTATTATTTCATCTATCTTTCTCTTTCCTTATGGCCGAACTTCTGGAAGCAGATGCACTTCTTCAACAACCAATTTCAGCAGTAGTAACAATCCCTTTCATGGTTCCAGTACTAACTTAGATGGTCCCTCCTTGATGACACACCCCACCTCACAGCCTGAGCTCTGATAAAACCAACTCTTCCCTTATAGTCCATACCCTGGAACCGGTAGAAGCTTACTGAAGTTGCTAATCTTTGGTTTGCCTAATTTTCTCTCTTTTTCTCTCCTAATCTTTCCAATACCTATGCAATCAATTCCTTGAATTAAATCCTATTTGTTTGAACTGTCATAGTTTATGTTTTCCTAACTGGACCTGGAATGATATAATCATTAAAAGATTTCCTTGCTATGCCATTTAATATTCAAATGAAAGTGGACATTCCTTCTGTTAACTCTCTTGAAAGGAAACTTATTTCTTGGGCACCATTGAAGACTTCTCTTTCTGTGCCATATGTGCACATTCCATCATATGTTCATTCCTAAATCAAACCCTATGGCCAGGGAATGAAATGAGACAAGGAGCTTAGGTCTGAACTTCCGAATCAATGCCTGTGACAAGGTTAATGGTATTCTACTTAGACCAGGCCCAGTGTTGGAGCCAGAAATTAGGTTATCCTCAGCCTAATGCACCGGAACTGCATGGTGGAGAAATATGTAGCTGTTAGGATGGGAATAGAGAGAAATGGAGGGGGTATAAGCAATAAACAGTGTGCTCTGTAAGCTCTCATTACATTGTACTGCACCCATCTCTGTACTTGTCAGTTTGCTTCATTATGTTTGTTCTTAACAAGTATGAGTCAGAGCCTTTGGTGAGGACATCATGATAATACACAATGCAAACAGACACTTGAACAATGGTATTTGTAGAACTAGAGATTTGCTTGTTCAGGGGTCTTTATATTTTTTAATCATCAGACCAGTTTTTCAAAGAAAATGTTACAGGAAAAGAATATGTGCATGCATGAGTACATTTGTGAGTAAGGAATGGAGACATTTCTCAGGTAGTTGACATCTTCTTTGTTTGATGGAACATTTGGTATTTTATGTTTCAAATTCCTAAATCTCCTTTGTAACATGCTTTGGTGCATGCATTACAAATTAAAAAAGAAATAAATCTGCTTCAGCTACCCCAGAGCTGAACTAAGGACTTAGTGTTTTGATTCATGGAAAGTTCTTTTTTTTTCTGTTAGTGGGGAGGTTGTAGAGAGCTGTGAAGAGCAGTGTTGAACCTGGAGCTAGACTGCATGGATTAAAAAACTCACTTGCACCATCTACCAACTGTATGACATGGTGCAAGAATTATACCCAGAGCCTTAAACATAGGAGGTGCCTTTTGTGTTATAGTTACAGGGCAACCCTTATTAAGAAACCCTGTGTTTCATATTTTCATTTTTAAAATGTGGATAATATTAGTATTCTCTTTAGTAGTTGATGTATGGAAAGCTGTTAATACAGTCCTAAGCATTAGCAAATATTAGCAACTATCATCTGTAAATGGTATTTATTATCACCATGCATCATCAAATCATGTTTGGAAACCAGAAGAGGTAGAGAGAAGTCAGTCAGAAAACCCTGTCCCCCAATTTTTTCACTGTGGTGATCAGGAGTGTTTCTCAAATATTTTAGTTTTCTTGTCTTCCAGGCACATGGTGGTGTGCTGTTCGAAGCCCCTGGTAGTTATGTATGCTATGTGACTTGTTGGGTCCAATACACAAGTTACTCCTGGGCCAGACCAATTAATTGTTTTATTTTCCCCCTGCAATAATGATGGATTAGATTCCAGGTAGTGGCTATGCAGTTAGCTTGGGTCTCAGAGGGGAATGATATAAAACCGAGCTACCGCATGACCCTCTGAGAAGTTGAAAAAGAAATAAATCTGCTTCAGGGTTGTTTGCTATCTCAGCATAACCTAGTCCATATGACTCACACAGCAATTGACTAGTTCCATGATCCTGGGGGGGGGAGAGGGGGACAAAACAAACAAAAAAAAACACACATCGAGTCTCAGTTTCTCCGTCTTCCAGATAAAGAGGGTAGATAGAAAAAGATTATCGTTAAAGTTTGAATTCTAAAATTATATGTTCTTTGATAAGAATAATAATGGCAGTGGGGATCAGACACTTTTTAAATCAAGGAAGAACAGAAATGAGCTCATTAATAAGCTTTGAGAATCAAAGAAGAACAGAGTAAGGTGAAAGCTAAGGTCAGCTTTTCCCCAAGCATGTTCTTAGAAATCAAATCACAGAGATGCTTTGTGACAGAGGGTTCCCTGATCAAATAAGTATGGGAAACAATGCATATGATATTTTTCTCTTAAATAACCTTCAGGTATACTATAATGTTGTAAGTATTCATGAAGGAAATCTTTCAAATGCATTTATCTAGCATTTACCAATAACATTTTATTGTGGAAATTACTTTTAAAATAACTTCACAATGATGAACTGGGCAGCTGTAATTTTGGTTTGTGCAGTGTGCTTTCCCGTGCCCTTCCTCAAAGTGTTTTTGGTAATTGTTCATCCTTTTGTACAGGAGTGAGAATATGAACCAGAGTGTCCCATTCCTGTGGTCACAGTAATTGGTTCATATATGAACACAAGGTCCCAGCAAAACCAATCGGAGCTTTTATCATGATTAATAG
This sequence comes from Rhinolophus hipposideros, assembly GCF_964194185.1. Classification (NCBI taxonomy): domain Eukaryota; kingdom Metazoa; phylum Chordata; class Mammalia; order Chiroptera; family Rhinolophidae; genus Rhinolophus; species Rhinolophus hipposideros. The sequence continues at coordinate 19,756,020 of NC_138058.1, read as the reverse complement.
TTTTGATGACCCCCTGGATCTAGCTGAGCCTCACTAAGACACATTTTATACTTCCAAGATATAGAAGCCCAAAATTTCCCTTTTGCTCAAACTAATTTAAATTGGATTGCAGTCCCTTGCTTTTGGAATAATTCAGACTGAAACGAGTCCTCCTTAGAGCAGAGTTTGGAAAATGCTGTTCCAGGACAATGTTTCAGAGTAAAATAATACGTTTTCAAAATGTATTAAACAGTAGCCCCAGCTTTCTCTAAGGGAAAAAAAAATGAGTCTATTAGGGAAACTGAAGGTGGGGGTGATGTATTTAGTATGAGAAGACATATTACAGGCTATTTTTTTAAAGATAATTTGGAAATAGAAGATAATGGAAACAGCTCCAAAGTGGTCAACATATATGGAGGAATAATCTTATTTTAATGTCTGATTCATTTACTCATTCACAGACAAATATTAATTAAAGAAAGAGTGCAACATTTACAGACCATAGTGTGATGGAAACTTGACAAATATTGTTTCATTTAATTATTGCACAAAGTCAGGAAGATAGATAAAAATTGCAACCATTTTACAGATTGTGAAACTAAGTTTCATAAACATTAAGTAATTTGCCCAACTTCACAAAGTAGGTCATGGTAATGCTGGAAGTTAAAGGCACTCCTAGGTGCCATCCAATGAAGTTGCTCCTTTTTTATTTTTTGCAGATAAAGTAATTGATATAGAATCTCTATATATTATTTTTCTATCACTGCCTTAATAAATACCTCCAACTGAACAGCTGAAAACAAAACAAATTTATTATCTCACAGTTCTGTAGTTCAGAAGTCTAGTGGGTTAGCCTGATTTCTCTGCTAAGAGTCTCCCAAGAGCAATCTCAAAGTGTTGGCAGGTCTAAGTTCCTTTCTGGAGGCTCTAGTGAACAATTCATACCTAGGCTTGTTCACGTTGTTGGCAGAATTTATTCCCCAGTGGTTGTAGGACTCAGGTCTCTCTTCTTGCTAACTGTTGGCCAGGGGTTGTTCTCGTCTTCTAGAAGCTGCCCTCATTCCTTAGTTTATGACCCTTTTCAAAGCCAACAGAACATTCAAGTCATTTTCATGCTTGGAATCTCTCTGACTCTTCTCTATATGCTGCATCTCTCTGATCAATCTCTTGATTTTAGCCAAGGACAGATTTTCCACTTTTAAGAGAACATGTGATTATATTGAACCCATCCAGATAATCCAGGATATTTTCCTTTTGCAAATTTGGTAACTAGAATCACATTTGCAAATTTCCTTTTGCTATGTAACATGACATTCACGGGTTCAGGGGAACTGAGCATGGAAATCTTAAGGAATCCATTCTTCTACCTACCACGTTCTTTCTATATAATGTTGCAGTTGAAATGTTTCAACATGCAAAATGAAGAAATATTATACACATGGCTTCTAAAATACCCAGTATATTTACTTGCAAACATAAAAATGGTGTATACATATGTATACTGTTATACCATACACACACAATTATCTAAGGATATACATGATAGATATGCTTTAAAAAGGAAAGTTAGAGTTGATAGAATAAGTAGAAAACAATAATTCTAAAACAAGTTATTTAATCACATATATATGTATATATGTATATATATATATATATATATATATATATATATATATATATATATGGAGTACAACAAAAGTGAGAGTTTCATTGGCTGATCTGTTTTTAAGCAAGAGAAGAAATCTGTTGATGTATTTGTGAAAACAAGCTCAATCATATAAGAATAAATCCTGGGTTACTCCTCATATATAACAAATATTGTGACAGGGTCTGATATATTTAAGAGGTTATTAAAAACTAAAATTTCTATATTATATTTATTCACAATTGCAAAAAGTTTGAAGCAACCAAAATGTTCTTTAGTAGGTGATAGAATAACAAACTGTGGTACATCCAGGCAATGAAATATTATTCAGCACTAAAAAGAAACACTCTATTGAGCCATGAAAAGATACGGGGGGACTTAGATGCGTATTACCAAGTGAAAGAAGTCAATCTGAAAAGGCTATATACTATGTGATTCCTACTGTATGACATTCTGGAAAAGGCAAAACTATGGATTCAGTATACAGATCAGTGGTTGCCAGGGATTAAGGAGAAGGAAAGGAGGACTCGGCGAACACAGAAGATTTTTAGGGCAGTGAAACCATTCTGTACCATACTACAATGGTGGGTACATGTCATTTATGCATTTGTCAAAACCCATAGAATGGACAAGAGTGAACCTTAGTGCAAACTGTGGACTTGGAGCGATAATGATGTGTCAGTGTAGGTTCCTCGGTTTTAACAAAGCAAATACTGTGGTGCCGGATGTCAATAGTGGGGGAGGTCTCGCCTGGGTGGTAGCAGGAGGTACATGGAAACTCCCTGTATGTTTTGCTCAATTGCTGTGAACCTAAAACTGCTGTAAAATATAAAGTCTATTTTTAAAAAAATGAATTGCTCAGGAGTGCTTGATAGAAATATTTTAGGAGCTGACAGACTGAATGAGGGCTCCACTGTGGAAAATCCTGACATTTTACCATGTGAGCTCTAGGGATAATTCTGCTTAGACTGCCAGTATTGGTTTGGTGTCTAGTCTAAAAACCTAGATGTCATGTAATTGCAGATTAAATTTGTTTTAATTACACATTATATTTTTTCATTTGCACACAATTATGTACTTTTAACTATATTCTTTTTGTTTTTTAATTTATGTTCGCATAAATCTTTACTATGAATGGGGAAGGGGACAACCTCTTGTTTTTCTGCGGGCTGTATATGATTATGTCATTGAAATGAAGGACAGCACTTAAATCAAGAAAACTGAAAACAACCAGATTTATAAGCAGTCTCAAAGCTAAAGAAATAAAGATAAAAAACTATCCCTTTGGTTTAGAATGAGGACAAATAAAATGATAGCTTTTTAGTATCCAATGATAGCCATTATTTATACAAGGGTGTTTGGACTGTTATCAGAGATAAATAAATACAGCTAAAATAATACTCAATTTGGATGTTTCCATAGGGTAGCTAGGGGTTGCAGTTTCAATTTATTCAAAGCATAAAAGAGTTAGTAAATTCTTTGTAGGCAGAGAACAAAAGTCTCAGCTGCCATTTGTTTGCTGGTGACTTAAATGCATTGCCTGAGTAATTTGTTGTCACTATCTAATTGACAGAAAATAGTTTGATGCATTTTGAAGGAAGAGTGAGTGAGACCAAGAGTCTGAGAAATAAGGGATGGCTTTTATGTGTTATTTTTTTACGAACTATAATTTAAAGCAGTTGCATGGACAACAACCTTACACATATTTTTAATGTGACTTAAAGGTTGTTAAAGGCACTACAAAACAAAAAAGAGAAAAATCTCATTTTGACAAGATAGCAAGTGGTCTACGTTAGTTTTTTTTGCTGTCTGCTGCTGATTAAAGCATAGAATTATAAATTTAAGCCTAATTTAAAACAATGCACAAAGCTATAAATGAATTCTCTCAATGTCAAAGAGATGAACTTGTCTGATGACTCTTTGGCCTATATTTTTTAGTTTATCCCCTCTAGCCTGACTAGACAACGAAAATTCACAGTGTTAACAAAGAAAGAAAAAAAGTCTATCCTCGAGAGTATTCCACGTCATTTAACTGAGATTGCTTTACGTTTTCTACATTCCTGGACCATTTGAAATCAGAGGTATCCTCTGCCTCCAGGGAGATACTGTGTAGCAGTTCTATGAAGTATCCTTGTTTATATTCAGGCATCTCCCTGGCAAAATTATCCCCCTCTTACCACTTTAGAGGCCTATGATGCCTCCCTTAATCTCACCCATTTTTTCTTCAAAGTCTAGCTGAAGGGCCCACTTCCTTCCAACCTACTCCAGCCCACTGTGTGCTCTTTTGTTATTACACTCTGTTCATATCTTTTGTCACATATAAATCATTTGGCGCTCAGCGTTTTTTTTCTTAAAGCACATCCTGTACCTTCTTTGTAGTCTCTCCTGTTTCTATAGGCCGAGCCTAAGGAAAAAGCTTTGTGGGAGGAGCATGCTCTGACACTGTCCATGGTCCTGAAACATACTTGTGGGCTAAGGAGCTTTTTCTTAAGCCTACATCTGGTGACTCCTATTTTCTCCCAGAAATTTTAAATTGGTAAAGTGGTGGTGACAAGGAAATGTAAGGCAAGAAGATATTGGACGAGACAGATAGAGCAATGGACAGAGATAGAGCTCTAGTGTCATTGCCTGGGGAAAATGAGACCATTGGGTTTGACATAGTTTTCGAACAATTGCAGATTCCAGCTTGGGAACCAGAGGGAGATACATCATAGTCGACATAGCCAATGAAGAAGTGTAAAACATGCGTGCGCCAAGTGATACAGAACCGTGCAAGTGTCGGCATAAGAAAACACATTGATGCTGCTGGTGGACGAGGAGACCAGACAGGCAGCATATTGTGAATGCACCATCACTTAGGCACCATCCCTTTGACACAATTCGTGTCAAAGCGAACTGCCACAGGTTTTCTTTGTGTTTTTCTCTCTTGATTAAAAAAATAAAAAAAGTTACTAGGCATTGTAGCAGAACAGAAATACCTGTAAGTTATGTTTCACATTGGATGAGCTGTGCACCTCTTCTGTTCTAGTGCTCCCGTAACAATTACATTGCATCCCCATCAAGCCCCAATTGATGGTAGTGGGCAGAGCATATACTCTTTGCAATCTCTATATAAGTTCCCCCAACTGAAGTGTAACCTCCTCGAGGACAGTTAAACATTTGGATATTAAACATTTTTTGGATATCTCAAAATGCCTAAGTAGAGTGCCTGGTACAAATTAGGGGCTCGGTAATATTCTTGGAATTAGTGAATCACAATGCCTTGCACAGAGACAGTACTTAAACAAAGGCTTGTTAAACGAGCAAATGCTCCGTTTGCTTTGAACACTTCCATCCTCGTCTAGGTCCTTTAAAAGTCCAATCCTATTCCCCTTGGGATTTTTCAACAAACCTCTCTCTCGAGTCAGTCACTACCTTCGCTGCCCTGGGGCCCTGCCCTCCTCCTGCCACGTGTCCATGCCCTCGCCGGCTCACCCTTTTATCCTACTCTGCAACCGCGGTCCCTTTCTCCCCGCAAGGACCTCTCCCGCACCGGGTCTCTTCTGTCCCGGTCCTCTAGGATCGGGGAGATTCAGCTCCGAATCTCTGCCCGCAGAGCCACGCGGTTGTCATGGACACGGCACCTGCGCCCTTCGGCGGGGCCCCTTCTCCGCGGTCCCCTCCCCCCACCTGCGGCGCGGAGCCGGCCTCGCCTGCCCAGCTCCGCCCCCGCCCCGCCCGCTCGGCGCTCCCCAGGCCGCGCGCGCCCGCGCCCTCCCCCCCCCCCCCGGTGCCTCCCTCAGTCCCACGGAGCTGCGGGGGCCGCGGAGGCGCGCGAGGGAGCGAGCGGCCGCGCCTGCGCACATCCCGCTTCCCCTAGCGGCGATCCGAGCTGCTGCCGCTCGCGCCGGGGCTGGACGCGGAGCGGGCGGGGGGACGCGGGGAGCGGCTTCGCTTCCAGCCCCGAGTGAGGCGGAGACCCGGGCTGGCGGGCGGAGCAGGAGGCACCGCACCTCGGCCAGAGGCGGCTGCAGCAGCCGCTGCCCTCGTCCCCGTCGCCACCTCTCCAGCCCTTCTGCAATTACCCCTCCAGCTGCTAGGAACCGGCAAGGAAGAGGAGGAGGCGAGAAACTCCCACCGACCCACCGAGGTGAGTCCCGGGCAGAGCATCCTCCATCCTTGCCTGCCTGCCTCCCTCTCGCCCTCCCGCCCATCCTCTCCATCCTCCCCTCCCTCCCCGCTCACCAACCCTCCCGCCCTCATCCTTCCCAACATCCCTCTCTCCTCTCCCCTCCTTTCTTTTTTCCAGCCTTTCTTTCATCCCTTTCTTCCTCTTTCCTAGCCCCACTTCCTTCCCACCCTTTCTTTCTTCCCTGTCTTCCTTTCAGCCACTCGTCCAAGAGCGCAGTTCTGCATCCCTTTCCTCTGTTCTCCACCTCTTTTTTTGCCCCCCTTCTTCACCTCTTCCCCGCTGGGAGATCCCTTGCCTGCTAAACTGTCCGGATTCAGGGGCTTCAAGAAAATTGGGCACATATACTGAGAGACACACTCTTGCTCAGCGGATACCCTGCAGGTCCTTAAATTATTTGGATTAAGGGTCAAGTTGGATAGAGTACTGGGAACTGAAAGGAGAGGGTCGAGGAAGAATGTATGGATTTGTGTTGTATTCGGGTGGGGGTGGGGAGGGTTGTCACTTAGACGTATTACCAGCAACCCCCCACACCCCTTTTTAGCAGTTTCTTTTTTCCTCCTTGGAATTACACATTCCCAGTGTGTGTCTCACTAATTTAAAATCCAGCTTTCCTTGCTTTGATTGTCTCTGTGAGAAGCCACCAGGAAAGAAGAGAGAAAGAGAGGAAGAGGGGAGGGGAGGAGAAGGGTGGTGGCAGTGGACTCCTGTCCTTTTCCTTAGGCCTCTCCGGATTGATAGTTTCAAACCACCCGCCTAATATTTGGCTTGGAGTTGCACCCTTGTGTCCTTAGTTCTGTCATTATCTACTTCAAAGGCAGAAACTCACTAAACTTGAATGTGTGTGCACCAGAGTGTTATTTATGGACTGTTTTCAACAGAATACAAAACACTAAAGTAGATTGATTTGGGAAAATAGGGAGCAGAAGTGTGGAAGAGATGCACTTTTCTTCATTATGGCTTAACTTCTAAAGGAGGACAATGGAGAGACCGTTTTTGGAGTAATGAGGTTATACTCCACAGGCTTATACATATACCATTTTAATAGCGTTAGCTGCATTATAACCTTTAGCAGATACCCTTACCTCCTCTCATCTGCCTTACAGGAATTGTGAGATGTTTGAAGAGAAATACACCGTGTGATTCTCTTTGTGGTTTACACCACTGGAAAAGTTGAATTATTAGCTCTGGGACCATTATTAACAATTTAAAATTTCAGTTACTTTTGCACCACTGATTTTCACCTAATGATATGTTTCACTTTGCCTTATGTAGTTTACACTCTAACCCTTTCTGTTATCTATATTAATAGTAATTTGGCAGCTTTTCTTTTTGCAAGCATTGCTACTAAAAAGTTTATTTATATATGGCGGAATAGCTATGCCTTAGCAAGGTCCAACAAATAGTATAAACCTGAAATGGAGTCTTTAGAAGCCTGTATTTTGCCCTGTGTATAGTTTCCTTTAAAAAACAAACAAACAAACATAAAAAGCAAAAAACAAAAAGCAAACCAAAAAAAAAACCAAAAAAAAAACCAACCTCAAAATCTTAATATCTGTATAATAGCTGTGTTTTATGTTTAATGAGTGTCTGGGGGAGGGACTGAAATTAATGGTGGAATCAATGAAGCTGCCAGTAAGAAACTATGCTTTGGAGCAAATTATTGATTTCTTTTCATTTAAATTATTATATGCCAGTAGTGCAATATGCACTTTTGCATTTTATGAGAATGTGAAGTAGGAGTTGAGATGAAGAGAATTACCTTTCAAAGTGATTGAGTGCTGATTAGATGAAGAGCTAATACAGTTAATCATATGAATCAGTTTTTGGGAAGTGTGTGATATTAGGAATGATTGACCCACCTCCTTCCCTAACTCCCCTTGGTAGTAATGCAATTCCTTTAATGGGTTGGCTGACTCTTAAGCCATGTGGGAGAAGTTGAGTTGAATTATGAGTGTTACCAACGTCCTGATGCAGAATTGCCATATTTGAATGGTTACATTACTTACTAATGAACACAAGTGTAGAAAGGGGTATGTGTTGTTGTTGGTGTTCCTTTACCTGGAATGCCATAAAGCTAGTAAAAACTTTGTTGGTAATTATATATGAATATCATCAGTTGGTTCTAGTGTAATTTACTTTCAGATGGCTTTTCCCTTCCAACATCTCTACTGCTCTCTCTTTGTGGTGCTTCAGAGATGTGAGTGTGGGGGAGAGGTAGCCCCTCGGCCCTGCTCTTTCTTTAGTGTAAGTTTTGCTACACAGAATGATGTGGGTGTATGCCTTGATTTTGAATACTGTTCTTACTAGGGAAAGGGAGGTACCTTTTACTTGTTTCCTTTGTAAACATTCGTCCACTTAGTGAAAACAAAATATACAAGGTTATCAAAGAACAGAAAATAAAATAACACTTGTTTACTGCAGGGTTTTGAGAGACTTGAGTAAAATTAATAAAATACGAAATAAAAGAGGAGCTAATGTCTCATGAAACAAGCCTGCCACTTTGACTGTAATCCTGTTTACAGATAAAGACCAACTTCTGAAGAATTTCATTTCTGCCGTTAGTTGACTGGACCTTTAAGAATATATGGTACAAATAAAGCCCCAACGGAACGTTTTATATACCCTGTAGGAAATATTCTGGAACATTCTCTGTCTTTCCCTCCCTGAGAGCTCTTAAAACCTGCCTAACCCTATGCTAAGTGGTATGAGGTACTGGAAAGAAGTAAAAGACACTTTCTTTGACCTTAGCTTACAGTCTAACTGAGGAGAACAGGCATTTACATGAGGTCATATTTCACAGTGGCAAAGAACAAGATCTTTGGAGAGAGCTTTAAGATGTGAGTGCATGTTTTACCTGAGTGGAGTGTTGTGCCCTTGCATACTATGTCTTTTTCTTCATGTACAAAATAGAAACTAATATAGAGTCTGATTCATGGGCTTACTTTAAGGGTTAAATGTGTTAAGCACAGTACTTGGTACAAACAAAGCATGTATTAAGTAAGTGTAATTATAATTAGGAGACACCATTTAAAAACAATCTAAGACAATATATGATTATGTACAGGAAATAAATGAAGAGCAAGTCAGTGTGAGAGGAATCGCAAAGAGGACAGATGTTTCTGTAGCCTGGGAAAGATGATACTCAGGTGTAGCACTGGACCTTGCACAGAGACTCCTGGGAAGGATTTCATGCAGGCTAGATACACACAGCTGGAAAGGCAGAGAGGGAAGAAGCCCGATGTGTTTGGGAAGACTATTTCCTGGAATATTTGGCATACTGGTGAGTGTACTAAGAGGTCTTAGCTATAAACAGTCAGAGTGATTATACTACCAGTTGGGATAAGACTCGTGTGGGATCCATTTTATCGTAAAATGTTCAGCTACCCAGGAGAGCTTCTCTTAGCTCTTTGTCTTTCCAAAAGCCCCATCCCAAGACACAGAATTCAAGGTCTGTGTCACAGGGAGGACCCCAGTATTGTTTTTATCCTTTCCTTTACACTTTAAGGCATAATGAAGACTTTACCTTTCCAAACAACAAAGATTTACTATTATGATAAAATGGTTATCATGACTCTCTCTTATTTTGCCTTAACCCATGCATATTTCAGGACTGCATCTTGGAGAATAATAATCAGGATAATTTTATTTTGACATATACGAAGCTAGTAATTGATAGGGTACTTGTATTTTCAGTAACTTTATTTTTACTTTGTTCTTGACGTTTCCTAATACGGCAGGCCCCTTTTGGGGGGCATTCAAGATTATTAATGATGACAAATGGATTGTGCTCTTTCAAGTGTTTTACTGGGAGATGAAGGTGTGATGATGACAGACGATCTGTCTGGGGAAGTGCAGTTAGCAAGTTAAATATCTTCTCAGTGTGGGGTGGCAATTGACCACTGGCTACATCTGTTGGTACACCTTTATTTTTGGAGTTCATTAGCTATTTTCAAGTATATATCCATGAAATATTTATCCAACAGCATAAGTCACGTAATTGAGTTATTTGATAAAAAATCTCCAGAATATTTTACCTGCAGGTAACAAATGTCAATGTTTATAGTGCTCATGTTTAATCCATTTTTAAATAGGCACAATTTCATTGTTTTCTCCAAAATGGTAAAGTGCTTTCCTTATATGATTTTCGTAATTCTAATAATATGCAAAATTGGTTTCATGAATATTATCTTAAGATATATAGTCATAACATGAATATGTATCCAAAAGCTAGCAGTTTAACAGACCATACATTGTAGCATTTTTATTTTCTACTTTGAGATTTTTCTCAATAGTCTGATGTTTTAAAGATTCAGCAGGTCTAAATAAAACATTTTCAAATGTGTTACTTCTCGTCAGTTCCATATTAAAGCACCAGTGATTTTTGACAAACTTTACTCTTAGACATTTTTATTTTCCTCGTAAGTGAATTTTTACTTCTAACTCAACCACAAATATATATTGTATAAGTCTTTGAAATTCTTACTTGTAACACATTATGAAAAGCACAAAGTGATAGTCTGACTTCATAAAGCTTAATTTTATAGGACTTTTATTCTATTTTGTTTAGAGGCTGTATCCATATGTACAACTCTTAGATTATTATTTTTCAGATGTGAAGGCAATGTGCATTAACAGGAGTGAAATAAGGCCTTGGATATTCAAGTTAAGGAGGTGACTAGAGAGATGGAGTAAGCAGGAGATAAAATGAATTAATTTTGTTACATATATTGAGCTGAACATTTATAACTCCCGTTTTAATTAGTGGTTTTCTGTATTGTTTCTGTCTTGCTGGTATAATCCATGATGTAGTTGTTCTAAAGCATCCATACATATTCAGAGGGTGCCAAAAAAAATGTATACACATTTAAAGAAAGGAAAAAAAAACTATTAAAATTGTAATACTCAATATATGCCGATAAGAAAAGATGAATACAAGTCACATTTGACCTCGGCAATGACAAGAGGTGCTCAAAGTGGTTACCAAAGTGGTTACCATCAGCATCCAGACACGTCCAGTTTTACCTGCAGGTAACAAATTTTTTCAGTCTTTAAAACTAGATCATTGATGAAAAAACATGCAAAATCAGATGTTTGTTTCTCAGTGTCTTGCTACTTTTCAGTATCTTGCTATTTTGTTTGCTTGGCTTTTTGGGAAGAGCCAAGTAATACAATACCTGTGGGAGCTCTCTGATTGGGATAGAACTCCCAGTCAGCTAATATCCTAGCTTGCTCCAACTTTTCCTACATTAAATGAATGGACGTGCCATCAGAGTTGGAGTAAAATAAATCATTTAATTAATTTATTTATTAAGATCCCAAGGGCTATATTATAATAATAGAAAATTAATAGGACACTTTTGATATGTTCATGTTGTGTAAATTGGGCTTATGTTGTTCATTGCAAATATGCAGTAAATTTAAAATCTTTTTTTTTATGACACCTTGATGTTTCATAACTAAAGCCATGAACACTTGATGGAGACGTGTCAATTCTCCTATAACCTATCCAAAAGCAACAATGATTCCATAAATGACTTAAGGATCTGATGTTCCCGTCTGATTTTAATTGTGATTAGACAAGGGTTTGGTGAGAATCTAGTCTTCCGTGTATATCTTAAATTCATAAGGCCTGAAGCAGTTGTTAAATATTATCACTCCATGTTTCAGTAAAGAGGCAGACATGTCCCTTAACTATCTCAGAATGATGAACTAATTTTCCTCAACTAGTTCTAGGAAAGGGCATCCCACAATTCTTGAGAGTTTACCACTTTATTTTTTCTTCAACCATTGATACCTGCCAGAGTTATTTAACAAAATTTGCTTTTTTCCCCCTCCCAAATATGCAGAAATGGCATAAAGAAGTATACACAAAACTCACTGGGGGAAAAAAAAATATCTGCATTTAAATAAATCCCTCTTCTCAATTATGCATTCTATGTATTTTTTTAATCACATTACCTAGCATGAATTCATTCAAAGGGTATTTTTTAAATACCTGCTCTGTGTAGAGCATTGGGCTAGAGATTGTAATTTTACAAAAGCAGCGAATCAGGAATAAGGACACCTGGGTTCTTTCTCCAGGTTTTTAAGAACTAATTAGTTAAATGACTAGACAAGCCTCAAACTCTCTGAAGCTTATTTATTAAATATTTATTTTAAGTGACTAGGACTAGATGATATATAGAGTGTTTTCCAGCTGTAAAATTCTATAATTCCATATGTGATTGTCCTTACAAATTTGAAGGCATGATGATTTATTTCTCACTGTGTCCTATTTGTTGTTTCTTTTGAAACGTAAACTGCTTGCTACATGAGAAAAATCTTCATCTTTAGTGCCATATGATTTCCCTTTTCCAAGAAAATTGCAAATTTAGCTTCACAGAGCCTCTGGGCCAAGGAACATTTCTTTTTCTTATCGCCCCATCCTTCCCTCTCTCTCTCCTTTTTAGAGTCCTTCCTGGACTGGAGGTACAAGTCAGTTGCAACCTTCCTTTAGAGACTCGCCCAATGTACACTGTGCTTGCCTGAGTAATACCACTGTCTTTGAAAGACTGTGTGGCATTTATGCATTTAGAATCAGATGATATTTATTTAAGAAGTTACGTATACTCTAAGGTGAATGTTTTTGCCGAGGCACAGCAAAGTCTTGCTTATCCCCTAAATCCTATACCCTAGGACTGTGTAGCTACCAGTTGCGTTCCAAATTCCCATTAATTTTTTTTGAGTATTTCCCATTAAATACTCAAATTTGTTGAGGTGTATTTTGTATGTAAGAAAGTACATCCATTTTAAGTTTGTGTGTTGACAAATTTACATGTGTAACCACCACAACAATCCAGATATGGGATATTTCCATTGCCCTAAAATCTTCTCTTTTGTTTGAATTGCCTTCTGTCTTTATATACTAGTACTGTTTTGTTGTAGAAATGCATATAGATTGTATCATAGGCTATGTACTCATTTTTGTCTCCTTTCACTTAGCATGTTTTTGAGAACTGTCTGTGATTTTGAGTATATAAACTTTTAGAAGAAAACACAGGAGCAAAATCTTTGTGATTTGGAATTAGGCAAAAATGTCTTAGATAGGACTCAAAAGCACTAATCATAAAATTAAAGGAAAAAAGATAAACTAAACTTTATCAAAAATTGAAAAAAAAATTTCTCATAAGGCATATGATTTGCTAGATCTGTATATCTCTATTTCTATCTCCATGTATCTGACAAAGGACAAGTCATTCTAATTGTATATGGAACTCTTACATCTCAATAAGAACACAATCCAACTAAAAATGAAGTAAATATATGAAGAGATATTTCACAAAAGAAGATATGCAAATGGCCAATGAGCACATGAAGAGACATTTAACTCCATTATTCACCCAAGTAATGAAATTTAAAAACCACAGTATGATACCACTGTACAAATACTAGAATGGGTAAGTTAAGACTTACAATATCAAGTTTTGGACAGATGTGAAGCAATCACACTTTGCTGATGGGAATGTAACACTTTAGGAAACAGTTTGGCAGTTTCTCTTAATGCTAAAAGTACACTTACCATACAATCCCAAAATTCCACTTCCCAGGTGAAATTAAAACATATGCACAAGTACTTTTACATGAAAATTAATAGCAGCTGTATTCATAATAGCTTCAAAGTAAAAGCAATCCAAATATCCATCAAATTCCCATTTTAAAGTTATTCTTTTGAAATAGAAACCAAAGCTGCCAATGTTTTTTTGTTTGTTTGTTTGTTTGTTTTTTAAGAGATGTACTATTTACTATGTGTAACCCGGAGACAGAGGAAAGGGAAAACATTAAAAAAAGATTGGCGAAGGTTAGAAATCAGAGGCTAGGTGGCTCCAGGTGTCAGACCTCGCTTTGGCTTCCCCTCTCTGCCCTTCTTTCAGCTCTGTCCCCTCTTTGTCAAGCCCTCATCCTCATCACACCAGCATGCTGGTGTGATGGCTGCTGGAGTTGTAAGCACAGCATCATGCAGCAGTAGTATCTCTTCCGGAAAAGTGAGGAAACTTTTGCCAGAAGTCTTCCCTGATCTCACTGGCCGGCACAGGCTTACAAGGACATCCCCAATCTACTCAACAGCAGGAGGAAGGAAAGACCATGCATGATAGGTAGGCTTCCACCAATCAGGATCCACCTTCAGGAGCTGCGGCTGGCCCTGGGGCTGGGGTCTGCTTTCCCTGAAGCCCATGGCTGTGTGGACGAAGTGAAGAGGAAGGATGAGCTGAGTGGCACTTCTGTTAAGAAAAAGGAAAGGGGAAAGGAACGTTGGGCAAGCAAACAGCAGTGTTTGTTACAGTTTGATTTAGAGGCCTGCCATGCTGTTCTCAGTCTTGTGGGAAGAAGGTTGAAGCAGAAAGCTAGGATTGTAGTCACAGCTGGTTTGCGGGAACGTGTATAAAACAGGCGACAGAGGGTACCCTAGGAAGACACTTAGGTCCTAGCTCAAAGCATGGACTGGAAGAGGAGGGAGTCTCAATCCAAGGGAATAATTCAAAGTGGGCAAGCATACAAATCATGACAAGCAGAGCCAGGCACATGGGGACCCATGGAGTTGGGACAGGAGGCAAAAGTCCGAGCTGGCAGAATGTATTGCAGTTTCCCCATCTGTGAAATCAGGACCTCAGGCAAGAAGATAGATATTCATGTTTTGCTTGTTAAGGCAGAAGCTTAAACAGTAATTATTCTCTCTCTCTCTCTCTCTCTCTCTCTCTCTCTCTCTCTCTCTCTGTCTCTCTCTCTGTCTCTCTCTCTCTCTCTCTGTCTCTCTCTCTCTCTCTGTCTCTCTCTCTCTCTCTCTAAAGGTGTTTTCAGCCACCTTTAGATTCTAACTGTGTCCAGCATAGAAGCCATACCTTTGTTTTTTCTAACTTTCCTCCATTGTAATCTTGAACCTACATTAGTTCCATAATAAGTTCTAACTGATTGAATTAAGTCTCTGAACTCATTCTATCTTTGAATACATCCTACAAATTTCTGGTTAAACAAATGTAGCAGTCATTAATCAAAACTTGCTTACAAGTTATTAAAGCCATCCTTTTGGGGGACACATCCTAGATCTACATTATGAGTAAGAAGCAGTATTTGACCTCATGAGTTGACAATCTAGGAGGAGTGAAAAGTACCTGCACAGTGAAATACCAGAAAGAACATGACAGACTACAGTGCAGAGTGGTACTCACTCCACAGTGGCAAGGCTCAAAGGTCCATGTGGAATCAGAACTGGAAACATTGCTCTAATAATGGATGGGAGAAAGAGGGAGGAAGGGATGACCTTGCATTAGTACTTTTTAATTCAGCTTTGCCTTGGTCTGGGAACTGGGACAGAACAGAGCCAGCAGGACGATGGGATTAATGAGCACAGCTGTGGGAGAGGAAAAGTCATATCCAGGAGAACTGAAGCTGGGACTCAGTTGGCAGCTGAAAAGTGGGACTGGAATCAAGGGATGAGGTTGGGATTCAGGAAATAGTTTGATATTATTTGTATAGAGGTATCTCAATAATGCAATAACAGAAGATACAATGTTTCAATAAACATGTTTTGTCCTTTACATTCCAGTCAATACAGGCCCTTTGTAGAACATCTAAAAAGCAGCAAGACAAATTAACTTGAAAATAAAAATTACTGCAGTTCAACTCTCCAGTGACGTTTGGTGAATTTCTAGTTTTCTTTTGTTTCCCCCCATAAGTATATCAGAATTTATTATGTAGAAATCCTTTTAAAGCAAAACTGAGATCATGTGTGTGTGTGAGTGCATGCGTACACACATATAATTTTGTGTTCTAGTTTTTTAAACTAAAGGTATCAGCATTTCCTAGGATAGTAAAAAGTCTCCATATTAATTTCTCAGTAACATTACATTGATTGGAATTTTAAGTTTCCAGTTTTGGGCTACCCACAGAGATAAAATGTTTGCGCTATATACCTTCCAATATGGGCTGTGTCATGGTCAGGAGATTAACTTTGGGGTCCCAGAAGAGTGCCTCCAAAACATACGTCATCAATGTCTATGGAGGAAAGTATGTTTTTTTATATTTACTTAAACGGTAACATGGTGTTCTGTACCTCATTTTCACTTCCCACGTAGCTTTACTGGTAACATGAATATATATACGATTATTTTTTAACTGCTGCCTATTCTTTTATAGTATGGTCACACCACAGTTTTTTAATCCTTATGTTTTCATAAACATTTAGTTTGTTCCTGCTATTTTGCTATTTCAAGCAATGCTGTGGTGAACATCTTTGTACGGATGTCTTGTCCACACGTCTACTGTGTTTTTTAAAAAGGTATATTGATCATTGTAATTTTGGATTCCTAAGGTATATTCATGTTAGATATTTATCGTTGATGCCTAATTGCTCTTCAGAACTAGTACTGACTTACATTCCACCAGCAGATAGGAAAGTACGTATTTCCCTACCCTTTACCAATACATGAAAGTTTTAAACTTGGAGAAATTTACCAATGAATAGAAAAGAATGGCATCTCTGTGTTATGTGCATTTGATTCTCTGATTTCTAGAGGTTGAATCTATTTTCTTTTTTTGCCTAGTGGCCTAATGTTTTGCGTCTGCTGTACTGAGTGTGTTCATATCTTTACCTAGGTTTTTCTAGTAGATTATTTATCTTAATTTATAGGACTTATTTATAAAGTCTCTGGGTATAAAGATTTTTGTTGTTGTTCCTGAACTAATGATGTACTATTATAAATACTATAGCTTACAGTATATTGTGAGATCCAGTAAGTGATGGTTTTCCTTTTTTCAGTTTCGTGTCTATTTTTGTACCTTTTCTTCAGAAGGATGTGATAACTATGTTATCAAATTTCGTAAATAACACCCTTGGTATTTTAACTAATATATTTAATTAAAGATAATTTGAGGGAGAAGAAACAACTTTCTAATTCATAGTTATTCCATTAGCATGATTCTTCTATGAAGAAAAAAAAATAATGATACTGAAGGACATGAAAAAGAAGTCCTTAATAAATGAAGAGACATTTATTAAGAAGAGACAGTTCATGGTGCACATGTACGTGTGAGAGTGTATACACACACACACACACACACAAACACACAAACACATACATAGGAGGTAGGACAATTAAATTCACGAATTTACCCTAGAAAATGTGCTACATATATCTCATTGCTGAATATCATGAGGGTCACCTTCGAAGCACTCCCCTTGGGAAGCTGTGCACTGATGCCAGCGCCTAGTCCACCCTTGAAAGCAATTTTGGAACTCTTTCTGGAGTGGCCATCAGAGCTGTCATCATATTACCCTTGGTGTCCTGAATGTTATCAAAATGTCTTCCTTTCATTATTTCCTTTATCTTTGGGTAAGGAAAGAAGTCATTGGAAGCCAGATCAGGTGAATAGGGAGGGTGTTCCAATACAGTTATATGTTTACTGGATAAAAACTCCCTCACAGACAGTGCCCTGTGAGCTGGGCATTGTTGTGATGCAAGAGCCATGAATTGTTGGTGAAAAGTTCAGGTCGTCTAACTTTTTCATGCAGCCTTTTCAGCACTTCCAAATAGTATATTTGGTTAGCTGTTTGTCCAGTTGGTACAAATTCATAATGAATAATCCCTCTGATATTAAAAAAGGTTAGCAATATTGTTGCAACAAGTTCGTGAACTTAATTGTCAGACGTGGCATGCGTACGTGCCTGCGTGCGTGCTTGTGTGTGTATGAAAATGATAAAATGTAACACTAATATTTTTCTTTTAGTTTCGGGGAGCCAAAAAAATGTATACAACTGGACACTGGTCAGTGTTGCTCAAGCAGTAGTTCACTGTTATCAGAAATGTCTGGGTGCTGATGGTAACAACTTTAAGCACCTGTTGTAATCGCAGAAGTCAAATGTGACCTGTATTCATCTTTTGGTATTGGTATATATTGAGTATTACAATTTTAATACCATTTTCCTTTCTTAAAATTTGTATACATTTTTTGGCACCCTCTGTATTATTCTTAATATTTGTCTCTTCCTTAGTAATCCAAATGCATTATATATTTATACTGATATCAGTATATTTGTGATCCTTTCTCTTTGGAATAATCACAGTGTATACCTGGATTTTATATAATTCATTTAGTACTTTTATAGGCCTGTATGACTATTTCACAGTGATTTTTTTTTTTTTTTGTATGTGACTCTTCAAAGGCATGGCCCGTTTTCTCTAGATCTTGAACTTGAGTGAACAGTGTTCTGATGATGGTGATAACATGCTTATGATAATGCTCAGGATATTAAACTGTTTAAAGTTTATCTAAATGACTTTGACTACCTGATACTTGAAATGGTGTTTTGTCATCATTTTCATATTGAAGCTGTTAGGCTCCATACCATTTTCATCCTACATCCAGTGTTGCTTTTTAGGAATGTGTAAATGCTAATACAGCAACACTACGAAACTTGAAGTATTCTGTTCTTGCCCAGAGTTTAACTCTTTGGCACTACAGCTTTTTCAAAGATTAACTTTGGTATTATTTTCATGATCTCTTATCATGAAAAACGGTGTTTTGAATGAAAACCTTTCACTGATTTTGCAAATTGAGAAAATAAGCAAATCGCCTTGAACTCTAATTATTCATCTCGTCTAGGCTTTAAGCATACATATCAGTATTGATCTGTCATTAATGAACCCATCAACTCAAAATCCTGTGATCTGCAATAAGATATTATAGATGATATAAATTTACTATTGAAAACAGGAATTTTCTCTGTAGAATATTAATTGAGTATGGACGTGAAATTAATAATAAATGGCAAGTCATGATTCACAGAATTGCAAAATATTTTTATTAATGCTGAATCACTAAATGTAGTTTTTAAAAATATTGTTAACTTTATATTAGTTCTGTCTTTCCCTAAAAAATTACACAAATAAGTATGAGTTACAATAATACTAATATCATAAGTTTAAATAAATGTATCAGTGAGCAGCACATAACTGTTTTCTGTTGTAGCTTGCTTGAATAATTTGTGATAGATCTATTTATCTGATGAAATTTTCTTGATGCATGGATGCCTTTGAGAAGAATTTTGCATGCTGTCGCTGTTATGAGTTGCTGACCTCTTAAATCCAAGTGTGGAATTACAATTTGTGGTTGCTCATCTTGACTTGCAGTTGCAAAATTGTTTTTAACTAAAACAAGTTAAAGTCTGAAAAATAAATATTCCTCTTTGAGTATTTATTTAAATTATTTCATATAAAATTATAAATACGTGACATTATAAAAACTTTTCTCAGGTAGAATGCTAACTTTGAACAGATTTTATTTCTATCCGTATTATGATTGTAAAACAACCCATACTGTTATTTTTTTGTTCTTCATTCAAAAGTGCAGATATTTACTAATATAAAAATACTGAAGACTTTTATACTGAAAATTCCAAAATGTTATTGGGGCAATTCCAAAATTTAACTGGGGAAAAATAGTTTTTTCAACAAATAGTGCTGTGACAACTGAATGTTTACATGCAAAAGAATGAATTTGGATTCCCTATCCCGACCCCATAAAAACAAAAAAAGGAACTGAAAATGCACTATAGACCTAAATGTAGATCTAACTAGAAGCACCTTAGAAGGAAAATTGGTGTAACTCATGATTTTGGGTCAAGCCAATGGTTTCTTAGTTGTGACACCAAAAACAAAAACAACAAAGGAAAAAAAAAGAAAGGTAAATTGAAATGAGAAAGTTTTGTGTATCATAGAACACCATCAAGAAAGTGAAAAGACAGCCCACAGAATGGAAGAAAATATTTACAATCATATATCTGATAAGACTCTAGTATTCAGAATATATAAAGAACTATTATAACTTAATAAAAAGACAAATATTTAAATAAAAAATGTGCACAGGACTTGAATACGTATTTCTCTTAATAATATATACACATAGCAAAGAAGCATATGAAAAGATGTTCTGCATCATTAATCATTAGGTAAATGCAGTTCTAAACCATAATGAGATACCTGTTCATACCCACAAGGCTGGCTTTAATAAAGAAAGGGGGACACTATCAAAGGTTGGCCAGGCTGGGGAGAAATTGGAATCCTCATTAGATTGCTGGTGGGACTGTAAAATGGTGCAGTCACTTTAGAAAACATTTTAGTGCTTTCTCAAAGAGTTAAATATAGTGTTACCTTATAACCCAACAATTCCACTCCTAGGTATAATCCCAAGAGAACTGAAAACATCTATTTTATATTCATTATTTATTGTAGCCAAATAGTGGAATCATCAATTGAAAAACGGATAAACAGAATTGATACATCCATACATTGGGATAATATTCAGTCATAAATAGGAATAAGTACTGATACTTGTGCAACATGGATAGCCATGAAAACATTATGTTAAGGAAAGAAGACAGACACAACATATCACATATTATATAATTCTGTTTATGTGAAATGTCCAGAAAGGCAAATCTATACAGACAAAAAAATAGAGAAGTTGTTACCAGGATTCAGGGGACAGGAGGAGTGGTGAGTGAATTCTAATGGGTGCGAGTTTTCTTTGGGGGGGGGTGATGAAAATTCTGGAGTTGAATAGTGGTGTTGGTTGCACACAACTGGTTCTGTGTATACTAAAAATATCGTTGAATTTTACATTTTAAAATGGTGAATTATGGTATGTGAATTATGTGTCAAAGAAAAATGTAAGGGAAACAAATCAAATACTTATTTGTAGTTTTATTTAGTTTTCCACTTGGAAAGTAGAAATTACTTCTTGTAAAAATTTTAAATCGTACATGTTTCATGAGATGAACTAAAACCCAATACACATTGTGGAGTAGAACTGTACTGTGTCCATGTAATCATGAAAATGAATATTTGACTTTGAAAATGGTATTTAATCTATTGTGCTCACATCTGCTGTAGTATAGCTAAAAAGACATTTTTTCAGTTGCATTTCTTGGGTCAGGTACCCTATGTAGAATACCAAGATAAGTGAGGCATGGTTTCTACCCTAAGGACCTCTAATGGTATAGTAGGAAAGGCAGACCATAAACAGATAACTAAAATGGTAGGGAGTAGAGGCATAGGTAGAGTTCTAGATAGCAGTAATGAAGGCGTATTTAAGGTAAAAAAAATAAAAATAAAAAGTTCAAGAAGATTCTTATTTGAATGGGAGCTTGAAGAGCATGTACAAGTTTCTCATAAACACAAATTAGGAAACAGCAGTCCAGGCTAAGAAGAAAGCAGGAAGGTCAGGATGTCACTGTAAATTTGGAGACTAACAAATAATACAGTTAGAGTGCTCAGAGGAAGGATGATACATGTGGAGGCGGGAGTGATGGAGAAAACAGCACTGATTAAATACGAATTAGGGGGCTTAGGAACCATCTGGATGCGAGAGGCTGAGGACCAAGGCAAAGCCAAGGGTCGCTCTTATTTTTTATCACTTGTCCTTCTGGTGTGAAACATAGTTTATGCATAAGTCTGTGTTTGTTTAAATTGGAAGAGCTTAAAGGAATTCCAGATGCAAGTCTTCAGTAGATAGTTATGAATATGTTTGGAGTTCTGAGTTGTTTGCATTCAAGTTAGACATTTTGGAGCAAAGATGGAGGTCACAGTTAAAACCACTGAAGTGTCCCAGAGGTTACAGAAAGTACTATAAGAAATATAGGGTCTGCATCCTCCAGAATACCAACACTTAAAAGACAACAAAAGGAGATAAAAACACTTGATAGGAAAGGGAGGAATCATATGAAGTCAAGGAGATCAGCAATGTGAAAAACAACAACAAATAATGGCAGAGAGAGAAATGTTACCTCTCACTTCAAGCCATTGGTTCAGATTTTTACCCAGAATGTAAAGAGGCAAAAACAGGTAGATGTACCATCAAATCCTGCATCTGTCTATTGCGTCCATCCATGAGGTCTCTGGGTTCTGACAGCCAGTGGGAGGAAGAGCTTGCACAAGCAGCTGATGAAGGCTGAAGCCTGGAGGTGCTTCTCTGGCCATCCCTCTAGTGTTGTAGCAATCGAACAGGCGGTCCCAGGAGCCCCTGGAGCTCAGCTGGTGATGAGAAGAGACAGTGACAGGTGGCTAGACCAGTGGCCAAAAACTGACCGCATGACCAATGCATGTTCTGCTTAGAAGACTCTCCGTGGTGGGGGTTAGAGTTGGTGTCTGTTCATCCTGATTTCTGATATTTCAGACGGCAGAATTTCCCTTCTAGCTACATTCTTCATCTTACTGCACTATTTGATTATTGGCGTGGGTACCATTTTAAAAATGAAGCTTGCTAAAGTGTAAATCTTGTGACTTTAGTGGTTTGGGCAGAATACGCTTCCAGGAAAAGGTAAAGCCATATCTCCAGTTAACAGGGTGCCTCATATGTCCAGTAAAAACAAAGTTATTTTACTAATAATGCCCATACAACTAGTAGACAAAGTTTCTTAGTAAAGAGGAAACATATCTCAATATATCTGGCCCCTGACAAGGAGTTTTCACATTACTGTTCTGTGCACAGGCAGATAAATCATGATTTTATTGTGGGGACTGGAGAAGGTAGTGGTGAATGTTCCATTAGTTGATTTTCCTCACCTTTTTCTACGGTGAGAAGAATTTCCCGTGTGTTGTGTTTCCAGAGGGGATGGTCCCCAGTCATCAGGGAGGGTAAAGACTATAGAGAGGCCACTGTGTTTGTCACATACAAAGAAGGTGCCATTTCTCCTTTGCCAAAGTAGCTTCAGGCCAGTGGTCAGCTCAGAAATCTGAAAAAGTATTGAATCGAGCAGTGGCTAGGAAGGGAGAAACTAGAAGTTTTGGGTTTCTGAATTTTGACAGAGTTGGATACTGAAAGGCATAGGAGGAAAGCATACAAAGGGAAGGTTTTGTTCAATGTACTTTGTTTTATGTGGAGCAACTTGAGTGGGTAAACATCCTGGGTTTCATTAACAAATCAGTGTCCTAAAATCGGGAGGAAGCACAGAGTTTTAGAATTTTACCACTTTTTAAAATTTTATACTTCATTAGCATATTTTCTACCTTATTGCAAAGCTCAGGTGAGGCAAAACTTGATAGAGGGGAGGAAAGAAAGAGGTCAGTTATGCCTTGCTTTATATAGTGGGTTGCGGAAATCCAGGTTTGGAATTGTAACCACCTTTTGTAAATCATAACAGTTAGGGAAGTTACGATTTAAAAAAATCCTTTTGTAAAGTTAATGCCGTGCCTTGTTTTTATTTGGTAGTAAGTAGACATTTTCATATATCTTGCTTATGGAGAAGAAAAAGTGACTTACATATGTTCCTTGTTCCATTCTTTCATTTTGCTTGTGTACAACAAATCAATTTCTAAGCATTAAATTGTGAGACAGGTTACGTTCTTAATTCTTACTCTGAACAAAAGTGTTGAAAACATGAAGAGTTTGTCCTCAGATGTGAACAAGAGACTTGGTTGCCAAACTTGGGAAATAATCAAATGTTATGGTTTTGCATTTATCTACCTACTAATTAGGCAATTAAATGAAATTTCCATAGTAACGGAAGTAGTCTTCCTGCACTGTTTTGTCCCTGCAATAATATATAACAGGGTATCCAAGAACATTAGCCTAAGTTCCAAGACAGACAAAGTGTGTAAGTGTTGACACATGAGTATGTACAGTGGGGTGATATTGGATTCCTAAAAATGACATTTGAGTCATTAAACTCATGTTACTATTTTTTTAATTTTTATATTTTTATATTAGTATTTTAAGTATTAACCCTCCAAATGAAACATGGTATTTGAAAAGAACTAAAGGACTTTCCTGAAATTTATCACATACAATGAATTTGGTAAATGACTGCTCCAATCTAAAGAATTCTACCACCATGTCATAGATGTGCTTGAAGATTCTGAACTAACCATTTCTGAGCCACTTCTTTTGAAATGGGCAGGGTTCATAGATCAACAAATGTAGTCCTCTCAAGCTACTTCATCTGTGGAAATAAAATGAAACACATTGATTCATATCTCTAAGGAGTTATTCTGTCCTAGGGCTTAAATTAAGGGAGTGACTTCCTGAGATGATTGAATAAGCTTTTTTGGAGCTTTCTACTCCCAGTGAATTTAGGAGGGTGAGAGAGAATACTCTCTTGTCTTACTTCCTTCTAGCCTTTGTCCCAAATGTATATTATGATTGCATTATTTTATAACAGTTAATACTACTGTGAAAGAGTTAAATTTTAAAGACGGTTCTGGATGGATTCATTGAATGTAGTTCAATACTTTTAAAATTTCCTGACTACATTTCTCTTGTTAAGTAATTGATTTTTTTCCCCCACCATCATTGAGTGTTCTTGACATATGTGCTTTCTCTACTCCTTTCTCTTGCTGGTTTCTGAACCATGTAAAAGCCTCCAGGCTGCTGCTTAATTCTGTACTGTCCTCTGGTCACATGATTTAATCCCCATCCCCTCTCTCTCTCCACCTCTTCTGTCATTTCCCCAATGTTACTTCCTTAATCTTGACACACACCACACACCTGCAGCAGATTAGTTTTTCATTGTTCTAATTTTCCTTGCTGAAAACCATTTGGTGAGCTTCTGTGGCTACCAAATTAAATTTAAATGCCCTCTCCTGCCACTCAGAGCTTCCATGTTCCACACTCAAGTTCATATTCCAAAAAGATATGCTCATGGTCTTCTGTTTTAACCCTCTGCCCCGGCAAATATAAAACATTGCTCTCCCAACATACCCTTTTTTCTTTCACGGGCACCTGGAACTCATATTCTCCTGTCTACCTGAGAGACATTCTACATGCCCTTTAAGTCCATATAGTATGCAGACTCCCTTTTTGATAAACCTGAATCGGAGTCCTTAAGATGAGCTCCTCTCACTCGCCTCTTCTGTATCCTTTTCTCTGTTTCCCACTGATGATATACCTTTTTTTTTTAATTTATTGGGGTGACAATTGTTAGTAAAATTACATAGATTTCAGGTGTACAATTCTGTATTACATCATCTATAAATCCCATTGTCTGTTCACCACCCAGAGTCAGTTCTCCTTCCATCACCATATATTTGATCCCCCCTTACCCTCATCTTCCTCCCCCCATCCCGCTTACCCTCTGGTAACCACTAAACTATTGTCTGTGTCTATGAGTTTTTGTTTCTCATTTGTTTGTCTTGTTCTCTTGTTGTTTTTGGTTTATATACCATATATCAGTGAAATCATAGGGTTCTCTGCTTTTTCTGTTTGACTTATTTCGCTTAGCATCATACTCTCAAGATCCATCCATGATGTCACAAACGTTCCTATATCATCTTTTCTTACCGTCGAATAGTATTCCATTGTGTATATATACCACAACTTCTTTATCCATTCATCTATTGAAGGACATTTTGGTTGTTTCCATGTCTTGGCCACCGTAAACAAAGCTGCAATTAACATTGGAGCACACATGTCTTTATGTATAAATGTTTTCAAATTTTTTTCGGTAGATACCCAGGAGAGGGATTGCTGGGTCATATGCTAATTCTATTTGCAATTTTTTGAGGAACCTCCACACTGCCTTCCATAGCAGCTGCACCAGTCTGCATTCCCACCAACAGTGTATGAGGGTTCCTTTTTATCCACAGACTCTCCAACACTTGTTACTATTTGTCTTGTTGATGATAGCCATTCTGACTGGGGTGAGGTGATATCTCATTGTGGTTTTTATTTGCATTTCTCTGATGATTAGTGATGTTGAGCATTTTTTCATATGTCTGTTTGCCATTTGTATGTCCTCTTTGGAGAAATGTCTCTTCAGGTCCTCTGCCCATTTTTCAATTGGGTTGTTGGTTTTTTTGTTGTTGAGTTTCATGAGTTCCTTGTATATTTTGGATATTAGCCCCTTATCGGAGGCACTGTTTGCAAAAATCTTCTCCCATTCAGTTGGTTGCCTCTTTATTTTGTCAATGGTTTATTTTGCTGTGCAGAAGTTTTTGAGTTTCATATAGTCCCATTCGTTTATTTTAGCTTTTACTTCCATTGCCTTTGGAGTCAAATTCATAAAATGCTCTTTGAACCCAAGGTCCATAAGTTTAGTACCTATGTTTTCTTCTATGCACTTTATTGTTTCAGGTCTTATGCTTAAGTCTTTGATCCATTTTGAATTAATTTTGGTACATGGTGACAGAAAACAGTCCAGTTTCATTCTTCTGCACGTGGCTATCCAATTCTGCCAGCACCATTTATTGAAGAGGTTGTCTTTCCTCCATTGTATGTTTTTAGCTTCTTTGTCAAAAATTATCTGTCCATATTTATGTGGTTTTATTTCTGTGTTCTCAATTCTATTCCATTGGTCTGTGTGTCTGTTTTTCTGCCAATACCATGCTGTTTTGATTATTGTAGCCCTGTAGTACAAGCTAAAGTCAGCGAGTGTGATACCTCCAGTATTGTTCTTTTTTCTTAAGATTGTTTTGGCTATTTGGGGTCTTTTGTGGTTCCAAACAAATCTGATGATTTTTTTGTTCTATTTCTTTAAAAAATGCCATTGGGATTTTGATGGGGATTGCATTAAATCTGTATATGGCTTTGGGTAATATGGCCATTTTAACTATGTTGATTCTTCCAATCCATGAGCACGGAATGTCTTTCCATTTCTTTGTGTCTTCATCAATTTCTTTCAAAAATGTCTTATAGTTTTCAGCATATAAATCCTTCACATCCTTGGTTAAGTTTATTCCTAGGTATTTTATTCTTTTTGCTGCAATTGCAAAAGGAATTGTTTTTTGTATTTCTTTTTCTGAGATTTCATTGTTAGTACATAGGAATGCAATGGACTTTTATACGTTGATTTTGTAGCCAGCAACATTACTGTATTCATTGATTGTTTCTAATAGCTTTTTGGTGGAGTCTTTAAGGTTTTATATATATAGCATCATGTCATCTGCAAAGAGTGATAATTTAACTTCTTCATTCCCAAGGTGTTTTACCTTGTCTTAAGAGTTATTGGTATATTTGTTGCCTTGGCTCCATATCCCATTACATGGCCTACACACTTGATTATGAATGTCTTTAAAGCCAGGATAAGCTTTACTTATCTGAGTATTTCTTTCACAATATGTCACATAATTTTATATATGCTCAGTACGTGCAGGAGTAATTTAGTAAACTTATTCAGTACACTCATTTAATTCAAACATATTAACCCTTTTTAAGACATAACCTGAATGGAAAATTATATAAATTTGGGGGTATTTGGAAATATCAATTTTACAATATCTAAAAGTATATTCCTTTAAAATTAGAAAAAACAACAACAATGCAGTGAGTTCCCATGAGTTACTGTATTCCATAATCTCCCATAATTTTTCTAAATCATAACCTTTGCATTTTATCAGATTGACTATATTGAAGAATACATAGCTTGGTAATTATGATATATAACCAATTAATTGGTAAGAAAGAATTGAAAATTTAATTTGTGAAAAACTGCAAAAACTACAAAGAAGAAATATATGTGGCTAATTTGCTATCAAGTAGGGAAGGCCTCTTTCTAAGCATAAAAAATGACAGAAATTTAAAAGTAAACAACTGGTAAATTAAATATGACATACATTTTTAAAAAGTAAAAGACAAGACAAAATAAAGTAGTAAACTACATATACCAAAAATTTAAAACATACTGTGCACAAAGTCTTAATCTATTTCATAGTTAGTGAACTCCTATACATCAGTAAAAAAATGTCCCCAATACTTTGTTTAGAAAAAAAATGGGTAAGCTCTTTTTTGCCAATGAACGCATTTATAATCAGAAAAAAGGAAAATTTATAACCAAGAATAAGTTGCAATAAATAGAACATAAGATTGGACATTTTGCAGTTGTGTACCTTTCTAAGTCATTTATTCTTAGATTTGTCCTTACTATACAATGACATAATCTTATATGTATTCATTTTTGTAAATAGTAGTTTATTATCAGACATAAATGCTAGCAGAGTTTGAGTTTTAAGAGATAGATCAAATATGAAGAGCGAGAAAAACAAGGCACTGAAAATATATTTCCAGAAAGAATTATAGGTAGTGACGGTAAGTTCTCATTTTCTATTTCTTCCAGGCTCCTATATGGCTGCACATTGTCAGCTCTGTTCAAAAGTTGGGAAAATGCCCACCCAATTATCATGATTAGACCTGCCTCACTGTAAAATATCATTGATATTGTTGAAATGTGTCAAAGGACACATAAGTGGACAGCTCTCAAGTACTCTCTTGATTTAGGCATTTATCATGATAAAAGATGGTACCCAGGCTACTTGAGCAGAGGCAGCATGGACAGATAATTTTCAAAGAACCACACCTGGCATGAGTGGCCCAAACTGATAGGACACTGAGCAGTGCCTGCTGAAGTCGGAAGAAAAGTTGCCAAAAAGTCAGAGATATAAAAGAAAATTCTACTTGAATTCACATCTCTAGCCTCACTTTTCGGAGCAGCTAGGTTTTTTGTAGTTTAATTTTTCAAGAGCTGACTGATAGAATTAATCAAGTCACAGCATGATCTGTGTTCTGTTTTTGATTGCACAGGCATCCTTTTTAAGATGCAAACTTTATGGTTTGTCACTAGGGTTTCCGGGTGGGAGCCCTTTCTCAGGATTTTTTTTTAGTTTCCCATTCCCGAATCCTGAGATATAAACTGTTTTCTGTTCTCCACGATGAATCGTTTCCACAAAGTGAAGCCGGATACTACCAACCACGTGGGTTCAAGGAGCTGATTTTCCCGATTTCCTGACCAACTTTTCTTGGGCTTTGTGAATGGGAAAGCAAAAAAAAAAAAAAAAAAAAAATGAAAAGAAAAGAAAAAAAAAATCACAAGAACAGGCGGGAATTCCCGCCCAGATTTGTCACTATCCACATTGATAGCACCCCTATTTGTCACCCCTATTTGTCACTATCCACATTGATAGCAAGTGTGGGCAGATTCAATCAATCTATTTCCTAAACAGGCCATCCTAGCTGATAAACAGCCTCATAGTGAGATCTAAAGAGATTCAGATATTCATGATAGTACCATTTTAAAATTACAAAATTGTGACAGATATTTTTGGCTAATAATATTGTTTAATATAGACAAAAATATAGCAAGATTTTCTGAGTGATTAAAATGACATATGCACATAAGTATCTCTAAGGAATGTGTGTGTGTGTGTGTGTGTGTGTGTGCGTGTGTGTGTGTGTGTGTGTGTGTGTATGCTCACATTTCCTTTCAACTTATCCCCTCCTAATTTCATTGGCCCCATAGATTTTAGCGGTAGTGACATCGCTGTGTCTTAGTCTTCCTGTTTGCCGTTTGTTCTTCACATGGAATTCTCATGTTGCTCACCTCACTTTTGTCATTGCTGGCTGATTGGCTATTCTTTTCTGCAGTGTCTTTGCCTTTTATTATGTGCATGTGGAGAGCTGACCAAAAACACAACACTGAAAATAATTATATTGGTAAATTGAGGAAGTTACATTTTAACCAAGTGATTTGACCTGCTTGTTCCACCAGTCTGCCTTTTCATGAAATGTCCACCTTTTCTAGAAATTAGCAATCTCTTACAGCAAATAATTATAAGCTTACTTTGTTTCTCAGTGTTTTCCTCCAGACCTCTTATGTCATCTCTTAGAATGCCCTGCCCATGCTCTGTTCCTGCCTTCCGGTCACTTCATGCTCTTTCTCATGCCCTTCCATCACATTTAATCCCTTTATTCTTTTACTCTTGTGGTGCCATTGTGTGTGTTTGGATTTTTTTCCATGTATTTTCCAATGATGGTCAGAGGAATACTGTATTTGACCTTAGGAAACCCAACTTGAGTAGAAGGGGAACAGATTCCTGACATGGTAACTAAGGTATCTGCCCCTTAGGAACCAAATCAGTCTTGGTAATCAGACTTCATTCTTGCTCACATTAAAGGGTTCCTCCAGCAGCAAAAGCTATTTTCTGCCCACCCCACAAGAACACAGAACTTGGGAACCACTTTTACTTTTTCTTTTTTTAATTAAAGTTTATTGGTGTGACAATGGTTAGTAAAGTTACATAGATTTCAAGTGTACAATTCTGTATTACATCATTTGTAAATCACATTGTGTGTTCACCACCCAGAATCAGTTCTCCTTCCATCACCATATATTTATTTGATCCCCTTTACCCTCATCTACCACCCCTTCCCCCCTTATCCTCTTTTACTTTTATACCATAAATACTTACCATGACAGTGACATTTACATTCTTGAAGAATATAATAATTGTTTTCAACACATGCTTATTGAATCATCCACCATATCTCCCTCTTCCTCTTGAGAGGAAGTTATGTATACAACTTACTTTGTTTGATGCCAGTAAATTTTGGATAATAGGATTTTATAGTTTTGTGTTCCAAATTTAAAATTTAGGATTATTTACACATGCATGGTTCAGTTCAGCTTTCTCCAGTAAGAGATTGTAAAATTATTGATTCGACTTTTGCTAGGAAAAAAACAGGTGACCATGTTCATGCCAAGAGAGGCAATTGCTATTTAAATTTCATTTACTCAACATATAAGTACAAAATCAGGGTCACAAAAAGTTACTTGAAAATACAAGATGATTAAAGTACAAATAAGAGAGAACACAAATTACTATTTCTTTTTCAAACTCTACAAGCTAAAAATCATGGACATACCAGATTCTGGAAGGATGGTGCTACAGCAATAATTATAACAAAACAGATTATTTGAAAAAAATCTTCTCAGAGTATACTTTTAACCATAATGTATCAAGAAGAGGTACCTTATACTTACTGTACATTTATAGTCTAAAACTATTATACTTTTTCCTAATCCATATGTTTGTTTGTTTACTTATTTTTGAGAACTTGAGCAGGTCAGTCTTGGTTATTCAGCCATGGTATTTAGAATCTTTAGAATTGTTGAGGAGCTACTGAATTGGAATAGTGACGCAAAATACATGGAAAGCACAGTGGATGGAAAAACATTTTGAATGGGGTAAATGGGAAAATACAGAATGTGGCCTTAATGTTGAGGAGATTTTGAGAGTAGAAATAGTGGGCAGGGCTGGGTATGGTGTCATTTTAGAGGAATGGAGAGCATAAGCAAAATTAATGTCATTCAGTGAATGTTGTCAAGAGGGGAGGAATCTTGTGTGGTTGATCACATGGGGTCAGAGTTTGCTGGAGAAAGTGATGCAAACAAATTATACAGGTCCTTGAATGCTATTCTAAGTGATTGGGCTTCATTTTTATGCAAAGGGAAGCTGTCTAATGTGTTCTAATGTCTGAAGCGTGAATGGTGACTGTGCAAAGAGAGAATCATAATTGGGAAAGGTGCTGGCAGAGAAATCAATTAGGAGGCTCTTGCAGTGAGTCAGGTGACACATTATAAGGACCTGAACGAGGGCAGCAGCCTTGAGAATGGAATAACCTGGAGAAGTGATCTGCTAAAATCAAAGTCAAGATCAATAAGGATAAATGCAAGCTTCTCTTAGACATGAAAACATCCAAGTAATTGTGCAAATCATGGTTAAGAAAAGACTAGCTGGGCAGGCACAAGTACAGCAGACAGAGACCTGGGAGTCCAAGAGAACCATATGGTGAATGTGAGTCAGCAGTGTTGTGTTATTAGAAAACAAAGCTAACACGATGGGGGAATATATTAATAGGACTGAGGCATGCAAAGGCCGGAAGTAGCCTTTCTGCTTGTCATTGCTGTTCAAACTTTTCTTTTCCTGTGGACTCTGTTGGCCTTCACATTTCAAATGAGTGTTTAGAAAGTGCTAAGAGGCCTAGAGAAAGCCTGTTCAGATGTGAGGGAAATAGGTGCCTTTGTGGTCCTGGGTCCTTGGGACAAAGTTGCCAAGGCTAATTTACAGAAAACTTTGTTTGACCTTCTGAGGCCCGTTGGTGCTGTGGAAGTAGTTTTAACGTGAATTCCAACTAAAAGAATGAAGCTTTCACAAAAGTCCCTTTTCAGCATACAGCGTTATTCATAGTTCCCTCCCATTTTAATCCTTATCATAATAAGTCATAGGGGCTTTATTAGGAGAGGGAGAAATAAGGAGGCCCAGAAATGCTATCTTCACCCGCAAAGCTGGCTGGGCTTGCCTTCAGTTATCTAATCCTGTGACTTCAGCATACTTTTATGGACCCCTAAAGGTAGGCAGTATTTGAACATCCCTGAGCTATGGATTAGAGCTATCTGTCCTCTCACTCCTGCATCAGTAAATGAGGCCAGCCATAGCTACATGGAAATTAGGGGGACCTTATTTCACTTTTTCATCTGGCTAATGACAGCAGATTTAGAACTGCTTTGTGTCATGTTTCAAGGAAACTTTCCTTGAATGCACAGGCCAGGTCAGGTTCCTTGTCATGTACTTTGAGAGAACCTGTCTTTTTCTCATAGAATTTATCATAATTAGCAATTGTATACTCATTTGTGTAATTGTTCCCGAATGCCTGCCCTCCACCAGACTGCAACCTCCATGAGAACAGGAGCTACACCTGCTTTTGCTTGCTCTTGCTTCCCAAGTCTCTGCATAAATATTTGCTGCATGAAATATTAATAATGCTTATACGTATATCTCAGGGAGAATGCAGGAATGACAAACCTTTGGGGCAGGTTTAGATGATTCAGAAGGAGGCAGCACGTCTTAGTGGTTAGGGGTGTCGAGTCTTTGCGTTCTCATCCTAGTAGCTTGAGCAAGTTACTGAACTTCTTTGTGCCTCCACTTATTGCCTCTTAGAGTTGCCATGAGAATCAAAAGCTCGATATTTGTAAAGTGCCTTAAACAGTGTCTGGCACAGAGTGAGTACACTATATATCCTTAAAAATAAAGAAAACAGACGCCAAGTTTTGCTACTTGAGCTGAGTCCATCTCCATATGGAATATCCTCCTTGTAAGTCTCCCCAGCCAAAAGTGCACTAATCTTCATTGCATTCTTGTTGTCAGTTTTACACTGGAGTCTCCTAAAATGTGGCATGAGTGTCACTTGCTTTACCCAGGGTGGGAATCAAATGTGACTCAATTTTCTTAAATATTAATGTAGTCACTTATAAATTTGCACAGGAGATATTTGATTCTATTAGTTTGCTTTGTGTCGTTTCTGGACACCATTTAACTCGTCAGTGATTTTTTTTTTTTCCCTGAATACTTTTTATTATTGACAATTTTACTGACTTGCCACAGGTTTCACCAAAGAAGCTGCTTCAAGCATCTTAACTCTGTCTGGAGA
Source organism: Rhinolophus hipposideros (assembly GCF_964194185.1). Classification (NCBI taxonomy): domain Eukaryota; kingdom Metazoa; phylum Chordata; class Mammalia; order Chiroptera; family Rhinolophidae; genus Rhinolophus; species Rhinolophus hipposideros. Next base: position 19,723,000 of record NC_138058.1, on the reverse strand, counting down.
GTAGGAAATTAGTGGCTTTCACTTTATAGCTTTCTCATTGGTGTGATTAACTGTGTAATTTTAATGCTGTATTGATCAAAGGGTTTTGGTTTATTTACTTGTGATCTGGCATTTTCATTTTCTATCTTGCAAAATGCCCATGAGGCATGGCCTCAAGGAACATTTCTTTGTTGCATTTTATTTGCAAAATTGTAACTATGCTTATCTATGTGTGTTTTCTCAACATTTTCAACCTTGTAAGTTTAGGTCAAGAATAAACTTACATACTCAAGAATATGTTTAGTAACAGAGTGGACATGTTCTCCATTTAGCCCAAATCCTTATGTCTTAGGAGTTGATTAAATACATAATACAGTGCCTAGTGCCTCAGCTTAGTACAATGGTACCTCTGAGAATATCTGAAATTTGTATTTCCCCAGTCTTCATAATTTTTATGGAATGCTTCACCTGGTATTTGTGATAATTTGTCGTAATGCTGGAAAACTAATAACGCTATTCAACTGAAAAGCTTCTGGATTTAAAAATTTTTTCCCTTAGATTTTAAAAAGCTTTGCTTTGCATTTCTACAACTGAGATGCGCCTCACCTTTTGAGACTGAAAGTACTGTGTTTTGCATGAATGTTCTCAGTACTGTTAGTCTTGCCATGATGACCCGAAGGGTTTTGTCTGGCTGCTGCAATTTCCTAGAGCCAGTGTTAGTACCCATTTTTCATCTCCTCGTACGGGCTATTGTCATCAGCCTGTCAATGTCAAAAGAAAGAAATTTTGTATTAAAAAATGACCTGTATGTTATCTGACATAAAAAGGAAAAGATTCATCCTAAAATAGCTATTCTATGTAGGATTCTTAATGTTAAGAGTTTTGCACACTTAGGCAGCAAGATTTACTTTTTCTTTTTGTATTTTTTACCTGAATGTTTTTGTTCTTGTGAATTAAAAGTATTGAAATTAAGTTGCAAACTTTTTTTTTTTAAATAAAAATAAATTTTTAAAATGTATTGGGGTGACAGTGCTTAGTAAAGTTACATAGGTTTTATGTGTGCAGTTCTGTGGTACGTCGTCTATCTATCACATTGTGTGTTCACCACCCAGAGACAGTTCTTCTTCCATCACCATATATTTGACCCCATTTACCCTCACCCCTACGCCCCTCACCCTCTGGTAACCACTAAAATATTGCCTGTGTCTATGAGTTTTTGTTTATTTGTTTGTCTTGTTCCTTTGTTTGCTTTTAGTCTTATATCCCACATATCAGCAAAATCATATTGTTCTCGACTTTTTCTGTGTGACTTATTTTGCATAGCATAATAATCTCAAGATCTGTCCATTTTGTCTTCAGTGACACTATTTCATCTTTTCTTATGGCAGAGTAGTATTCCATTGTGGATGTATACCACATCTTCTTTATCCAATCATCTATTGAAGGACATTGAATGGGAGAAGATACTTGCAAATGTTGCCCCTGATAAGGGGCTAATATCCAAAAATATATAGGGAACACATACAACTCAACAACAAAAAAACAAAACAATTGAAAAATGGGCAGATGACCTGAGGAGACATTTCTCCAAAGATGGCAATAGACATATGAAAAGATGCTCAACATCATTAATCATCAGAGACTTGCAAAAAAAAAAATGAGATATCACCTCACACCAGTTAGAATGGCTAGTATCAACAAGACATATAATAACAAGTGTAAGAGATGCTGTGGAGAAAAAGGAAACCTCATACACTATTGGTGGGAATGTAGATTGGTGCAGCCGTTATGGAAGGCAGTGTGGAGGTTCCTCAAAAAATTACGAATAGAATTACCATATGACCCAGCAATCCCTCTCCTGGGTATCTACCCAAAAAGCTGAAAACATTTATCTGTAAAGATATAATTGCTCCAATGTTCATTACAGCTTTATTTACAGTGGCCAAGACATGGTAACAACCTAAGCAGCAAACTTTTAAACAGAATGTCTCAAATATTTTATTATGTATCTTGAGCTCCTAGATTCAGATCCAGCTCCATTGCACTGGTTAGGTTTAATGAGAATTTCTAAGCCCTAATTTACCTATTTTTAAAATAAGGTAATAATGCCAACCTGCATAACTGTCATAAGGATTAGAGATAATGCATATAAAATTCACAGCGCAGTACTTGAAACACTATCAATAAATTATTAGCTTACAAATGATAGAATAGAATGTAGCTATTTTAATTTTGGAAATCTTACACACACATTTGTTTATTCTTTTTTTTAAATTAAAGTTTATTGGGGTGACAATTTTTCAATTGTGTTTAATAAGACAATTTCACTATCTCCTAGTAAATTGGTTGAAACTGTCAAAAAACTCTTAAAAATACTTTAATGTTGTTTTTTTCATCATGATGCATTTCTGTTTTTAATGTGCATTAAGAATTTTTACCAAGTAATCAGAATATGTAGGAGTTTAATAAATTTAATGAATATCAATACAGTTTTATGCATATTTTACCGCTTAAAAAATATAAGTAGTATGTTTTACAATTTTTCTAATTACATTTCAACCATTTATAAATGCTCTGTTTTTCTTTTTTGGGCAATACTTTCATAGACTTAGGCTTACATTACCAAACGAACTGTCTGAACAAACCTGGCTGTTTTATGTTGTATAATTGAGGAAAGTTGTATTCACTGTAAGTTTATTTTGTATTTTAAAAATGATATTAAAACTCTGATATATGATTTTACTATTAGTCACATATTCATATTTTTCCATTAAAATATATTTGTGAAACTTGGATAAAATATTTGTAACGGTGCATTAAAAAATAAAAATGAAAACAAAACATGAAATCTGAAAAAGACAAAGAAATGGTCATTATGTGTTGGATATCCTCTCAATGATCATTAAGATTTTGCTTTTTTACTTTGAAATGAGAAATCAAATTGTCGTTCCAATAACCAACCATTACTGTACCTTTCTTTTTGAGGATAATAATATTGAAATTTTAGTGTTGTTTCCTTAATTGACTATTTATTGTTTGTAAAGGTAAAGTAGGCACCTGTAGCTGGCTAGTTATGAAATCATCAATGGGAAATAAACATTTTTGACTCATTTCTTATTTTGAATTCCTTGTTTTGACCATTTTCAACCAGCCAACTTGTTTTCAACAATATAACTGCTTCCATCTTGGACCTTTTTTAATGCATTGGTTTTATACTTGACGAACAAATGAACAAATCACTTTATTGATGACCATATATTAAAATGTGATTTTATAATGGAAATGATTTAGTAAGCTACACAATATTGCAGAATGATCTGGAAATAACATACTGTGTCTATGTATTTTACCAGGTCCACTCTATATCTTTGTCATGAAATCAAAATTTCATTAACATCAACTTGGAAATATTACAGAATACGAAATGATTGCTTAATTTAAATTTCTTTCCTAAAAATATTACAGCAGAAAAAGGCAACTGTGATTCTTTAACCAGGACAGAGTTGGACAGAACTCGTCAGGAAGATTCAGGCTTGGGACCTTTTCACCCCTTTTCTGAATGGGATAGTAGTTGCAATACAGCAGTAAAATCATAGGTTAAGTCCAGAAAAGTTAGTCCATGACCTCTTCATTTTAAGAGACATAGCACACAGTGACTTTCTTGGCATGAGACCTTATAAATATGAGTATATTTTATAAGTAAAGCAGTTGAAATCAACTTTTTTTTTTTTTTAATACAGGGAATGGGTCAAAGTTGAATTCAATAGTTCTATCAAGTGGGATGATTTCTGGGATTAGAGAATAACTGTACTAGTTCGTATGTTGGATGCTAGTACGCTTCTGTGCATAGAAGATATACACAAGTTCGTGTGGCTTTGTTGATAAGTGGTTTTTGGTAGTTCAGGGACATAGCTAGATTAGGTCTCAGTGACTTGGTAGGAATGCATATAGCTTCAGAGCTGTTTCGTATTGACACTAAGAGGATGGATTTTTTCATAGGGCCTAGGATGGTGATAGGTCACTTCTTATATTTTGTGAATCACACAAGGAAAATGCTTAGCAAATATGCAGAGTCCAAGATGCCTTACGGACACATATTTCTTTGGCATCCATTGCTTAAGTTCTGGGTGGATTCCTAAGCTCAAATAGCCAGACTTTGGAATAGAAAGCAAGCAGCTGCCAATCATAATACTCCTTTTGTAGGACATCAAGCTTGCTGTGCAGGAAGGAGCCTACTATTCTTAAATTGGACATATGATCATTGTTCTATTTTATTATAACCTACGAGTAGTGACAGGCTAGGGCTATCAAGAAGGAAGGTAAAACGGAAGAGAGTGAACCTTTGTTGAGTGTATACTTGTGAATGGTTGCTTTAGATAACAGTATATCACAATCCTCTCAATCCTAGGAGACTAGTAATGTTATGTGTCTAGATGAATATTATAATACCTTATCTAGATGAATATTATAGTGTCTTGTCTACAACAGTGTAACTAAGTTTCCATACTTTCTTGTTTAAAGTCTATAATGTCAGTGTTAATTTCACAGGCCAGGTAGATTCAGTCAGGTTTTTTTCTAGTTCCAAATATCTATACGATATTTAAACTGAGCTTCACAGAATAGCACTGCTGCAGGGATAGCATATTAGCCTCCATACCCATTCTCTCATTCTTTTTTTAGTAACAGGACCCCTGAATTGGACATAGGACAATATAGTATGTCCCTGCCTCCCTTGCAGCTAGATGTAGTCACTGACGAAGTTATGTTCAATAAAATGTGAACTGAGTGATGTTGCAACTTTCAGGTCCTATGCTTAGACAAAAGAGGCACATCTTCACTCCCCCTTCTCTAGTATCCGCAGGCTGGATTGAGTTATGGTAAGGGCATCTAGAGCCCGAGATGGAAGCTGCCTTTTGAAGATACCAGAACAATAAGATAGAAGGAGCATGGATCAATGACACGGACTAACCATATCAAGTATGACTACTAAATACCAAATGTTACATGAAAGAGAAAAACTTTGTTTAATCCGTTGCTCTGTTGGCTTTTGTCATAGAAGTTGACCTCGTATACTAACTACATTGAACATCTCAAATATCAAATATTAAATAAACATTAAAGTGATAAAATGGTGAACATAACGCTTTTGTACAGTTGGGGAATATCTTTTTCATTTAAAAAATAATACTAAAAATAGTTTATCAGAAGTGAGTCAATAAATCCACTAGGGGTCAGGGATCTACTAACTCCTGGTTCAGGCAAAGGGAGAAAACGTGTGGCTGGAAGTGAACTGAAAATTCATGAGATTGCATAAATACTGAAACAGGTTTAAATTAGGCCAGGGCAAAAATAATATTAATTAATAATGAATTAAATAGTAATTATTACGCACTTAATATGTGTTAGACACTATTCTAAGCTCTTTACATATTTACTCATTTAATACAACAAGCCTGTGGGGTAAGTATTGCTGTTATTCTTATTTAAGAAAGGAGGATATATGTAGTTCAGGCACAGAGAAGCTAAGTAACATGCCTAAGATCAGACATCTAGTTGGGGAAGAAGATGGGTTTCATCCTAGGCAGTCAAGCTCAAGACTCTGCTCTTAAACTATGTGTGTTTCTGTAGATAAAGGACTAACTTGAGAAGGGTGGGCAGCTTATGCGGTGTTGTGTTTGTCACAGGAGGACAACTGTTATAATTAAATGTACATGCTCCCATTTCAATGAGACCTCTTCTTGTGCTGTCCAGTGTTTTCCCTAATTCCCAAATTATGGGGAATTGTTTTTAAATTCTCAGGAGCTTTTAAAACCATGTCTCAAAGAGTAGAACTCTAACTGTGACCTACAACATCTTAGAATTCATGGGAAGTTTTCCTGGCAAATTGTATCCAGGCTTCGGTGATGATAAAATAGAGAAAATAACTAGCTTTTGAAAATATTTAAAATTTTATTCAAAGTATTATTACAATAGTTCTGAATAAACTATAGAAACTTCCTTATACTCCTTTTATCTACTACATTACTTCTGTTCATTTATATATAGATGCCCTTTCAATTCTTGTCCTTATGCAAATACACTTAAAATCTATTCTAGAGTTAGTGTAAATGTGTTTCCTTTGATTGCTTTACAATTCCCTGCTGCTAACTGAAGTGTGGTTTAAAGCAGACAAATATAACAGATTGAAACCTATTAAGTGTCCCAAAAAGGGAGCAGTCAAGTAATAATTTCATATTAACTCACTGGAATATTATTTACGAGCTTTTGTTGCAAGAACTGTATACAATTTTTAGTCTTCTCAGCAACAGCACTCTCTACAGTAGCATTTTTTATTTATCTTTCTGAAGAAGATAATGAAGCATGGTCATTTCTTAACAACAACTTGCCTATGTGATGGTTTCTTCTCGGATTTAAGCCTTAAGGCATGGTCAAGAATGCTTCTAGGCCAATGACTTTTGTAGGAATTTATGAAAGTTTTGGAAAAAAAGAAAATCTGATGCATTTGTTTACTGAAATGTAGTGTGTGTGTGTGTGTGTGTGTGTGTGTGTGTGTGTGTTCAGAAGCACTTCTCTAGTGCACAATAAGGACAATTACATGATTTAAAATATTTCTACATAGATGACATTTGCAGAGCTTCTCTCAGAAATGATTTCTTTGATGCAAAGTAAAGTCATTGCTCTTGATGACTAATTTTCCATATTTATTATATTAATAAGTATTACTCCAATATGACTCTCCTGATACATATTAAGGTTAATGCCATTAACAAAAGAAAAGTAAGTTGAGAGTTCTGGCTGAATATAATTCCACATGGATTGCATTTATAGGTCTCTTTCAGTATACATTCTTTGATGCTTGATAAGGTTCTTATGGATGAAGTCTTTCCAACAGTCACACGGTTCTTTATATTAATTTTTTGGTGCAATAAGTGCAGAACTCTGGCTGAAGAATTTTTCACAGCCATGGGCCTCATGATTTCTCTCCATCATAGGTTCTCTAATGTGAAAAAAGGGTGAAGGCTTCACCTATTTTCCACAGTCTTTACACTCATATGATTTTTATCCAACTGCGAATTTCATAATGCATCATGACTTGAGATCTCTGGCTATAAGACTCCCCAACTTTGTTATATTTATAGGGACTCCCACTTACATGAGTACGCTGACAAGTAATGAGGTGGCTGCTCTGTCTGAAAGATTTTTAGTATTCAGGACTTGCATAAGCTTTCTTTCTGGTCCGAGTTATCTTATTTCCAATAAGCCTAGAGCCATGAAGAAAAGATCATTTTCCACACTGATGACATGTATACAGTTTGTCTCCATTATGAATTCTCCGATGTGTGAAAAGAATATGATAGAAGCAGTAAAGGGTTTTCAACATACTTCCAAATTCTTTACATTCGTAGGTTTCTCAGTAGTATGACTGTTGTGATGTTAATGTAGTGAAAACTCCAGTTACGTATTCTTTACATTTATAGTTTCTGTTTTTATTTCTACCAAGGGATGTACTAAGAGTAAGAGAGTGATCACTCTCATTTGTAAAGTTTATCTTCTGCTTGAGGTCTTGCAAACTGGTGGATATTCTTTTTCTTACATTGTGGTATAATTGACATATAACATTAAATTGGTTTCAGGTATACAAGGTAATTATTTAATACTTGTATACACTGTGAAATGATCGCCACAGTAAGTCTGGTTGCTGTTTGTCTTCATACAAAGTTACTTTTTTTTTTCTTGTTATGAGAATATGTAGGATTTACTATCTTGGTAGCCTTCAAGTATGCACTACCATATTTTTATTACAGTCACCATGCTGTATATTACATTTCTATGGCTTATTATTTTATAATTAGAACTTTGTACCCCTTGACCCCTGTCACCATTTCTTCCACCCTCCAACCCCCCTTCCCTGTAGTAACCATCAGTCTGTTCTCTGTATCTCTGTGTTTTATTTTGTTTGTTTTGTTTTTTACATTTCCCATGTAAGTGAGAGGATACGGTATTTGTCTTTCTCTCACTGACTTATTTCACTTAACATTGTGCCCTAACATCTATCTGTGGTAAGATTACATTCTTCTTATGGTTGTGTAGTATTTCAGTGTATGTGTGTACCACATCTTTATCTATTAATCATCAATAAACAATTACATTGTTTCCATACCTTGGCTATTGGAAATGATGCTTCAATGAACATAAAGGTTTGAATCAGGGTTTTCATTTTCTTCAGATACATCGCAGTCGTGGAATTGCTCCATCATATGGTAGTTCTATTTTTCATTTTTTGAGGAACCTCCGTACTGTTTTCATAGTGGCTGCACCATTTTATATCCCACCAGTAGTGAATGAGGGTCACGTTTCGTCCACATCCTCACCAACACTTGTTATTTCTTGTCTTTTGGATATTAGCTGTTCTAGCAGGTGTAGAGTGGTATCTCATTGTGGGTTTTATTTTCATTTCCCTTATGGTTAGTGAGGTTGAGCATAGTTTCATGCACCTGCTGGCCATCTGTATGTCTTTTTGGGAAAAATATCTATTCACATCCTCCGCCAATTTTGAAATTGGATTATCATTTTGCTATTGAATTGTACAAATGTTTTTTATACAGTTTGGGTATTAAACCCTTGTCAGACATATAACTTGTAAATATTTCCTCCCATTCTGTAGATTGTGCTTTCATTTTGTTGATGGTTTTCTTTGCTCTGCAGAAGCTTTTTAGTTTGGTGGACTCCCATTTTCTTATTTTTGATTTTCTTGCCTTTGCCTTTGGAATCAGATCCAAAAAATCATCGCCAAGACCAATGTCAAGGAGGTTACTGCCCATGTTTTCTTCTAAGAGTTTTATTGTTTCAGGTTTTATATTCAAGTCTTTAATCCATTCTGAGTTAATTTTTCATGTGCATTGTGTAAGATAGTAGTCTAGTTTCATTCTTTTATATGTGTCTGTCCAGTTTTCCCAACACCATTTATTGAAGATACTGTCCTTTCCCCGTTGTTTATTCTTGCCTACTTTGTTGTAAGAATAACTGGACAATTAATAACTCAGCTTTCATTCCCTCCTCTTTCTTGATGGTGATTTCTTGCTTAATTGGAGGGACCTGAGAATGGAACACTCCCTGCTGTTGCAGGTTCAGTTTGGCTTTGCTTGCCCTTACAGTGCGTTCCCTTCTTGACCTGACTTGTGTGTGGCATTAGCCAGCTGCTACATCCTTCTCTGTGTCACCACCCAACCCCCAATTCCAGTCCTTCCAACCTGAGTAGGAAAGATTTTTAAAGAAGAGAGGTTCATTCTGATGTTATACTATACAGGTTGTGTGTCCACTGGTCATGCAAAATATACTAATATTTCAGAACTCAAACCTACTTCTAATTACCCATCCAAAAACCAAATTAGATGAAATTGTGTCCTGATGATTTCACATTCTCCTTTCTATATCTCAGTTTACTTATTAGAAACAGTAGAATACTATAACATAGGAGTTAGAAACCTGATTTGGCCAGCAGTGTTTTTTTTTTGTTTGTTTGTTTAAATAACAGAATTTAAATGCCCTCTGGAAGAGCTTTGTTATTCAGTTCTGTGTTTCCCATAGTACTGTGTTACTTGGCACATGGGTTAGGGCGGTATTCACAAATGTGGAATATGCTGCCTCCCGAACCAGCATATTTTTTCGCGTCTTGTCTGATTAATTTAAGGTTACTGACTTCGGAGACAAATATCATGTTTTTCAGAACATGGTTCAGGTCTCTTCATACTTTCATAGAAGACAAGAGAGTTAATATAAACCTAGAACAAGACCTGTATGTCTACTCTTTTCCTTCTCATACAAATATGAATGATTTCTGAATATACTACTTAAAAGAGTTGGAAAAGAATCCCTTCACCGGCTCCATGATGGCGTACTTGAGGCTGTGTTAATTTGTTCTAATAAAAATACCACATCTGACACTGCAGGTGCAATTGAGGTTACGTCTTGGTTGAGTTTGTAGTCATTTATGGTCATCTTTCAGGACCGTGGTGGGTATTGTAGATGGGTATTGACCTCCCCATCTCTAATAGATTTACATGGAAGCCACTAAGCCAAACTGGGATTTCTGTTATTTATATGTATGCTTGTTTCAGTGATACCTTCAGAGACCAGTAAAACGACCACTGGCTAGATCCATAGACTCAATGGGGCAGATTGGCTGGAACTTCATTTATTACCTGATTCCCATATATCTTCACTCTAATGGAGAGAGGCCATAATGATTGTTCGGGTCCCTAGATATGAATGTCAATTCATACTCTGTGTCTAACGGTTCTCAGACTGTGTGGTTTCCCCTTTCTACACTGTATGGTTACCTACGTTTCTAAATACCTCATCCTCAGCTGAGCCCCTTGGGAGTTCTGAAGCTGGAATAGCTGCTCAGAGTTGTTCTATATGAGGTAAAGGGACCATGTCCTTGGACTCTAAGATAACTAATCGTTGGATGCAGTCTTCCCCTAGGGAGAAGGCATGACTTTGGCAAGGCATCTTCCTTCAGTTACAGGCAATTTCCAGAGAGGGACTCAGATGTAAGTCCTCAATAGACACCTCTCCTGGAATCTGGAGAAAGGAGTATTTTGCTCCTGGAAAGGGGGTCTAGGCAGCACACCACAGCATTCATTCCAAAACTGGAGCCAAATTGTGATAGCAGAATGTTATGATATATTAATAAAGAAAAATTTACATGAGAAAATCAAATAGGAAAATGTTCAAACATTGCCCTTGTAGGATCACCATGACATCATTGAGCACAACATTCATTCATTCATTCATTCATTCATTCATTCATTCATTCATTCATTCATTCCCTTACTCTTTATACCAAATATCATACATTGTGAGCAAGCTTTGAGATCCTAACATTGTTTGGATCCTCACTGTATTCCAGGAACTCTGCGAACACAGTCCTTACAGCATGAACAAAGTGAGGCATATTCAATTCAACTGATTTACCCAAGTCGACTAGCCTATAAGTGTGAGGGTAACAATTGAATCCACCTCTGCCTCCCAAGACTGCTGTGCCCCTCCTCCTAAACCTACATGCCTTTGTAGAGAACATTAACCACAGGTTCACTGCCTAAAATGCAGAAAAATGGAGAACATTGAATCTGCGATAATGTGATTATTTAATCCAATGAGGGATGTTTAAATGAATAGAAATAATTATTACTTCAGGAAATGAGAGAACTTTGCAACTTGCTCTTACAGCTGTACCTATTTTAATATTTTATACTGTTTGTCGATACATGCATGTATCGGCAAATAGATTTTGGTTGTTGAAATGGTTATACTTGATTTTCTGCCTTATTCTTCAATGCATCATACAGTTAATGTAAAGCTTTTGCTACATTTAGCAAAAGTGGATGGAGAATTGCTTGTCATTCATATGCTGATTCTTCTTCATAACCATTAATGCCTGATTGTATATGAAACTTTTTTTGAGTGGCTGAGAATATATGTTGGAGACATATTGATAGCCTCCTATATATTGAAGTGAAATGACATTGTGGCATCATTTGAAGAATAGCACTCAATATTAGTTTTTACATTAATTGGTGGGAATACGTCCTTAAAGATTGTTTAGGGGGAAAAGTGCATATGGAGATCCTTAACATTATGGGAGGGCATATGGTCCATAATTTAAAATACGACTTTGTACACTGTACTACAGAGAACCTGGCAGCACCTCAGGGATAATTTGAGGTGTTACCTTCTAGTGGGACAGACACATTTAATTATTAAGGTGGTTTTGCCATGCCCATTGCCAGGAAATGGATATTTCAGATAGCTTAGCCATTCTGAATCCAACTTGCTTATATGAAGGCCTCGCTGTAAAAGGTAAAAAATAGGTCATTAGGAAAGGAGACTCACGTCATTCACGTCATACAGATCATCAGACTGTGCTAGACGCTGTATTTATCTAGTTAATTCTCGTCTCCAAACAGCCCCACAAAAATTGTTCTTATTTCATAATTCAGGCAAATGATAATTCTTCCATGGTCTTAGTTTTCTCGTTTGTTTTTTTTTTCCCCTTTTCTTTGTGGCTTTCCCTTGTGCTATCCAGAAGAGGCATGCAACAGAAATCTAGTGAGCCAAATGGATATTAAACCTATTGATATTCAGTATGAGGGTGTTTTAAAGACCATTTAAAAATCATATAATTTCATTTCCTCATTTCAGAGATAAACACCAAAGAGCTCTGGAAAGGCTGAGGCCAATATCAGCAGCTGGTTAGCAGTTGAGTGTAGGGCACTTTTTGCCTTAGCTCCCATTCTTTGAGAGTCCTATTTTTGTATGCAAATTAGACTGCAATTAACACTTCTTTAAGCTAGGCAGATGACCAAAAAACTTTTCCTCTGTCTTTTATTCTTTTTTTTTGAAAATTTGCTTTTCCCATTTTTAAAAAACAAAATGTGAGAACTGTTGTATAAAGGCATACACTGGAGTATAGGGTAGTTGAGAAAATACACAGCAGTTTGCACTCTGGGCCTTTCCTTCAAGTGTGTCCCTGTGGATGGGGTGGTATTGAGTGCTGGGAGGGAAAGGTGAGAGTGAAGTTGGCATCCTGCTCAGCAATAAATAAAAAGAGTTTTACTTCAAAACTTTTCAAAATAAATTATTCAAAATAAATAAAAAGAGTTTTACTTCAAAAGTTCCCATTCATGTTGTAACTTTCAATAATTAATATAGGTTTATTACTAATTTAACAGCGGCAATCAGCCATCTCATTTAAGAAATTACTTTTTGTAGCATTTCAGCTGCTCTTTTTTAATTTGAATTGTGTCTGGATATATAATTTTATTTTCATACTATCAAATATATACATATATGTTTTATGTAAGAAACAAATTTATATCTATCAGTATTTTAAATCATGGACCGAATTCTGGCTACAGCATTGACTTTCTTAGTTATGTGTCATTTCAACTTGGCAACAGTATTTCACATTAGGTTTGAAGGTCAACTAATATAATAATTACTCAGAAGATAAGATAAATGCTCATATTTCAAACACAGCTCATTGTTTTACCCATTGACCTTGACTAAATAGAGTTCATGGAGTTCCTTTCAAAGACCGAGCTCAATAAGTAAGCAAATGAGAAAAATGAAAATCTTTTCATGGGCAGTTTTGAAAATTTAATTTTTCATTGAAATTTAAGAAATTCCCTTGCTTTGATACCTTTTTGATTGTATAAATTGTTCTATAGCAATTTTTGCCACTGTCTCTTTTTCTGAGTGCCGTGATTGTCAAAACACATTAACCTCAGGTTTCAAAGAGAGTAAGACTCTGGTCCTTGCTTATATCTTAATTTATTATTGCCTTATTTTTCTGATTAAGCTGTGCATTATCTTTTGTACAAATAGAAGATTCTATTGACTCTTTATTAATAGAACAGGTGCTAGGCGTTATTTTTTTAATATTAATGATAGTTGCTATCGCCCAAATGTTTGGGCACCCCCAAAATTTATACGTTGAAATCCTCATGCCCAATGTGATGGTGTTAGAAAGTAGGGCCTTTGGGGGTAATTAGATCATGACTGCAGAGCCCTCAGGAATGAGATTAATGCCCTTATCAAAGAGGCTCCAGGGAGCTACTTGTACTGTCCATCATGTCCCCACAGATTGCTGACGTCTTCCACATAGGGAGATGTCTGCAGTCTGTGACTAGGAAGAGGGCCTTCATCAGAACCTGATCATGCTGGCGCCCTGATCTTGGACTTCTAGCCTTCAGAACTGTGAGTAATAAACATTTCTTGTTTATAAGTTATCTATTATGTGGTATTTTTGTTATACTCTGTTCCCCGAAAATAAGACCTAGCCGAACAATCAGCTTTAATGTGTCTTTTGGAGCAAAAATTAATATAAGACCCGGTCTTATTTTACTATACTATAAGACCCAGTCATATAGTATAATATGATATGATATGATATATGACATGATGTAATGTATACAAGGTCTTATATTACTTTTTGCTCCAAAACATGCATTAGAGCTGATTGTCTGGCTGGGTCTTATTTTCGGGGAAACAGGGTAGCAGACCAAACGGACTAGGACAATAGGTTTATATTGAGCTCTCTTGATTCTCTCATTTAATGTGTCCTGACACCATTGACAAAGTTTCATACATTTGTTTAGAAACTGAGCAGGGTACTAGAGGCCATGGTTTAGGACCAGAGGTACTCCTCCATGTAATTCTATCTGGTTCACACAGGATTTGTAGTGACAACTGACCTCCCAGGTAGAATGCACCTGTGTGTATTGCCTCCACTAGCACTTTTATTCTTAGTTGCCATGTGTCTGAAAAGTAGAAGGCATGACTGATGTTTTGGTCTAGGGCGTCTTCGAATATACATGATAATGATGGTTTCTTATTGTGCTTAAACTGAAATGAGTTTCTGATATATTCCTAGTTACATCACTGTGTACTAACTGGGCACTCAAAGGATGTGTATGTGTTCTAAAGGTCTAGAGCTCGAACCTACCTCTCTGAAATGCAGCCCTCATACCCCCCTAGCTATTTGCCAATGTAAAGGAAGCCAAGTGTTAACTGCTGTTTTATTATATGTAAAATAGTACAGTGGAATGGGATTTGAAGCCAGGCAAACCTACCTTTAAATACTGACTCCCCTAATTATGTTAATTGTGTAGCCTCTCTTTGAGTTTTGGTTTTTAAATCTAGAAACTGGATATATATATATATATATATGTACGTACGTACGTATGTATGTATATATATGTATATATACTTTGTAGATTATATATACATATATAATCTACTATATATATACATAGTATATATATACATATATACATATATGTATATATATATGCACACATATAGTAGATTGGTTTTGAGGAGCAAATGATAAAGCAGTATTTGGAAATGTTTATTTTTATTGGAGGCATTCAATAAAATATTCTTGACTTTCCTAGTTTTAAGTACTAAAATAAAATCAGAAGGATCTCTGAGTCACCGAATTTACCTTTATTTTCTGGATAAGTATCCCTACATGGATGCAATCTGTCTGATTCTTCGTGATACTCACAGTGGAAAACTCTGCAGCCTTTTTGGCAGACTATTCTAGAACCTAAGTTTCTGCTGCTGCTGAAATTTAAGCTCATTTTTCCTTGCACTGTTCTGGGTGGACATAGACATTAGGTCACTTTCATGGTTATTATACTTAGCGTAACCTTTGATACATACATTTAAATAATGTCTGAATTCTTTTTGAGTTTTCTGTTCCTTATAACCTAAAACCATTTACTATAAGGAGAGTTCAGGGCCTCAGATATGCCTCTTAATGTTGATGTGTGTGTTTATGTTCTTGCTGTGTATTGTCCTTGGTGATTATTAGGGAGAAACACTTTGTTTCAGAAACTGGGAACAGAGTGTGATGGGAGAGCTCTGTGTGGCCATTCAAGCCAGTACCCATGACAGACGCCTTGGAGGAGCTAGTAGCAATACACATTTGGAAATTAAATGTAATTCATTTTTCACGTTTCCTTAGCTTAAGAAAATGACTGATGTTTATAGTTTGCCTGTTTACTTTTAAATTCATTGCCGTCCTAGTGGTCTCATTTACATTCTATTACCGAAAATTTGAACCTCTTACTCCCTGGGAATGAAAGACTCTTATGGAACGTATTAAGCCCTTGGAAAACTGTGGTAAGTTCTTGAGTGCTGGCTGTCTTTTTGCTTTCAGAATGGTGGCCTTGCTTATGGAGGCATGTTCCGTATGAACTAAGGTGACTATAAAGTCCATCATATCATTTATTTTTTACTCCTAGGTTCATACGTACAGATTAACTGGCTCCTCTTCAGCTGTGTCTACATCAGGATGGCTTCCTCAATTGGCGTTGACACGTATTATTTTATCAGAGGCCTACTGTGGTGCTAAACCTAATGAAGTGAAAACTTGGAGTTCAGTAGTATTACCTGTTGAGCTGTGCATAGGGTCTTCCCGGTGAGGCTTGGGCTTTGTTTTGTTTTGTTTTTAAATATGAAGCTCAGTTCAAATCATTGCATAGAATCTCCAGAATGTTTACACTTATATCTACACACATGCATAAACATCCACACAGAGACACTCCCACATTTCTGACTCGGATATAGTTATTAGTATATTTTAATTTCGTATATGGTTTTCTCCGGAAATTTAGATAAATATTCTTGGTATGTTTAGATAGTTTCTTAGGCTAGTAAAAGCTTAGTTCACAACTAAACATGCCCATAATTGTTGCTAACTCACCATTAACCATGACACTACCCTGCAGACCAATTCAATCATTTAACAATGAAAAAAATGTCCCATTATGAACTATAACTTAAGCAGCTATAATTTTATACTGATAATGTCATCTTAGTGAACTTTTTTTTTTCATCTGACAAAGCTCCAAAGAGGTACTAGAATTCAGGTTTTATGAAATCATTTGTTGCCTATTTATGTGTTTATTAATGCAACATATATTTAGGACATACAGTAGGTGCTGTGAGGATTTAATGTAAGATCCATTATGAATCCAACCCTACAGGGACTTGTGATGTAATAAGAAAGATAACAAACATAAGGTGTCTGTTATATAGAATAGAAGACATTCAGTTCCACATAGAGCTGTAGACACTCAGAGTAACAGGAAGAATTAATTTCCTGTCTGGGGATTCGGGCTAGTTAGGACAGAAAAGACGACGAGCATTGGGACATGAGGGATAGTATGGGGAGCTGTTCTAAGTAGAGAGCAAACTATAAGCCAAAACTTGTATGCAGAAAAACTCAAGAGTTTTTATGGAAACGATGGGAACTGTTCATTTTGATTGGAGTTTGGGTAGTGATTGTAAGGATGAAGCCAGACAGTGGAGGCTTTGAATGACAAGCTAAGGAGAAAATTGGTTCCAATTGTAGATCCTTTTTTTAAATCATGTTAGAGGTATTGAGTAGATACCTATATTCTCATTCTATCATCTGTCTGTCTGTCTGTCTGTCTGTCTGTCTGTCTTTAGAGGGTTACAGTTCCTCAGAGGTTTAATCCTTAATTTTCATATACTCAGCACTTATTATTGTAGATGCTGGAACAGATTTTGAGGAGTGAGTGTTGAATAATGAAGATTGGACTTTGCTCTGTAGAGGGTGGAGAGGTAGGGCATGTGTTAGGGTAGTACTTAGGAAGATGACAGCGGATAAAATACATTGGCGTTATTGGGTAAGAAGTATCGAAAAGAGCTGATTTGGAGTTACTGTCAGAGGTTGTGTCCCTAATATGCCATTGATTTCTGCATCTGGCAGTTTATGATCATTACCTGGAAACTTGTCAATCCGATTGATTTCTATGCCGTATTCTTTGGAGATTATGATTTGGTCGATGGGGAGTGGTGCCAAGGATCTGGATGTTGACTGCAATATTTTGCCGGGTCTGGGAACCACCGATGTAGGTGAGATATAATGAACAACTGGCCTCCTCTCCCTGCGGAAATTGAGGACAGGGGATGCACTCAGGAAATGTTACAGAGGTATGGTTGAGTAAACTTGGCAACACATTTTTTCCAAGGAGTAGGGAAGAATCAAAGCTGATACCAGGCTTTTAAACGTGAGGTTGAGAAAACGGGGATGGCTTCACTGAAGCTGTGGTATTTAATGGTTGTTGACAGAGATGAGAAATCGCACTTTGGTTAGACTGAGGGGGTGGGCAGGAATAGGAGCATATCCAACACCTTAGTCCCACAAAGGAGTCCAAGGGTGCTTGAAAGGCCAGAACTGGGGATACAGAGTTTAGAGTTGATGATTATATTGTGTATAATAGTGATTATGATGATGATGAAAACAATAAATAATTCCAATTATTATAAAAATACCATTTATGTGGCAGACCACTGCAATATCTCGTATCATCCTTACAGAAACCCTGGGAGATCTCCAATTTACAGAAAAAAAAAAATTTGGGAGTCTGAGGAGTTAGTTTACTTGTGATCAAAAACAAAACAAAACAAAAACTAGTGAGTGTGTCCTATGTTTGTTTTTTTCCTAGTATGCTTAGGTTATTAGTTTTTCATTTTTATTAAATTTATTGGGTTGACATTGGTTAGTAAAATCATATAGGTTTCAAGTGTACGTTTCTATATATTGTACATTATAGTTTATCAAGTGTACATTATCTATATATTGAGATTATCATGCTAAGTGAAATAAGTCAGACAGAAAAAGTCAAGAACCACATGACTTCACTCATACATGGTATATATGTTTTGATGACTCCAGCGCCTGACTCACTACTCCAAGAAAACCTTTGTGCCTTGGGAACAAAACAGTGGATAAATATCAGCTGCAGAATTTTTCACTTAGTTGAAAGAGAAAATTACAACTTGGCGAAAGTGTTTTTTTTTTTCTTTTTTCTTAATAGCACTGAATTCTTCGGAGAAGTACTTTTGTGTCAGAACTTGGGAAGATTGACTAGCTTTGGCAATTTGGAGGGCATTAGAAACCTTTGAGATTAGAATTTCAGTGAAATGGAGATGGGAGAAGACAGAGTACAAGGTATTCGAAGTTTGTCCTCAGAGACAATGAGATGTTGAATGTAGCTGCTGTATCGCAGTTCGGTGGTTTTATGGAAAGAAAGAAAAAGGGCCTGTCTCTGAGGGTTTCAGTGTGAAAATGTCTACACACTTTTAAAATACAGAAATAGACTTGGAAGAATCTGGTTGTTACATAACTCTAAAAGTGTCATTGAAATTGGTGAGAAAAACAATTGGAGAATGTGGTAAATATGGATGGTTGGAAGGATAACGATGTGACTTTGTCTCTTATGGTCGTTCTAGTATAAAGAAAAGATGATGGATATTGGAAAAGGCAAAAGGCAAATCTCTTAAGCCTCTCAATTCCAGAGAACAGAGTGTGAATGTGGTAGAAAAATAATAGTGAGCGCGAAATTACCTGAAGAGCCACAGACAGAAGCTGAGTTGTGACTATTTCCTAGAAGTGGAAGGAACTGGAAGGAAATGTTCAAAATGAGCTATTTTCTCAACCTCAGAGCTGGTTGTTTGTGGAGAAGCATTCCAGATTTCATCTTGTATTTTGTTCCGAATTTTACCTTTTAATATTACCTATTTCAGTTTTTTTGAAATATAATTAGTATGCCATAAGATTCACCCTTTTAACATGTACAATACAGTAGTTTTAAAATATTTACAAAGTTGTGAAACCATTACCACTTATTCCAGAACATTTTCCTAACTCTGAAAAAAGATCCTGTACTCATCACCAATCACTCTCCATTCCCTTCTTCAGCCAGCCCCACTCTGCATAGTGTTTCTACAGAGTTGCCTATTCTAGACATTTTATATAAATTGAATCATCTAATATGTGACCTTTTGTATTTGGCTTCTTTTCCTTACCGTACTGTTTTCAAGGTTCACCCATGTTGTAGCATTTATCAGCACTTATTTTTTTATGGCTGAATGATATTCAAACATATAGATATATCACACTTCATCCATTCTTCAGTTGATGGACATTTGAGTTATTTCCATTTTTTGATTACTATGAATAATGCTGCTATGAACATTAGTGTACAAGTTTTTTGTGAACATACGCTTTCATCTTTCTTGGGTATTTATTTACCTTGTAGTAGAATTTTGGTCAGATGGTGATTCTGTATCTTTTTTGAACAACTGCCAAACTATTTTCTAAAGCCAGCGTGCCATTTTACATTACTTCCACCATTGTCTGAAGGTTCCAATTTCTCCACGACCTTGCTAACTAACACCGGTTATTTTTTCCATCTTTGTGACTACAGCCATCCTAGTGTGTATGAAGAGTTATCTCACTGTGTTTTGATTGTGTTTCCCTACTGACTAATGATGTTTAGCAACCTTTTCATCTACTTAGTAGCTCTTATATGTTTTCTTGGGGGAAATGTGTGTTCAAATCTTCTGCCCATTTTTAATTGAGCTATTTGTGTTTTTATTATTGAGTTATAGTTCTTTGTATATCCTTGTATTAGACCCTTATCATCTATGTGATTTGAAAATTTTTCCTTCCATTCTGTGGATTGTCTTTTTTCACTTTTTGATGATATCCTTTGAAGCACAAATGTTTTTAAGTTTGATGAAGTCCAGTTTATCTATTTGTTCTTTGTTTGCATGCCTTTTTAGTGTCATTTCTAAGAAACAATAGCCTGGTCCCGAATCACAAAGATTGACATCTATGTTTTCTTCCAAGAGTTCCATAGTTTTAATTTTTATATATAAATCTTTGATCCATTTTAATTAATTTTTATATTTGTTGTGAAAGTCTGGCTACATTCTTTTACATGTGAATTTCCACTTGTTTCAGTACCGTTTGCTTCCAAAAGTCAATTGACCATTAATGTAAGGGTTATTTCTGAACTCTCAATTCTATTTCATTAATCTGTATGTCCACACTTATGCCACTACTATATTGTTTTGACTGCCTTAGCTTTGTAATTTGTATTGAAATAATATTACCTTTTAATATTAACTACCATAGCATTTATCATTCCAATTTAAAATTTGTGTTTTTGAATAACAGAATAGTAGAATCATCTGCTAATTTATGTCCTTGGTCACGTAGGCTGAAAAGTTGATTTTTTTTAGACTTCATGACTGAAAACTTGATAGGGCATTGCAGTTCCTAATTTCTCGAAACGGAGACTGAGGAAAAGTGCCATGCTGTAGATTACAAGTCTAAAGAGAAGTTGATGGCTCTGGTCATAGCAATTCTAGAGAACGTAAAGCATTAATCAGAATTTCAGGTCTACAATTTGAATATGATTTGTTGCTAATTCTACTATAAAAGTCATACTTTAACCTCAACACTTCTGGGTTTCCTTTTGAAAGTACATGTGTAGCATTAAAAGAAAAGCTTTGGATATATTTTTTTTTAGCCCCAGTAATGCAGTTATGCATATGTGAAACTTGTTCAGCAGCATGATTTCACTTTCCTTTTTATTAATTTGAAAGATTACATTTAGATAAATTGGAGTTGGGTGTTAAAAAAGCTGGAATCCAAGTTTGATGCTAAAATTGTGTTGTGTCTGTGTGTGTGATAGAGAGAGAACGAGAATACTAACGAATTTATTTTCTAAGACATTGCTTATTTCTAGGATATGAATGTGAGTAACAAATATACAAACAACATATGCACTCACATACCAAGAATGTGTTTATTCATGGTATAATAATGGGTGAAGTGCAGATCCAGCTGACGTGATCAGTTGTGTGATTCATCTCATTTTGCAGACATTGTTTTCTTGCGCATTTGGAGAAAAATCTCATCTAATAATAAGAATCTATATATTCTTTCCTTCTCTCAATATATTTTCTCTTCTGAATATGTGTTACACATTTATATATGTATACTTATACGAAAATATATTCATTATTCTTGTATAATTTATGACAGGATTCAGAGTTGTTTGTTCTGGATAGACACTCACCGAGCTCTAGGTAATAATATGCGCTTTATTTCCTTAGGACAAAAATAGATTTTTTAAAAATAAGGGTTGTATTTTACATGTAACTGTGAAGACCATACACTACAAAAAATTGGTTCTCTTTCAAATTTTGTTGTATAGGGAAAGATGTAGTTACACTTCTCTCAAAATCATCGCTGGTCTCCAGTGGGTTGTGATCTAAAATCCAGAAGTTAGGGGTGGGAAAAGGCCCATATTTGGTCAAAACGACCTTATTTTACTCTATGAGGAATATAGGCATACAGAATTTGGCACTAATTATACAAATAGCTATTTCCACTTATTTTTCAATTTGTTTTAAAATGCTGTGCACAATGTGAACAAGTCTTTGAATCACGTATTGTTCTTTAAGCCAACTCATAATTATGCTATGTGGAACTTATGCTAGGTGCAACATGTACTGAGTTTTCATTAATTTGGAAACAGCATGATTTGCCAAATTCTACATTGGTCATTCAAAGTTGTCACATCAGATGCAATCAGAAGCTAGACTGAATGGTATACTTCTGCCCCCAGGGTACAGTGTTTGTTGATGCAGGGTATGGTCAGTGTTCTTTCATCATTATAACGGGGGCCATTGGCAAAAGGCCTGACCAGAATGCATGGAAGGCAACGGTGCAAGAAGCATGCCTTTCCCTCCACCACCACAGTTTGGCTCTGCTACATGTACCTTTGTGTATATATCACCTACTTTCAACCATCACCTAAAATAGGAATGCAGCCAACCTTGTTATAAGGATATAAAAATGCATGCTGAGCTGATGTTGTAAAAAAATATCCTATTAAATTCCATTTTCTTGTTTTTTATGAAATTTTGAAGATTCAACTATTTTTTTAAATGGGAATCTCAGATTCTAACTCTTTGCTATTTAACATTTCATAATATAACAGGTATGTTAATGGAAGACAGTCTCCAAAAGGTAAATTAACAGTAGTCACTGCTCACTGACACATTTTATTTGACCTTCCTTCGGAGACAGACAGAGTATTTTTAGCTGGGAGAGGGAAAGATGATAGGGTTTTCTTTTCAAACGGAGGACCTGACACATTCTTAGCTTATTTTAGAAATCCTACTCTACGGACCATACATATTTGCATTGATTTTCTTGGGACAAAAGTGAAATTAATTCTCACCTCACCATAGTAGTCTAGTTTATAACACCTTTTATTGCACATGAAAGTTTTTTTTAAATGGTGAGCTCACACTTTTCTCAAGTGTGCCTAAATTTGGCTTAATATGTGGGAAAAGAGTAAAAAGAAGACCCTGTCAGTGCTTCTCTGTTCCTTTGAACATATCCTGAGTTTTTGGGTTTTTTCCTCCTCTTTTGCTGTGGAATTTGAGCTAGTGATATTAACAGCTAACAGTTTATAGGTCTTTGCATCTCTTCATATATTTATTTCAGTTGAGCTATATTAATCAAGTACTATTTACTTATTTTTTGTTCACTTTCTGCCTCTTTCACTAAAATAGTAACTTCTGTCAGGTTAGGATTTACAGTGATCATAAAGGACTGGGCAGACCATGCTAAAATGGAAACCTTTATCTTTTTTTTTTTTTTTTATTAGTTTCAGGTGTACAAGACAAGGTAATACTTAGACGTTCATCATTTATATCCCTCACACTGTGAACCCCCCTCCCCCCATCCACTATCCCTCCGACCTCACACTGAACCATCACATTATATATATAAAATTATAGTTGGCATTCATTAATGTTTAGCTTCTGGTGTACAATGCCATGATCAGGTATCCACAGTATCCCTGAGGTGGTCTCCCAAATAGGACGCATGTCCTTCGGATACCCAACAAAATCTTTACAACATTATTGAATACCTTCCCCAAATTAATTTTCAAAAAAACCCTGAGGCCATCTTGTGGTTACCAGCTGCTTCCAAATCCCTTCAGCTTTCCCCTTATCCCCAACCCCCCCCCCCACACCCATCTAACAACTCTCGGTTTTTTCTTTGTGTCCCCAAAACTGTTTCTGATTAGTTCATTCACATAGTCTTTTCTTTAGATTCCATATATAAGTGAGATCATATGGTACTTGTCTTTCTCTTTCTGACTTATTTCACTTAACATAGTTCTCTAGATCCATCCACGTTGCTGCAAATGATAAGATTTCTTTCTTCTTTATGGCTGCGTAATACTCCATTGTATAAATGTACCACAGCTTCTTAATCCAGTCATCTACCGATGGGCATTTCGGTTGTTTCCATATCTTGGCTATTGTGTAAAGTGCTGCAATAAACATAGGAGTGCATACAGATTTTTGAATTGGAGTTTTGGATTTCTCCGGGTAGATGCCGAGGAGTGGAATTACTGGATCATAGGGTAGTTCCATTTTCAGATTCCTGAGATACCTCCATACTGATGGAAACCTTTATCTTGTGGCAGTGGGGAAGAGCAAGGATTTAAGTGGGGGAATGACCTGATCAGATTTACATTTTACTTTAAAGTACAGCTAGAGTTCTGAGAAGGGTCTTTGTCGCCTCCTGGTGGGAGCAAGTCTGGAGGCCGGAAGAGGATTTAGAAACTGATATAATAAGAGATGATGATAGCCTGTTTTAAAACATTGGTGGTAGGTTGGAAAGTCTGGGAAGAATTTAAGCAACAGTAAGGAGCTACCTCCTTAATGGGAGTTGGTGATACACGAGGTTTGACAGTTAAGTTCGTGTACTCACCCTAGAAAAAGTGCTACATACCTCATTGCTGAATATCACTACAGTCACCTTCAAAGTACTCCCCTTGGGAAACTTTGCACCCATGCTAGAGTCTAGTCCAAGTTTCAAAGCAATTTTGGAACTCTGTCTGGAATATCCATCAGAGCTGTCGTCATTGTATTACCCTTAATATCATCAGAATGTCTTCCTTTCAGTATTTCCTTTATCTTCGGGTAAAGAAAGACGTCATTGGGGGCCAGATCAGGTGAGTAGGGAGGGTGTTCCAATACAGTTATTTGTTTACTTACCAGAAACTCCCTCATAGACAGTGCCATGTGAGCTGGTGCATTGTGGTGATGCAAGAATCATGAATTGTTGGTGAAAAGTTCAGGTCGTTTCATTTTTTCATGCAGCCTTTTCAGCACTTCCAAATAATAAACTTGGTTAACTGTTTGTCCAGTTGGTACAAATTCATAATGAATAATCTCTCTGATATCAAAAAAGTTTAACAACATAGTTGCAACTATTTGGCAAACTTAATTGTCAGACCTCTTAAATGGTGAGTGTGAAAGGAGGAGTCAGGCATCATCCTTAGGTTTCTTTTTGTGCAGCTGGTGGAGTCATGTATGAGGAGAAACACTTTTTTTTTTTAGATAAAACACACTGAGTTAAATTAGGTTTTTATTTCATGTGACGTGCCTGAAGACTGCAATGAAGAAATATCCCATAGATCATTGGAGATAAGAATCTAGAACTCAGGAGAGAGATCTGTGTGGGGAATAACAGCGTTTATCAAATCCTACAGAGATGGAGATATTGAAGGAGATTTCCCAGGAAAAAATACAAAGACAAGACTAGAGAACTGAGGGTAGAGCCTTGAGGATTTTTGACTTTTATGGAATAAGTAGATGAAATAGAGCCCACGAAGACAAAATGAGGAACAGCAGAAATATAGGTAGAGAAACAGGTGAGTGGGGTGCCATGAAAAGAATATTTTTGGAAGTTTGTGATCAATAGCATAAGGTGATGTAGAGGAAGAAGGAGAAAGAAAAGTCTATTAAAACTTTTATTGAAGCAGCATTTATTAGGTGTCTATTGTGTATGTAGTCTTCAAGCAATCCCAGTTAATGCTAGCCACCAGCTTGCAAAATATTTCATAAAAAATACATCATCACAGTTACTTCCTGATAATCCAATACAGGCTGTGCCTTCTGACCTTTTCCATCTTTTAAAATTTAAAACTCCAAAGAAAGGTCTTTTCCAGGTTGCAGGGGGAAAAGAAGATAAATGAAGGACCATTGTTTCTTTATTCCGGTCTAAATACATAACTCATAGGAAAAACATATTCTTTCCTTTGCAGAATAATTTAATCACGAGAAAACGGAAATTTTCATAATGTTGCTAACCAACATTATTTTCAGGGAAGCCAGATCTTCTGCATATTGAAATTGTATCTTGATATGCGCAGACCTAAAAGATGAAATGGTGACACACTCAGATGATTTCTTTCATTTTAGTTCCTTGATGTTGGCTGTGCACATAGATAGGCAGACAGTCGTATACGATAGTTATAATTATTTGGATGAAAGAAAAATAATATTTTGCATAAAATGATGAGAAAATGTCAATGAAAACACTGTGGGAACAAAGTAAATCCATCCCTAGAATTATTTCCTTCTCTTTAGTTTGATACTCAGTGTGCATTTCATACCTGTCTGTTGTGATGAAATGAAATACTTTCAAGTTACGTTGTACTGGACATTGGATCCTACTTAACTTCTTGCCATTAGAATTCCTTCGGTACTTAAAGTTCTTACTAAAATGACACATTAAAAACAGAAATAGCATCTTTATGATTTGCTCTAATCAATGAAACCCACGATAAAATGTCAAATGCTCAATACTGACAAGAATTTAAATGAAAAGAAGATACTAGACCCCACAAATACATATTTGGATAAATATATAGACAATGCATAAAAATTGCAATAAAGTAGATACTTTGTAAACTACAACTGAAAGAGAAAATGACTCTTTTTGTAGACAAGAACACTCAGTTGGAGAAGGAAACTTACTTGACTGAAGTACCTTGACTTACTCAAATACCTCTGAGAGTCCAGGAAGCTGATTTCATGAAGTTCTGGTAACTATTTTTTTTTAAGTTGTCATCATTTGTAACCCATTCTCTTTACCAAATGGATTTGTTTTCTTCTCTAAAAGATGGCATTTTCCTTGATTTTCTTATAAACCTTAATCTGGCACTTTGAGGTATTCTACAACGTGTGTAATGTTTCCACCTTACTGGGTATGTGAGTGTGACTGAAGCTGGCTACTGGACTTGACTTTACCTGAACAGGCCGTTCAGTTTCACATTTGATGCCGTTGCTCAAGCAGTAACTGCTTTCTTCCTCAGGTGCCCCCCCCCCTTCTTATTTCCACGTGCCCCAAAAGGTGAACACTAACTCTAGTGTTGTTGCTCCTGTGTAGACTTCCACCTTTCATTCCAGTCACGGGAGTTAAACGTTCCTCTTTATTTTGGCTTGATGATTCCCCTTTCCCAGTCAAGCAGAGGCAGAGATGGTGGACGCATTCCTTGGAATTACAGCCTTCTGGCTGCTGCTTATGGGAAGGTCATAAAAGGAAGGTGGAACCAACGGCTGTGTTCCACCATACAGCACCCTGGGAAGAAGTCAAAATCAGGCAGTAGCTCTGAGCCCCAGTTAGGCTTTGAGGGGCAGTGCAAACTAGAGACTCCAATCAGGACAAAAAAAAATGCTTTACAATTGAAAGAGGCATAGTACCTGAGAAAAATCACTGAGCCAGAGAAGACTGGACTGTTCTTCCAAGATGCCTGCAGACTTGGTGGGGCAGAAGGTAGGCATTAAAGAACCTGACCTCTGAGAAGACACCAGATCTTCTTTTTTCTGGACATCAGGTAACACTTATTATGATATTCCATTTACATATAATAGATTGGTAAGTTCTTATCTCACATGATAAATTGTAATTGTCTTCAGCGTCATGTTTTTGTTGTACTCTTTGTAGCCATTCCTCACTTAATATAATGTCTGCTACATCATAATTGCTAAATAAATAATTGTTTCATTTTTTTGAGTAAATGTTGCACCCATTTTATATTTAAGTATTACATATCGACATTTCTAATGCTAAAATTTCATTCATTTAATCATTCGTTTATTTAAAAAAAAATACCTACTCAGTATGTCTTGGGAAATATACAAAAAGCAAAATTGTTGCTTATTTTACCATCTAGAGCAGGGGTGTCCAAACTGCGGCCCGCGGGCCAACTGCAGCCCGCGATCCATTTTTTATTGGCCCGCAGCAAATTCCAAAAACATATTTAGTTTACTTAAATAAACCAGGTGAGGCAATACGTACTTCACCTCGAGTGAGTGGCCCGGCTGGTTGTGTATTTTACCTCATATGGCCCTTGGTGAAAAACGTTGAAAAAAGTTTGGACAGCCCTGGTCTAGAGGATAAGACAGACAGTAAGTGGTTACTACAGTTGCATTAGGTCTGGTGACAGGTTATATGCACAGTGCATCATGGGAGCCCTTATAGGAGGAACTTTATGCTCAGGGAGAGGTTAAGGAGTCTATTTTAGCTGAGTGGAAGCATGAGTAGAGGTATGCCAGGAAAGTCATGGGTATGAATACATGTGGGGGACGTGGTTTAGTACGTGAATGTACTGGGTATTGAGAAAAGGTAGGAGAGGGCAAATGCAGAGGGAGCTCAGATCGTGACAGCATGCCAGACTAAAGAATTGGAATTTTATGCTTTGTCTTGAGAAGCACTGAAGCATTTATGAAAGGGTTCCATGTGCATTTCTTTTTGTTCCTCCCTGCTTTATTTTCCACTTACTTTTTGATGTGCCATCTCACATGTGATTCTAAGAATCTATTAGGTTTTACAACGTTAAGCTATCCAGGAATTAATGGAGGAGTTAATACCACCGCCCCAAGTATAATTACCAGAGGCATTTAATGGTTACATCTGCACTGGAAACTCCGTTTCCCTATTTAATACCTTCTTTGGCAAATTTAAGTTCAGTATCAGTTAAGCTTACGCAACATACGTACACTGAGAGTTCTTTTTTAACCTATTAAGATAAAACTAAAACATAATTATTTCTCATGCCAAGCTCTTTTGGATTTGAATGTTAATATTTATTGTGGGGCTACCTAGGCCGTAAGTTTTCCAAAGATATTTTATTACTTTCTAAATGAAGACAGCTAAACTAAAATGTGATTGTAGTTTATAATGATGAGTTAAATTGGAATAATATCTTCTTAAACATAGTAAGTTGAAATCCTTATGTACAGTCCTCACAATATGACAACATTGCGTTATAAAACTTAGATAATTTATTCTATATCTTGACTTCTAAAGGTGTTAAACCAGGACTTCCATGTGATGAATAAATTTATATTCACCTGGTTAATGATACTGCTATTCATAATTAAGAACATAACTTTAGGGCTTTCACAGTTGTCATTTGCTCCTGAAATCCAAAGAAAGGTTGACTTACTTTCACATTCATTGGTATTCTGGAGATTTTATTCTTCGGAAATGTTTGATGTAGAATTATAAGAAATTTTGATTTTTTTTTCTTTTAATTATGGCAAACGGATGTCTAAATGACCCAGAGGAGATAGTTGTTTATTTTAATCTATTATTTTTTGAAAGGTTTTCAGGAACATAGCTCCACCACTGGATCAATTCAGTGTTTTATTCCACTAGCAGTCAGTTTTCCTTCTGACAAGGTAACTAGTATCTCTTAAGTATCCTTTGGGTAAGGTCTTATAACTATCACAGTCCCAGGTATTTGTTTAGCTGGTACCCAGAAATAATTTTTCTTTTAAACATTTCTGGGACATATAGTGAGATACTCCTGTGGGAGCCTTTATAAACATGAAAAAAAAATCTTACAAATAATTGCTGTGTAAAAATTGTATCATCTAATTTGGATAATGGAATTAAGAACCTGGATGAAATCTGCTGACTGCAAACTGCGTAGAAGAGTAGAACAGTACTTGCAGATCACATTGAAAATACTTGTGGCTAAATGTAGAATTGAGACCACTTTTATAAATTGAAAAAGTGATGAGAAATTTTGACAATAAATTTCATTAGGAGCATGTGCATGGAAGTACACTTCAGAATAATAATCAGCTATAAATAAATAAAATGAGACTAACTCACTATAAGTTTAATAAGTGAGAAAGAGATCTAGATATAATAGTGGACTTAAAATTGAAACAAATTAGTCAACTCCTTTGCATAAAATGCATAGATTAAGTGTTGCGTAGAGTTACAAAGAAAACGAAACAATAGAATGCTGCTGCCCTCAGGAGACAATGGACTAAGGAAAAGAAATAGAAATAGGAAAGGTTTAAGATCTAAATATCTAGATATGCTGTTCTCATTCATGCTCAGAGGTAATTTGCCTACTATTGAGTATCTATGTGATGGCTTGAATGGACCAAATGTTAAATGCTTTTGCACTGTTTTATATCAGCATTGATAACAACCCAGTGTGGGTTCTTCTGAGCTATCTCCTTCATGTATAGCGTAGGAAAATGTGGGGTCATTAAACCATTAGAAGCACTTGACTCTAGAGGATTATGCATCATCATATGCTACTTGATTTTTTGGCTTAAATTATTTCAACATTTTAAAAGGAACTGGACCTGCTTTTTGTTTCTATTTTGGAATGGTCAGTAGCAGAGGTCTCACCTTGGAAATTTTGTCTGTCATTCTGTAGTCATTTAAGCTTTAAACTTTTGTGTTTAGGTCTACCCACTCCCACCCCTTACCAACATATGCAGTCTGTAACATAGAATAAATTTGGATTTCAGAACTGAAAAGGAACCTTGGAAGTCATATAGCTCAATTATCGTCAGAGATATGAATCTCTTTTACAAGATCTCTGGTAAATATCCAGAATGCGTTTCCAATACCTGGAATGACAGGTAACTTTCTAAGGCTTTTCAGATCTTCCTTCTTGATGTTTTATCTGTTCCTTTCTTTTTGTCCTTTCAGTTTTTCACCGAGTTTTGATCGTTATCCTGCCTGGATACCTGCAAATAGCCTCCTAACTGATTTTTCTCCTCTTGTTTTTCTTTTCTAGAATATATTTACACCACTGTCTGAATAAAATTCCTAAAACACTTTGATCATATTGTTACCTTACTCAGAAACGTTCAGTAATTCCCTGTAGCCTGCAGGAGAAAGTTGGAACTCATTAACTTGAAATCATCTGGCCCCTACAAGTACAGAGGGTGCCAAAAAATGTATACACATTTTAAGAAAGGAAAAAAGCTGTATTAAAATTGTAATACAATGAATGAATGACGCTAGCATTAATTTGATTAACGCCATCTTTTGAGAGAATGTCATACTACACATTGCTACTGTAATTTAACTTCAAAAGGTAATACTTAAATAACATCTCTTAAAATTTGTACATTTTTTGGCACCCCCTATATTTCTGGGTTTAACTTCACCCTTTCAGCTTCTACTGCCCACCCTTTTATTGAAATTATCTTGTTCCAGTGCTACTGCTGATGCTCTTTTCTTTACCTCTCCCTCCTTTACTACTACCCTCTTCTTACTTTGGCACAACCCACATTTTAAGATCCAAGTCTTCGTAACTCACTCCAGACCCCTGTCTGGATGCTGTTTCCTTTTCTGAGCTCATAGGGTGCCCATTTTCAGCCTCATTCATTTGGTGCTTAATCATGAGCTAACTTGTGACAGTTCTCATCTCGTTAATTGAACTGTAATTTATCTTTTGTACTGATGTTTGATTTTTCACATTTTCTAAACTTGGCTTTCTTCCAGATTTATTTTATGAGACGACGTGGTAGAGCAGATGGTTTTCAAACTGTATTGAGCCAAACCTAAGGGATTCCTGAACATCCGACTGGGGAGGGAGAGTGAGCGGACTGGGCTATGGCTCCTCCCAGCTTCACCTTGAATGTCTCTGCTTTGATCTGTTCTGATACCAAACTTCTGTATTTGATTACTTTTGAGAAAAGCTTTGAGACCAGAGGAGTTTGAGAACTATGGGTATGGAGAAGAGGAGCCCAGATTTGGAAGAAGGAGACTGGGTTTCATTCTTGTCCTCTGCATTAGTTTCCTCATTTAAAAAGTTATAAGGTCAATACATATCACTTTTCATCACTTCCACGGTAAAAATCTCTGATGCGAAGAAGAAAAGTAGCTTCATTAAAATAGAGTGACATTTTTTTTTTAATTTTAAAAAGTTTATGGAAAGGATGTATTTATTTAGACAGTTCTATTATGAAGTTGCTTGCAGTGGTGGGTTGCTGTTATGGCCAAAATGTTTCACATGTGGCACTTTAATTACATGAGAATTGAATGTGGAAAAGGCAAATTATGTTTCACTCTTTCCTTTTGATAGAAACATTATGTATGGCATTTGTCCGCCTTTTGCTCCTCCTGTCATTTGGAACTCGTCGTTAGCATGAGACCAGAGAACCTTACATAAACTTTAAAATGATAAGAACATTATCTCCAGAAATTACAGAACTTAAAAACAAGATGACTGTTGGTATCCAAGCAGTTTAGCAAACATAAAGGCTAAATCTATGTTAACCTATAGAAAGTCACTCCTTAGAGCAAACTATTTTCCAAAATCCCTTGCAAAGTGGAAGGCTGCCATAAAGACAGATACCGGGTTATGGCTGTGTGTGTAAAGCCCACAAGAGATACCTTGCTTGTTTTACTTGTCCTTAACCTCAGACCTATGTATTTTAACCTCAGTCCTAAGTATTTTAAGGACTCCAGTGGTTGGCACCAACAGAGTATTTACTTTGAAAAGTGGAAGAATTTAAAACCTGAAATATACCTAGTTTCAGCTCTGTCAGGAAGCTGCAGCTTGATGTAGTTTGTAGCCATAGGGACACAGATCAAAGCCTGAGCTTCCACAGGTACTTGGCAGACTGTGTCACCCGGTTTCAGCCACAAAGCAAACTGCAAGAGCAGGGACGGAGATTTCCAAGAAGTTAAACAGACAACAAGATTTTTCTAACCCATGTTTCAAACTTCTATTTTAAGAAACAAAACAAACAGAAACCATTAACAGCACAAAAATATATTAGAATAGCAAGTCTGTTGTGCATCACTGCAGCCTAAGATGTTTGAAGTTGTCCTTCCCATCACAGAAAGCCAGGTGAACATTGTCGGTGGGGCTGGGACGTGGTAGAGTAAGGGCTTCTGCTGCTGCTTGGGGCAGTTGTTACAGCAGCATTCCACCAGGAGTTCTCGGATGGCTCCTAAGCAGCGTGGATCTCCTTTAAATTTTAAGAAATAATCCTTGATGCTCACCATTTGTATTTTCTCTTCAAGCGGGTTTGTCTTGTTTAAGGAGAGAATTGCGGAGACATTGCCAAAAACCTGCTTCTTGACAATAGTTTCAAAAATGCTCACAGTTTCTTGAGGTCATTGGTCAATCTTATCTTCCATAAACATTCTGGTCAAATTCACTTGACAAAACAAGGAATCATTGATGTCATACTCTGGAAAGAAGCATTAAAACCAATATTTCTTTTTTTGATTGTGTACCACCTATACGAGACATTTTGAAAAGAACATATTAAATTTCAAATTTGTGCTTGTGAATATTTTTGGTAGGTCTTTTGGCAAGTAAGATATCTTGTTATGGAATGTAAGCTGGCTCTCCACAAACTTACCTCTTATCAAGGAAGTATTTTTACTGATTTACCCAGCTGAATTCATCTACACTGTTCATAGGCATTCTGTTGGATTCTGTCTGCCCATAATGCTCTTATAGAAGAGAGATATTGAAAAACAAAACCCCAAACCTGGCATTTCTACCATTCCCTGGGCTGCCATTAGTGACCAGGTGTCAAATATCATCATCTGGTCTCCACTGAGTTGGTTTGAATTACCTCCCTCAAAAATATGAAACTTCTCTTGGGATCTGCCAGTACCTAATGGCTTTGATCATGTTATGGCACACCTCCTCACTGGCGCTCTTCTAGCCCGGCCCATGGAGGATCCGCATCAGCTTCAGGAAGGTGCAGTTGCCTCTCTTCCCGCGCCCAGCAACAGGGTTTTCACAGACTGCTTCGATAAGCCTGACTATTCCCAGGACAGACATTTGTCTGTCTCCTTGGACTTCTGCTGATCAACCTCGCCTCCCATGACCACACAGCTTAGTGACTGTACCAGCAGCACAGAAAGATGGGAAGTCCTGATGCTTTCATTGTACTGCAAACAATATTCACCCCTATAAAGTGTGCTTGGAGTGTAGTGCAAAAGCATCTGTTTTGGAGCTAAAGATCTGGTCTTGAATCCTGGCTCTGCCGGTGATGTATCCTGGCCAAATTACTTTACGTACATTTATTGAATCTTAATTTCCTCATTTCCAAGATAAAGCTGACCATAACGATCTCTGAGGGTTGCTGAGAACAGCACACGAGAACATTAGTCTAAAATGGTTAGTCCAGTGCTTGGCGCTTCGGTATCTGGACTATGTCACCTCTTTTTTCTTCTCTATAATTACTCCTTTTAAAAAAGATGTATTTATGAATGACTTTGGGCTTTTTTTGTCATTAGTCAAACACTTGAAAGATGAAAATGTGTCACCAGTCTGTCTCAGAAAACATTTTCAAATCAGATTCATGATTTGTTAGTAGTGGCAATTTCAATATTAAGATATCCTGTTCTACTTCCTAAGTTAAAACAACAACAACAACAACAACCACATTTACCAGTGGGAAAAAGAGGAACTTATTAGAAAGCAGTAAAGAGGTCTTTATGGGGTATGGACACTTTCTCTGTTGCTTATATTTTGTTTTGGGTGGTAGTTACATTAGTGTATACAATTTTCAAAGTTCAACATACTAAATATCGTACTTTTTGTTACTTATACCTTAATTTAAAAAGGCACTCATGTTACTTTGTACGAGTGTATTATTCAAAAAGGTTACACGTTCTGCTGTAGTTTGAATCCCTGTAGTGTCCAGAACAAAATCTCCTTAAGGCTCCTTTGTTGATGTCATGCTCATATGACCAGGTATTAGTATCTCTGAAAGTAAATCTATGGGGTGTGCCTGCTCATTGATAGGTGACTTAATTCATTTTTAGTATTTGCTTTCCTCTTACGCTCGAACCTATAACTTCACTGGGCATTGAGCCTGTTTTAAAATATATAGGTCCGTTATTTGTAGAATTTAAATAAAAATCCATAGGCATTTACACTTGCTCTTAAAATAAATTATAGTATTTTATTCATCAATGAAGAAGTTCAGAGATTTTCTTGTTCTCTATAAGGCGGTTACATCATTATGCATCATTTACAAAGGAAATGCCTACTAAAAACTATTAAAGCATAAAAACATAACTTCCACTTTAACTGACTTATTTTACTTAAGGTCGTGAAGATGTGAGTGTACAAGTTTGCAGCTATTCTTCATGTAGGTTTTATAGTTAAGTTTTCTTTAAGCTTCTCTGAGTTCATTATTTTCCTCTTTGATCTTAGTGCAGCTCAATTTAAAATGTTCATGTGAAAACCATAATTCACTTGTGTAAGGCGTGTGTTTTAGATGCGTGTGTTTTAGATAGCGTTAAGATTGTATGGTCACCCAGACATCCTTATAATTGGACTTCATTGTAGGATTATTGCAAACCACTCCAAGTGGTTTTAAAATGTTTAATGCTTTCTTCATTCTTTGAAGCAATGATGGTTTTTTAGTTTAATTTCATTTATTTTGTTTTCAGATAAAAGTTTCCAATATTGCTTTAAAAGATATTTAATGATATCAAAAGATATTTAGGAATTTAAAAACATACATGTTTATTTAGCCACGTCTCATATAAAAATATTGGTTAATATCAGACAAGGCATAGTTTTCACTTAGATTTGTTATTTGAGGTCATTCTGCATTGATAACATACTGGAAAATAAGTGGCATTTGCCGTTTCAAGGTGGAGGAAGACTATTACAGGGTTATTTCAGGCGTGAAGATGTTACAAAAAATAACTTCTGTAATATTTTGATTAGTGGGAGAATTCTGTTCATGCATTCTCACTCATTTATTGTAGATAGCCAACAACTATTTTAAAATTTTAAATAATTTGCTGCTTTAAAATAACATTGCCTTTTCCTTATGATTTTGAAATCCGAATAGGTCAGGTATATACAAGTAAGTGGTATTTTAAGGCGTTACAAATTCAGAAGTGCTGGCACTTCACATGTGTTTATGACACTTTTGCTTCAGGTAATCACTCTGAGCTATACGTTTACTGTTCTAAAAATGGGAGAATCTACGTTTAATTCAGTCTCTGCGGTTAGGAAGGTGATGCTTTAATGTAAACAATAACTTTTTATAAATACATTTGGTAAATGTAAGTGAGAAATGTTTGAACTGAGTATTTAAACAAAGCTCAGACATAGTAATATTATCACTGCCCTCCATAGGAATAGTCACTGAGGTGTGAATAGCTACCACGTGGAAATTCTTAGGTGGAATAGTGGGTGCAGACAGCCCAACATCTGAATGGAAATTGTTAATGAATGAAAGATGCCTCAGTGTTTATTTGCAACATCTCAGTAGCTCCATAACTAAAAGTACATATTTCACTATTTATTTTGCTTTATAAATCTGTTTAGAGATTTCGGCCTGTTTTTATTTTCAGCCATTTGTCTTTTTCTTGTTAATATGTGGAATTTCATTACATTTTCAAGATAATACTCCTTTGTCTGTTATGTAAGGTTTAAATATTCTCTGTGTTTAGCCTGCCATTTTATTATTTAAAATAATAGTCTTTTGAAAATAGTCTCCAGTCTTTTGAAAATAATGCTTTTAAGATAGTTAATTCATCATTATTTTAACTAACATTTTGTGGGTTTCTTTTTCAAGGTAGGGAATCTTGTTTAGGATTCTTTTTTAATCTTAAAGACAGAAAAAAACATTCTCCTATGTTTTCTTTTTTAAGTTTAACATTTTAAATTTATATTCAAATCTATCATTTGTCTAGAATATGTATTTTTATGTATGGGTGAGATAGGAATGCGGTTTTATTTCTTATTGGATGGATAACCAGTTACCCTTGTAGCATTTGTAGTCTGTCTCCTCCCAGCTCATCAGCCGTGTGCACGCTGCCTGCTATTGACTTGCTGTACAATACAGGTCTGTTCCTGAGCTCTGTGTTCTGTCCTGGTCTGTTTGACAGTCTTCAAGTCAGTATGTGTTGTCTTAATTGCAAATTTATATTAAGCCTTATTATCTATCTTAGTAAGTGCTGTATTTAATCTTCAAACCTGGTGCATAGTTTCTTTCCTTTTAGTCTTTCTGTGTTTTAAATGTGTCCTGCTGTTTATTCTTAGAATTCTCTTCATTTTGTAATCAGGAACCAGGGTGTATGCCATACATAGTCAAGCTGGTGTGTCTTAGGGGCCCTGAGTCTCCCTCATAGCCTCAGAGGTTCACCACTTTTTCAAGGTCTCTGATATTTAATCCTGTGTTTAAAGGTGCTTACAGAATCTATTAGGCATCTGGACTCCTCCACCAGTGGGACATTTTAATATAATCTTTCCTCCCTCCTCCCTTTGTCATTTAAATTAAATATTTGCAATGCCTGGTCTTTTACAACAGAAACCTGTTTGTTTGGGGTAAAGTCAGGACAATATGGTGTAACTTCCAATCTTTGGTTGTTCTTCAGCATATGGGAAGGATATTTTTTCTGAACAGAGTTGCCACAAGCTTGTGGGCCATCTGACACTGGAAACTGAAAATGTAATGGCAGATGTCATGCTTTCAGATGTTACTAGAGAATTCACCACTATTTCCAGAAAGGGCGGTAGGTGTGAACTGGTCCTTTGGTCAAGAGATGCCCATCATAGCAACCCAATCTGCTGATTAGATTTTGGAAACCTATGCTTTTTAGGATCTGTTTCTTGATGTCAAAGATGGAAAAATTTTAGAAATTCACCAGTTCCACTGTCACTTTTTTCTAGACACTCATGAAATGTCTTCATTTTATTATTGAGTTTATCAAATCCCAGTGTTCAGGACTCTCCCTGGTTCCCAGGAGTCATTAAGTAAATGTCCGTTGAAAACGTAAAAAGAGAGGTTGATGAAGTGCTAACTAGAGAACATCTAAGTGACAAACATTAGGCAGAATTGAAAATAGTTCCACCTTCTCACCTCTAGAGGGAGAAAAATACCACCATGATCATGGAATTTATATAGAGCGACTTTGGCAATTTCCCACTGATGCTAATGATAGGAACACACACTTGATTTAATTGTTGGCTGTTATTCCTCTCGTGGAAAAAGTACACTTAGAAACCAATGTTTTGATTTGCAAGGATGCCAGAGGGATTAAACTCTGGCAGCTGTGAAGTATCTTCCATACCGGTTCAAGAGAATTTTAGTGGGCAGTGAATTTAGCGATGATGTCAGTGCTTTAAGAAAGCTAGTGACAGCTGTACCTTTATATAGCATACACTTATGAGGATCAACTAAAGCAACCGTGTTTGCGTGATGTTTTGTAAGTGCATCATGATTATACTTAGGAGTAGATGGTGATCAGAAGTTGGTAATTGACCACAATCACCTATGCCTTTGAATATTTTTTAAAGAGAAGTAATTTGTTAACTAGCACTGGTTGTTTAATGGCTGTTTAATGATTGTTTTTTTTTTTTTTTTTTTTATCTTTTATTTATTTATTTATTTATTTTTTTTTTTTTACAATAGTATCTCAGATTTTATTATTACCTTCAATCAACTTTTATAATTATTGTGAATGCTGAACTTTTAAGAAAGAAAGAAATGAAAAAAGAAAAAATATACATTCAAGTTACACATATTTTTTTCCTTACTGCTCTTTCATTAGCAAAACTTTCTTAGTCTTACTTTATCTATGTAATGATTGTTTAATGGTTGTTTAGTTCTTGGTAGTGAAAATGGAAAAAAAAAAAAAAAGGTTGAAATTGGCCCCTGTGGGGACAGAGTCCCAGGGAGCAGTTTCCAGTCTCTCGGGCTCATGTGGAAAGGTGCTGGCTCGGTTATTAGATGCCCATCAACTGTAATCACATGGCCATCCGCTGTGGCTGGGTGGCCATCAGCTGTTACCAGTTAGCCATTAGCCAGTAATATAACTGCCATGGCTACGCTGGGGGATGGGTAGGTTGGTTGGCAGAGAAGCAGACTGCGGGTTGCGGAACGTGTGGCTCCTACTTCCTGTGTCTACAACCCAGCCGCCAACGAGACAATAGTGGTATGACTCCCCTATCTATGGCTCCGTGGGTGTTCCTTTTTGGCCTCACCATATCCTGTGTTATGGTGCGGGGAGCAGGACCAGAGACCCCGCATGACAGCCCCACTACCCATTGTCTCTTTACCTGCTCTTGGTATTACCAGTTGCTTAAGCAAAGGCAAGAATGTCTGAAAATTCATATTGAAGAAAAAGAAATTTAATTCGAATTCTGATGTTATACTATCAACAGGTGAGGTAGGTAGCATGAAGGTCCCTCAAAGATGTCTATACTCTGATCCCTAGAAACTGTGAATATGTTCTGTTACATGGCAAGGGGGACTTTGTATGCATAGATGGGATTAAAGTTAGGTTGCCATGAATTGGGTAGGTAATTCCGGATCATATGGGTGGCCCAGTAAATTCACATAAGTCCTTAAAAGTTCAGAGCCATTCCTGGGTATCCTCAAAAAGAGATGTAATGATACAAGAGCCAAAGAGATGCTATATGGAAAGGACTCCACTTGCCAGTTCTGTCTGGCTTTGAAAATTAAGGAAAGGGGCTATGGGCCAAGGAATGTAGCGGTTTCTAAAAGCT
The DNA here is from genome assembly GCF_964194185.1 of Rhinolophus hipposideros. Lineage (NCBI taxonomy): Eukaryota > Metazoa > Chordata > Mammalia > Chiroptera > Rhinolophidae > Rhinolophus > Rhinolophus hipposideros. The sequence continues at coordinate 19,683,980 of NC_138058.1, read as the reverse complement.
GGAAATGGCCTGCAGCTGGTAGCCAGCAAGAAAATACATGCAGTTTTCTACAACCTCTAAGAACTGAAATCAGGCAACATCCCGAATGAGCGTGGAAACAGATTCTCTTTTAGAGCCTCTAGAAAGGATGGAACTCTACCAACACCTTGATTTTTGTCTTTTGAGACTAATGGTGAACTTCTGAACTACAAGAATTTAAGATTATAAACTTGCCTTGCTTCACCCACTAAATTTGTGGTAGTCTGTTATAGCAGTGATGCAAAAGTAATAGAAATAAAGGATAACTGTTTTTTTCCTTTTAAATGGACATGGAAACCAACGAGAAATATCAAATTTATGAAGACAAGTGGTTCTTCTTATTTGAAAAAGAACAAAATGTTGGCTGACCTGTGTAATCTGAACCAGATAATCTTTTTCCTAGAGTGTATTTTCTGATGAATGTGTAATACTGACAAATTACTACCTGGTATATAAGCATAAGGAAAAAAAACAAAACAGGACCCTAGGTTCAAATACACGCAAAAGTTCACTTATGGCTTTGAGTTTTGATGTGGAGTGTACTTGATTTTACCACTGTTTCCTTTTCTGTCAGAAAGGAGCTGTATTGAACTTCTCAAAAATGATAGTTGCATGACTTGTTGATCACTCTGAGAAGCAAACTGTTAACTAGGATCACCTCATATTATTCCTTAGATGAGTGTATCCTGGCTGAACTTTCATGTGCAAATTAAATCCCTCCAGAATCTTGTTAGATATTCCTCTTGGAGATGTACCTCAGGGAGGGATCACACTTATAGCTCTGTGCGTATTCTAACTTCCTGTCAGTGATGACAAATAAAAACACCAAAAAGGCTTGTTGTGACGTTGATTTTGCTAGATTTTGGAGTTTGTACTTTTTTCAAGGATAAAAAAAACGATGGAAAAATCAAAGTCCACAGCTTGACCAGTTCTTTGCCATTTTCCATTTTTTCATCTGATAGTGATTCACCATTTCTGTTAAAAAACACCTTAGTAAATATTTGCAAGCCTGTTCAGGATAGCTTTAAGGCGGGTGGAAAAATAGAATTGAAGGCATGCTCATGAAATTGAAAAGGAACCAGTGGAGGAATCAATTTTATCATTTAATCAATCATTCTGGCAAAAGAAACAAACAAACAATCAAAACATACAGTAGTTCAAATGGGTTTATTGTCTTATTCCAAATTATATATAATTAACTTGGACATTTTTTTCTTCCATAATCTAACTAGGTCTGTTGTTATAATCTAGAAAATTGCTGACAGTATGCTGTCCCTACTTTGGTGTGACATTCCAGAATTTAAAAAATTATGAGAATGAAGATACATAGTTGAGTGTATCAACATGATAACCAAATTAAGAGAAATAACGTAGACTGACTACAAGCAAATCTTGTAACCTATATACGACTTAGGAGTGGTTAAGAATATAGTGTGAGCCTGTTTGCCTGTTACTGGCTACTTGACATTGGGAAAGATTTTAAATTTTAGAGTGCCTCATTTTTCTCATCTGTAAAATGGGGATTATCATTATACTTACTTAGCTTTGTCATAAACATTAAAGGTGTTAACCATATATTAATATACTTAAAACATTGCCCAGAATGGATAAATGCTGTTAAGTTTTGCTCTTATTGTTTTAATTTCTAATGATAAATATTTACAACACACACAAAATACTGTTATGTGTATAACTAGTGGGTTCCTTTTTTATAATTAACTGCCATGTATTCATCACCAAGGTGATAGAATTATACAAACTACCAGGTTTCAAATATCTGCCATTTTTTGTCTGTTATTTTAGTTTTGTTTTTTTCCTGAATACTTGAAAGCACATCATTTCACCCCTACATGGTACAATGTACATCTCTTAAAAATAAGGAAGATGGGCTTTTGAGAAAACATAACCATGGTGTCATCCCTCCTAACAAAATTAAAAATAATTCCTTGTTTGCTGCTAATAATCAGACCACATTTACAGTTTCCAATTTGTTTTAGAAAACATATTTTTGTAGTTATTTGTTTAAATCAGAATCCAAACACTTTCCATATATTGCATTTGTTTTTATTTCTCATAGGTTCTCCTCTCTTTTTCTTTCTCTAAGGTCAAATTTATTAAGGTAGAGTTTAAAGTCAGTAAATTTTACTTCTTTTAAACGTGCAGTCCCATGGAATTTGATGATAAATGTCTACAATTGTATAACCACCACGGTAATCAAGAAATTCTCTCATGCTCCTTTCAGTCTATTCTCTTTCCATTACCCTAGGTCCTTGCAACATCTGATCTTTTTTTTTCTATCCCTATATAGTTTTTCTGTTTTGTTTTTCTTTTCCAGAATATCATATAAGTGGAATCATACAGTATGTATGTAGCCTTGTGTCAAGCTTCTTTCACTTAGCATAATTATTTGAAATTCTCCATGTTGTTCCATTCTCAGAAGCTTGTTCCTTTTTCATTGCTGAGCATTATTTTATCACGTGGATGTTGCCACAATTTGTTTATCTAGTCACAAGCTGATGGACATATGGGATGTTTTGTCATTTCGGTTGTTTTGGGGTGATTATGAATACATCCAATTCTATATTCACCTATAGGTTTCTGTATGGATGTATGTCATTCCTTTTTGGTAAATGTCTAGTTTTATTTACGTAGGTTTACTGCAAACTATTTTCCAGAGTGACTGTGCCACTTTGCATTTCCCAAAGTGATGTGTGAGAATTCCAGTAGCTCCATATCTTTTCCAGCACTTTTTTTAGTATTTTAAAAATTATTATATAAACATTAAAAAAGATACAGAGTGGTATTTCAGTGTAGTTTTCATTTGCATTTCCTAATTATTAGTGAACTTGAGAACCTTTAAATGTCCTGGTTTTTCTTACCCCTCATTTAGTCAAGAACAGCCTCTCTCCCACACATTTTGTTTTTCTATTCCATTGACTAGTTGAGGAAACTGAAAATGTTGTCTTGTTGTTTCTTCATTTTGGTGTTTAACTTGATCCCTAATCCTTTATCATTTCTAAAGCTGGAAAAGCATGCGAAACTTTATTAGATGTCAAGTTTATCATTATTTTTTTTAAATGTAATTCTTCATAGGCTATGTACTTCATACTGCATTATTTCAGGAGGTACAGACCATTTGATTGACTGTGGGTCAGATGCTGCCAGTGTTCTCTCTCCATTGTAATTTTCAGCAAACAGTTCAGCTAACCCATCACATTTTCAGCTAATAGTTTCATCCATTTTCCTTTTCTTGAATCAGTTATTTCATTAGGTGTTACAAATAGTTATATGTTCAAGTTTTCCCCTTTCTCTGGATTTATCAGTTGGATAGCTTCTGTAAAGAAATGATTTTTTTCACTAGCGTTACTTGATTACCCTCAAGTAACATTTACATAGAAAAGTAAGAATTGCTAACTTTTTGAATAAGGAGTTAATTTCCTTGAAATTGTCAGTGATAATTAATGGGTGGTGGTGGGAGTGTATATTTTTTTCTCTTATCGTTGTCTTATTCTCTGAGTGTTATTATGAATTCATCATGGTTTTTATATATTCCGTGTGTTTCAGTGATCCTGGCTTAGTTCAAATTCAGGTTATATTAATGAGATTAAAAAGAAAAGCCAAGTGTAGGAGTGCATAGATTTTCGTATGTACTTGGACCTGGTTTCCGGACATTTTTTTCTGGTTCTTTGGGCTGTCCATGTATGCACCATTCTCACATTTATAAAATTATCTACTTCCAGGAAAAGAAAGATAACCTGATAATATTTCATGGGGATCGATATAAATTTATAAATAAAAGAATTGACATCATTATGATAATGTGTGTTCCTGTAGAAGAACACGTTTCTATTTTTTCACTTCTATTTTTAGCTCTTTCAGGAGTGTTTATCTTTTATGTTGCTATTATAAGTCATGCCTTTTTTGTTCCATTAGTTTAAAATACATATTTTAAGTGTGTTTTTGTATACGTAGAGGCTATTATTTTCTGCATGCTAATTCATGGATTTTCTATTTTTCTGGTATCTCTTATGGTTTGTAGTAGTTTTTCAATGGATTTTCTTGCTTTTTGAGATATTTATTTGCAGTGAGTGATAATCCTGCATCTTCTCTTTCTTATAAAGACCTGCTTTGTCTTTATTGCGTTGGTTAACACTTCGAAGTCAATGTTAAATAAATAGTGGTGACTATAGTGGACACAGGGCTCTTATTCCTGAGTTCACTGTCAATACTTCTGGCCTTTCCCCATTAAGCAAGACTTGGCTCTTACTGTGACATTGCTAGTATAATACGTAAAGAATGGAAACGTGGAACTGATTTAATACAGACAGTGCCAAAATTATGTATACATATTTTAAGAAAGGAAAACTGTATTAAAATTGTAATAATACATACCGATAACAAAAGATGAATACAAGTCACGTTTGACTTCTGCAATGACAAGAGGTCCTCCAAGTGGTTACCATCAGCGTCCAGATAATTCTGATTATGGCAAACTACTGCTTGAGCAACGTTGACCCAAGTGGCCACTTGTATACGTTTTTTTGGCACCCCCAGTATATGGTACTCTGTCTCAGAACTGGTTGACAATGACAAATGTCATTCATGAGTAACTTTTATCGGTGATGTGATTTCTTGCTTTTTAATTTGCGATGCACCAATGAATGTCGTTACACAGCTGGGCATACTTGCCTGATTTTTTTGCTGGCTGTACGTGCTTGTCACCCCGACCCTGACCCTTAGTCTGTCAGGCAGTGTGGCCAAACCCACTTGAAGACTCAGTCCTCATTTTCCCTCCTGGTTATCAGCCTACATTCTTGTTCTTCCCTAAAGGTGACTCAGAAAATAGTGTATTTATGTACATTTGTGACTGATAACTCTTTCAAACACAGAAAGTTTTAGAGTAAAACAAACCCCTAGAGGGGACTGGAACTCCTGAAGTGACTGCCAGCCCCACTGGTGTCCTTTGCACCCACTTTCTTACTTGCTGTCTACACAGAGTGCCGGGGACCCTGTGGCCCTCTGTACACCACTGCCTCTCTACTTCTCTGCTGTGCAGTACATCGTCAGGTATTAGCAAACTATCATGGGTGTAGCATTATTTTGGTTATTTTCTGTAGACAGTGTCAACTCCTAAAACCCTGGTCACAATTATTTATTGGCACCGCTATCAGCCTTGTTGTCAGCTGGGTTGCATTTTGGAGTCTGGCTCACTGTTTTTCCCCCTATTCAGCCTCTGGCGAGTTCTCTATTGTTTAACTGCATAACTGTTTTATCCCTCATTTTCATTGTTTTATCGTTTTTCTTTTCCACAAAGACTTCCTGTTTTTAGTCATTTAGGTGTTTTGTTTTAGCAATTTGCCTTTTTGTTGTTATTTTTGTATTTTAAGTGTGAACATTCACTTCGACAAGCCTTTATCATCTTGTTCATCAACTTTTATATTTAACTTCATACTACTAAATTCTTGTAAGAGCAAATCCTTAGCTTTGGATTGAGCTTTCTAGCTAAAGGTACTCGTATATTTGCACTTATGGTAACATTTCTATATTTATTTGTATCATAAAATATATCTTGAGTTCCTGTTGTTCTCAGTTGTCTTGCAAGTAAACGGAATCTTTGGAGTTGATAATCCTTCCCAAAATTTGATAAAAGCATAGCCTTTTGTAGACTGGAAAGAAAAAAAAAATGTTTTCTGATGGGTATGTAGATGTTAAATTAACACAATAAATTATTATACAGAAAATGTACTGAGAAAACAATTGCATAATTACTCTGAGAGGAAAAGCAATAGTAAGTACCATCCATTCAACAAATATTTAGAGTTTCCTGTACTGATGGAACACTTTGAATGTACAGACTGGCAGACTCTTGGGGCAGCAGTAAAGATTGACACACAAAATGTTGAGAAGCAGTATTGGTACTTTTCTTGGATAAGTACCACATGGGAGGTACAGAGAATAACATATATAGTCAGGGGGATATGAGGCCTTTAGCCTTTGATGAGTCAGGTAAATTAATGAAGGGAAGGTGAATTGAGAAAAGTAATAGTACTTTCCTCATATGTTATTTAGAGGGCTAAATGGGCAGTGAGTGAAAGGGATCAGCAAATTACGTGGCACATAGTAAATGCTCAATAAACTTTAGCAATTGGTAATGAGCAATGGGTTTAAAATATTCCTAGTTTTGTGTTATTAGCTTTACACTTTAAACTGTTAGCTAGGAGCAATGCCATTCTTTTCTAACAATTGAGGAATTTCAGGAAGATACCTGTTTGAGCCTCTAGTAAGCCAAGGCTATTCTCCAAAAATAGTTTGGGGCCTGTGCCACTGCTAGGAAGGTGATTAGTGAGTCAGAGTTCTGTGTAATAAAACACATATTCCATAATTTTAGCCTGTAAAAAAATATTTCTTTTTATTTTATTTTAAAGGAAGTAGTTCAGTTTTCCTCATCACCATACCTATTAGCTTATAAATTAGAAGTGTATGTTTTGTTTCCTAACTCCTATTTTTATACACTCTAGTAAAATGGTCTGAATTGTCTTAACTGCAGTCTTTTTTTTTCTGACTTAAAGTTTGTTAACTGCCATTAAACCATTTAGAAGGTAGGAGGCGTATTATTGGGAAGAACTGTGTCTTTAAGACTTTTCCTAGAGTAGGATTAGCCAAAAAAATGGAAAGTTGGGAACTAGACTGAATATTATAAGGAAGAAAGTGAAATATATTCTAAATAGCACTCATCAATTAAGGAAAGAATAATATTTATCCTGAGTCGTACTTGTTTTGCTGTGGCAATTTCCAGGTTGTTTTTCCTCCCCGAGATAACCAGTTTACTCCTAAGAGTATCAGAAAGAAGTGGAAAGTAAGTAATGTCTATTGAAGGTTTAAATCAAATTGACAGAGTTCACTATCTCACTGAATTGCTAGTGTTTTCTAACTTCTCTCTAGAAATTTGAAGACGGATCTTGGCAAGAACAAAAATGTGTTCAATCTTCAAATTTAATGAGAAAGCAAAGATTAGAACTCTTCTCTTGTAGACATACAGGATCAAAGTAAATATTTTCACTACAGATGATACTGCTTTCTATAATTGTTACTAGGGTAGTTGAGTATTTAACTCCTCACATACCTAACCCCACCTCTCTGCCAGGGGTTATTATCTATTACCAGATCATGATCTCGGGTTTCTTTTAAGTGTGACTGCAAGGGAATAAAAAAGGTAAAGGTTTCTTTAAATCCTAATAAAAACGGGTTGCATTTGTTATGCCTGAGGTAACTGCTCCTTGGAGAAGGCTTCTGGGCTTTTTTTCCCAGAGACTTTGTTGAAACACATATGCTTAATCACACTCTGCTGGTCCATATATGTATGAAAGGACTTTTTTTTCTTTTTCTTTTTTCCCTGTGTTTTTTGTAGTACTGCTCAGAGAATGCAGATGTTACATTTAAAACAGTTCTTCAGTTATTGTCCTTATTTCTTCAAATATGATGAAAACGAATTGCAGCCTGGCTCATTGAATATCTTCAGTTATTCAGGAGCCATTTGATATTTTCTAAAGTGTGGGAGATGCTTAATATAAAATGCTGATGTGGAGAACTTTGAATGTCAAAAAATGATTGGGTGGCAAAATGTCCTTTCTTTATTCTTTTCAATCATTTTCTATTTGAGATATTTTTATAAATACATTATACTCATTTTAAACGTTATGCTTTTGTTTAAAACAAAAACAAACAAACAAAAAAACACCATTGTATTTGCAAGGTCTTTCAGGACAAGACCTTTTCTATTTTTGATAGAGACAGGTTTATCTGGAATATGTAACCCTTTTCCTTTTTTCTTGATAACGAGCTGCAGTAAACATTATTGTCATGCTTGCTTTTTTAACTCTTATCAGATGAGGGGAAATTGTATTTTATTTGAAAATGTAATGGAAAATGAGATATTATCTGAACCTTTTAACATGTAAAAATAGCTTGCCTTAATTTTTGGTCAGATGAAAGTGACTCTTCCTGAATAATCCATTTTGGTTTGCTCTAAGCACAAGGACTGAATGTAATATATTGCTTTATCTCCTGCTCCTTCTGTGTTCCCCTGCAGTGTATTTATATTGCTTTAGGAAACATGGGGCATATATTTATTATATTTATGTTGGTATATAAATTAAGAAGTTCAGCAGAAATAGAATGTACATTAATAAACAAGGCTTTTATTGTCTATAAGATGCAAACTATTATAAAATTCTTCCAACAATAAAGGTGATAATTTGAATTTTTCCTGTGAAATTTTAATTTGAATTACCTCATATTGGATCATTTGACCTAGTATTCTGGTTTGTACCAGAACACTATTTGGGAAAGACTGGGTCAAGTGAGACAATACATGTGAAAGCGGGTTGTCAATAGAACGTATTTATAAATGTTATTTCTGAGGAATTTTTAACCAGGAGTTAGGAAAACACATTGAGATGGAAGATATGATGGAATGTTTCTGATATTAATGCATTATCAACCCTAATGTCATGGTGGAACATGTTTTAGGCTATTTATGAAGAGTCATCCTGCAGGGGGCACAACAGCAAAGAGTGGATCATAAGATTCAGCTTTAATTTTACTTCACATCATTGCTTTGCTTTATATACAAAAATATTCCAGTGACATTTGTTATATTGAGTTCTTTCTCATAAAAATCATAGAACTCTGCTGTTGACTGGATCAGGTTTCTATGCCTAAAAGACCGGCAGTTCTGAGGGGATACTGGTTTCCTGTAAAGTCTCATATTTTGAGAGAGAGGCTGCATTTTATGTATGAGTAAGCTGTTCATACAGTATGTTCTTATAGAATTTTATTGATTGTTTCCTTTGATATTGCCTAACTTTTTTTTTCTTTTTACTTTTCATTTATCTCCCCCAAAAGTTTTAATGTATTCCTTCTCTGGATTAGAATGTTAAATCATCTCTTTCTCCCTCTCTTTCACTCTCACTCTTTTTTGCTCTCTCTTGCAAGAGTGTGAACTGATGAGTTGCTTTTTGCAGTCGTGGCAAATGGACAGTTGATAATGTGCATGGAAAAATTCCTTTTTGTGTGTGTGCGTGAGAAACTGTTTTGATATTGGACTTTCTTTTAACAGTTTGTTTAATTTGTCCTGATCTTTCAAGTTCAAAAATATACCACCTCCGTGTCTCTCTCTCTCTCTTTCTCTCTTTCTCTCTCTCCCTCCCTCCCCCTCTCCCTCTCACACATGCACGCACGCGCACACACACACACACACACACCCCACATACACACACTCTTGCCTTTATAAGTTAATATATATATTTTTTAATACAAAAGAGGAAGTTTATTAGCTTGTGTAACCACGAAGACCTAGGGTTGCATGGCTTTAGACATGGCTGAATCCTAGTGTGTCTCCACCTCTTGGGCTTGTTTTCTTCTCTGTTAACTTCATTTTCAGGTTCTGGGCTGTGTTTCCCTTGCTCACCTCTGGTAGCTCCAGCAGAAAGAGTATACTTCCTTTCGAAAAACTCCTACAATATTGCGGCCAATCTCATTGGCTCTGATTGTTGTTAGCCGGGTCACATGCTATTTTTTAACCTATCACTGTGGCTCCCAGCCTGTGATGTTCTATCTGATTGTCCATGCTTGGTCTCATGGAATGGAATTACCAGCAGGAGAAACAATGCCTATTTCTGTTATTGTTAAAAATGATGTACAAATTCTGGATTTTTAAATATAGAAATGTCACTTGGGGCTCCAAATCTTTCCTTTGAAGCTTCTTAGGGACTTCCCATCTTAAGCTGGAGCTAAGATCTGATTTGAGTTGTCAAGGGAGCCAGAGACAGTCTTGAGATGTTGGGGGAAATATTAGGTCTTAATGACTGAATGTTGGGGGAGAGAAGCGGAAAATGACTATTGCTAGAATGTGGTGTTTTCTCCTGAAGGGATACACAGCTTGTACTGTGTAATGAGGTTAATTTTTGCATGAATCAGAAGAACGAGTTCATAACTCATGTAGCAGAAATGAGATAATCAGTGATTGTATCAAGACACTAAGGTGAGCTGATTCTGGATGTAACTCATTTTTCTACTCGGATCAAGTCCTCTCTGAGCATCCTTTCTGATTTACAAGAAGACTGATGCCTAAAAGATCTTTCTAAGGAGCCACTTAGAGGTAAATTCAGTGATGTGTGTAACCGAACAAGTATTTAGTACTTATACAGCATCTTCAGAATGGTAAGACACGGAGAAGCCAGAGTGTACATGATTTACTGTCCTTAAAGGACATTATGGCCTATCTGGGTAAAGGAAGTAAACACAGGAAAAGTTTGACAAGATGAAATTATATTTTTTCACCTTCGTGTAGAACTCTTACCCAGACATTCTAATTCTGGCTTAACATCATCAGCCCATCAGAACTCTCCCAAAGTCGTTTTCTTCCCTATCGCACCTAGATATCATGGTTGAACGTCTCTAATGAACACTCACCAGCACTTCAATTCTGTTGTCCCCTTTTTCATTGTATTTTACTTACATGTTCCTCAACCCTAGCACAATACAGTTTTTCACTTGACCTCCTGAACCTGCGATATATTGCTGTAGTTGGAGACCATTTTGGATACAGTTCAGATACTATTGTAGAACATAAGGCTCAGTCTTCAGTTAATATGTAATCATCAACACATTTTGATCACCGTCAGAATTCTTAAGGACAGCATCTTGCTCTGATCACAGCCGTTTTATTTGCAGCTCTTGCAGTATGTCTTCACTCCCATTGCTCAGGCTTGTCTCCCTCAAGATATATTGCTACCCTGTTAATCTTCTCACCTGATCATCCTGCTCTTGGTTTGTCTTTTTCCCTATTCCCTATTGACTGTCTCTCTGGCAACTTGGCTGATGTGCTGACTTACCATCTTCCTAGTGTGCATTACCTCGTCTACTTTTGTGCCCTACCTCTATAGCACAATTCCAACAGCTATCAGTGCTTCTTCTACTTCTTGTACCCACGTGATGAACACGTCTGAAGAAATAACATACAGAGATACAGGTTGGCTTCACCACAAATGCAGTCATCAAATGCTGCCCTTTTTATTCTTATTCATTTTTTTCAGTTCTGAGACCCATTTGTTTCATTTTAAAATTATTTAAAAAAATTATGGAAAGGATACAAAATGAGATAGGCCCTCATAGTTTTTTAAATTAGAATTTGTTGGGATGAACATGGTTAGTAAAATTAGGTGGGTTTCAAGTGTACAATTCTGTAATACATCATCTATATATCACATTGTGTGTTCACCACCCAGGGTCAGTTCTCCTTCCATCACCATATATTTGACCCCCTTTAATTCTTCTATCCCCCCTCCCCACTTAACCTGGGTGGAAAAGGTGAAGGGATTAAGTACAAGCTGGTAGTTACATAATGGTCACAGGAATGGAAAATACAGCATAGGGAATATAGTGAGTAATATTGTGATAACTATGTATAATGTCAGATGGGTATGAGACTTGCCGGGGGATCACTTTGTAAATCATATAAATGTCTAACCACTATGCTGTATACCTGCAACTAATATAAAATGATACTGAATGTCAACTGTAATTGAAAAATAAAAAAATATTCAATAACAGAAAAATGACTATGATATCATTTTAAATGAGAAAAAAGCTATTCAATAGTACCTACAGCTTGTTTCCAAATTTTGTAAAATAAAATTAATATATTTTTTAAAAGTATACTTTTTGTTGACAGTAGATAGTACAGCTGGTCTCTACAGATTATTCATTTTACTTAACTGAAACTTTACACCCACTGATTAGTAACTCTCCATTTTTACCCTGCCCTCAGCCCTTGACAACTAGCATTCCTTTCTTTGATTCTGTGAATTTGATTATTTTAGATTTCTCATATAAGTAGAATGATGCAGCATTTGTCTCTGTGTGACTGGCTTATTTCGTTTACCATGATGTCTCAGAGGTTCATCCATGTTGTCACATATTTCAGAATTGCCTTCTTTTAAAAAGATAAGTAGTTTTCGTGTGTGTGTGTGTGTGTGTGTGTGTGTGTGTGTGTGTGTGTGTGACATTATCCATTCGTTTGTCAGTGGCCACTTAGGTTGTTTTCATATTTGCCTATGGTGAACAGTGCTGCAATGAACATAGTAGTGCTGATATTTCTTTGAGATCCTCATTTAAATTTTTTTGAATAAATACCCCATAGTGGGATTTCTGGGTCATACATATGGCTGTTCTATTTTTAATTTTTTGAGGAACCTCCATACTCTTTAGCATAGAGCCTGCACCATTTTGTAATCCCACCAACAGTTCACAAAGGTTACAATTTCTCCACATCCTTGGTTAACACTTATTGTCCTGTTCTTTTTGGTAATAGTCATTCTGATAGGTGTTTTCTTTATTTTTTTCCTTAACTTTTATTTAAGTGTATTTTTTTAGGACCCATCAGCTCCAAGTCAAATAGTTGTTTTAATGTAGTTGTGGAGGACACAGCTCACAGTGGCCCATGTGGGGATAAAACTGGCAACCTTGTTGTTAAGAGCACTGGGCTCTAACCAACTGAGCTAACTGGCCACCCTCTGAGCGGTAGTTTTGATTTGCATTTCCCTGATGATCAGTGATGTTGATTGCCCTTTCATTATCTGTGGACCATTTGTGTGTCTTCTTTGGAGAATGTCTGTTCAAGTCCTTAGCCCATTTTTTAAATCAGTTTTTTTTTTTTTTTTTTAACTATGGAGTTGTAGGATTTCTTTATATATTTTGGATTTAACCCCTTATAAGACATATGGTTTGCAAATATGTTTCCCCATTCTGTAAGTTGCCTGTTTATTCTGTTGATTGTTTTCTTTGTTGTGCAAAAGATTGTAAGGATTTTTAATCTCTTGAAATAATTTGAAATTAATGTGTTTTTTTTTTTCCTTTGAAATCTACCTCTGGATTTGCTATGTAGACCTTTAATGATGTTAGAATCCTATAATCAAAAAGAGGTAGAAATAATGTTCAAAAAAGGAAGGACAGTCAAATAAAGGGCTAATAAAAATACTGGCTTTAAATAAATCCATGATTTTGGAGGGTGTTTTTAAATCTGTGTGAATAAAACATCTTCTTGATAACAGTTTAGTTTACTGGAGAAATTAAGAAGCTTCTTAGTTTGATGTAGTCCCAGTTGTTTATTTTTATTTTTGTTGCTCATCCTTTTAGTGTCGTATTCATGAAATCATTACTAAGACCAATGCCATGAAGTTTTCCTGTATGTTTTCTTCTAGGAGTTTTACAGATTCAGGTGTTACATTTAACTCTTTACTTTATTTATTTTTTTGGTTTGTTTCTTTTATTCTTTATTCGTCTGTGCCAAATCATTTTCCGTGACATTCCCCAGTGTCCCCACCTCCCCCTGCTAACTCCCACCATGCCCTACTTGATACCTTGGTTTTAGAGCATTGCATAGTACAGAGGTAGGAAGCAGGGACTCACCAAGTAGACTGGGTTCAAATTGTTGCTCTGCAAATTATTTTGTGATCTGATCCTGTTTAAGTAATTCGACTTCTCTTTGTCTCTGTTTATTGATCTGTAAAATAGGAATAATAATGCTATCTATCTGAGAGATGTGTTGTAAGGATACAATGATTAATGTTGGTAAAAGCACTTAAGTAGCACTTGACATGTATTAGAACTATGTATGTGTGGGATATTACTGCATTTTTTTTTTAAATCACTGGTAATATTGAGGCTTTTAGGTCTCATAGCCCTGTTTCCATCCTCCATATCTATTTTGTCAACAACTTGTCCACTTTTATTGCATTTTTCTTTTTTATTCTCAGAAATAGTGTATTGAAAGATTGTCCTTATTCCTGTCTCTTTCTACCACTGGTCTAGTTTTCTGTTTCTCTCTCTTTCTTCCACATCTTTGATCTATTCCTTGATGTCAAGTGCATATCCTGAATGTATATGTATACTAATGTTTCTCATTCTAAAACCAATAAAACATCCCATCCTTATCATTATTTCCAGCCTCACCATAAACATCAAAAGGACAAAAGGGATCTCCCTGTGATAATTCCTCAGATATTTTCCGAGGTACTTTTTTCTTCTCTTCTCTCATACGTATTCTTTGGGAAAGATTAGTCTTCCTTCCTTCATGCCCTCCATCTCCCTTCCCCTTTCTGACTCTAGCTGCAATTTGCTGATATGGACCAAGGAAACCAATGATTAGCTGTTTGTCACATACGAAGATTTGCTTTCTGTCCTTAGTCGACTGTGACTCACTTCTACATTTCACACCATTAGCCAGTTTTGGCTGTCATGACATTAATTCTGAGGCTCCTCCATCCCACTCTTACTTGGTTCTGCTCCAAACTCTGACTCTCGCCTTGACTCCTTCCTGGGTCTTTCTCCCATTTCCTCAATGTAAGCTTTCAATCACATCCCATTTTCCACCCTGATCCTTACTCTATGTATGTTCCCTGGATAATTCAATCTAGTCCCATGATTTATATATTGTTTATCAGGTGTGCCAGTGACTCACAAATCTGTATTTGTAGCCCCGAACTCTCTCCTGAGCTTTCATAACTCTGTCCACCTATTTTCTAGATGTGAACACCCATAGGCATTTCAAATTAAGTACATCTAAAATTAAACTCATTATGTTACCAATTTTCATGTTGCTCCTGAATTTCTATCTTAATGGATGCCTTCAGCATCAAACTAAAGAGCCTGTACCAGAAATGAGGTGGTCCTTGTGGAGTCCTTCCCCTTATATTCAGTGTACAAGCCCCTATTTATAACACAATACTTAAAATTATATCTCATATATCTCTTCTTCTCCATTTTAATTCTTACTGTCTTACTTTAGGCTTTTATTATCCTTTGCTGAGCTTTTACAAGAATCTTTAAATGGCTTTTTCTCCTATTGTCAACTGCTATCCAATTTACTTTATGTACAGTTGACAGTTATACTTCTAGAACATTAACCTGATCATGTGCTATTTTACTCACACTGCTTAGATGGTTCCCCATTGCTTACATTTTATGATACAACTCTCGTGATGTTCATTATTCTTCACCATCCATGCCCAGCCTTTTTTTCCCCAGCCTCAGTTTTGGTCAGGACCCCTAATGAAGAGATGGCACAGATCTAGTCCTCCATGTGATGCTCTTGTCTTTGATGCCTGCATACCTGGCTTTTGCATGTGCTAGTCTTACCTATTTCCGTGCCCTGGAAAAATTTTAATTATTCTTCCAGACCTAGCCTGATTCCTCTCTTCAGCGAAGCCTTTCACAAATCATCCATGGATTATAAACATAAATTTACTCTCTTTTCATGGTGTTTTGTGCATGATACTTACCACACTGGCCTGGAACTATTTGAATTCCCAAAGGGCTCTGTGCATTCTTATATTTCTAACGATGAGAACACTGTCTGGAACTTAGTAGGTGTTTAGTGAATATATGAATTAATTTTAGAAGTATGTATTTAAGAAAGATGAAGGTGATAGTTTGTCTCAGTGTAGATCAGAGTAACGATAGGAAACATGGTAGTGTAAGAAGGGTATCAAAAGAAGGAAGAAAATGCAATACACCAAATGATAGAAGTTTCAATGGAAAATAAAGCATGAACAAATAGATCCTTGGCTATAGGAAAACATTGGGGAATAGCTGTAGACAAGAAAGCAGTATCATTGAAGTTCTGCTGACCAGTGCACCCCAAGAATTACAGGGAAGGGATGGCAACAGAAAGAAAGGGGTGGCCATGTGAGAGAGAGTAGCGTGCATAGCCGAAGGGTCAGGTATCCTCTAGAGAACAAAGAAGGAACCTTTCCTTGAATCTGCTTTGCAGGTTTCTAATAACTAATGATGCTAAAAGACATACATTCCTTATTTTTCTCTAAAACATGGTTGAAGAGCCCTGAGCCCAAGCTTCATTCTCTGTAACTTGCTCATAGGTGTATGAAAAACATCTTTGACCTATAGGTAGTCTTCTGTGCAAAAACCTTACAGTTCTCTGTTATTCTACATGGCTTTCTTGTGGGAAGCAAACAAACAAATATAGTAGATATAAACTTCAGATCCGTTGGGTAAATACCAAAGAGCACAATGGTTGGATCATATAGTAAAAGTTTAGTTTTGTAAGAAACTGCTAAACTGTTTCCCAAAGTGACGGTACTGCTTGGCATTCCCACTAGCAGTGAAGGGGCAGTTCCTGTTGCTCCACATCCTTGCCTGCATTTGTTGTTGACAGGCTTCCAGATTTTGCCCATTCTAATTAGTGTGCACTGGTATCACGTTCTAATTTGCATTTCCCTGATGACAAATAATGGGGAGCATCTTTTCATTTGCTTATTTACCATCTGTATATCTTCTTTGGTGTGGTGCCTGTTAAGGTCTTGGGCACATTTTAAAATTGCATCGTTCATTTTCTTAATGAGGCATAAGTGTTTTTTGTATATTTTGAATAACAGTCCTTTATTGATGTGTCTTTTGAAAGTATTTTCTCCCACTCTGTGGCTTTTCTTATTTTCTCGATATTGTCATTTGAAGAGCAGACTCGTTAATTTTAATGAAATCCAGCTTATCAATTCTTACTTTCATGGATTTTGCTTTTCGTGGTATATCTAAAAGGTCATCAGCTGTTCCTAAGGTCATCTAGGTTTTTTCCTCTGTTCTGTTTAGGAGTTTTATAGTTTTTCATTTTACATTTGGGTCTGTGATCCATTTTGTGTTAATAATTGTGAAGGGTATAATGTCTGTGTGATTTTTTTGCATGTGGGAGTCCATTTGTTCCAGCACCTGTTGTTGAAGAGACCATCTTTTTTTCCATTATAGTGCTTTTGCTCCTTTGTCAAAGATGAGTTGACTGCATTTATGGGAGTCTGTTTCTGAGTTCTTTATTCTCTTCCATTGGTGTATTTGTCTATTCTTACCCCAGTACCACACCATCTTAATTACTCTAGCTTTAGAGTGAGTCTTGAAGTTGGGTATTGTCAGTCTGCCAACTTTAGGAGGCAAATGTCATAAATACTACACTACAGAGACAAAGCAGGTTGTCCACCAACTTTGTTCTTCAGTATTTAGTTGGCTATTCTGTGCTTGAAGTATTTTTCACGGTGCATTATAATCATGAGCAAAACCTGTAACTATTAAGGATATAAATATAAATACAAATAAATATCCAGTCCGCTGCTATGTGCATATTATACTATTGACAAAAATAAATCATCTCATGGGTAATATTTTTATGAATAAATATGCACAGAACTAAATTTCATTGTATTACTGATTACCCAAAGATTCTCTGAGACCTAATAATAGTATGATAATATTTTATCTGCAGTAAGGCTGTTTTGGATATCCTTGCTAAATGGAATTATATATTTGAACTGAATAACCTTTTCCAACATTCTTAAATACAATTGGAAGATATATTAATTGTCAGAAATAGTAGGGGTGGAAGCTGTGTCTGGATTTATAGGACACAGAAAATCAATGTAGAAAAGAATCTGAGATTTTTAAGTAAGATATTTCAAAGAAAATCTTGAAAATTTACTTAGGCAGTGAATTTTCATTATACTAAAGAAAGCGTCCTTTGCCTTTTTTACCTTGACTTTTTTTTTTTTTTTACATTTTTTTTAAATTAAATTTATTGGGGTGACAATTGTTAGTAAATTTACATAGATTTCAGGTGTACAATTCTGTATTAGTTCGTCTATAAATCCCATTGTGTGTTCACCACCCAGAGTCAGTTCTCCTTCCATCACCATATATTTGATCCCCTTTACCCTCATCACCCACCCCCCACCCCCTTACCCTCTGGTAACCACTAAATTATTGTCTGTGTCTATGAGTTTTTGTTTCTCATTTGTTTGTCTTGTTCTTTTTGGTTTACATACCACATATCAGTGAAATCATAGGGTTCTCTGCTTTTTCTGTCTGACTTATTTCACTTACCTTGACTTTTTGAAAGAGCATTCTTTTTAGAACCTGGTCTGATCAGGTCTTGGAGCGATGTTAATTGAATTTCTAACCTTGTCTTGTGAAGAATAGTTGAAGAATTTAGGAATGTTTTGACCTGAAGGAAAGAAGTCTTCAGGGAATAGAACAGAGAGACTGGGAAAAGTAGTCTGTATTTCTCCACATTTCTGAATAGTCATTGTTTGGAAGACAGGTTAGATTAATTTTGTGTTACTTTCAGAATGTAGATTAAGAACTAATTATCCATAATTCCCCATTTAGGTTGAGGGAATGGTAATAGTAAGATTTGTGCACTGAATTAAACTGTACCAAAAGGTAGTAAGTGAGCTCTTTACCACTTGGTTATTAACAGTAGGTGTGTGATTAGTTGTGTGCATTGGATTCATGCAACAGGTTAAAATTTCACTATATACCGAGGTAAAAATACGCAAATTATGTTCAACCTCACTATTGATCATATAAAGAAATATAAAACACAGTGAAATACTGTTTTCACTTCTCAATTAGGAAAGATTAAAATGTGTGTGTGTGTGTGTGTGTGTGTGTGTGTATGAATTCATCAACTTCTATGTGAAAAAATTGGGCAAAAGCCTTGAAATGTACTTTTCCAAGAAGGTACATATTATTTATCATAATGTTCTTCGAGGTTGTGTCCCCAGAAGCAGGCCCTGAGGTTAGGACTTCATGTGCACATGATTTATTAAGGTATTGTTCCATGGGTGACTGATAGAACAAAGGGGAATTAGGACAGTTGAGGGGGCATGACTGCAGGCCAAGTCCTGCAAGAAGGATCCTTGGGAATGCTGGAATGTGAATATTTCTCAGGACTGCCCTTTTCTGAGGCTGAGGAGTGAGGAGCTGGGCTTTTACACTCTGCAACTGTTAGTCATTAATTAAAGGATGAGGTCATGTGCAGGCATAGAAGTTCCATAGCCTGAGAAAGAACCCGCCAAAGAAGAGTTGCACGTGCCAGCTGTTAGAAGCAAAAGTTCTAAAAGCCACAAAATTGGAAGAAAGTGGTTCAAGAATATCTGGGTGAAACATTGGTATTGACTAGTACAAATATTCACCACGTGCTAAATACCACATTATTTAAGAAAACAAAAATATTTATCAATGGGTATTGAAAAACATGATACTGGTAAAATATAAACATTTCAGCTATGTGGTGTTGTGACACAGAAGACGTTTCCATGGCATGGAAGCTCTTTGGTAATAAATACCGTGCATGAAACAATTCCAGTTTAAAATATACTAGACAGATAAATTGACATGCATATATGTACAGAAAAGTAAAATATATAATGACCATGTAGTGTTTATCGCAGGATTGCAGGATTGGTTAGGTATTAGAAATAGTGTTAACATAATTCATCACAATAAAATATTGTGTGAAGTGACAAAGTATTATTCTATTACCTGTCTATAAAAGGCATCTCATAAAATTCATCACCCATTCATTATTAAATAAACAAAATCCTATTATGTAATAAAGGGAATTCAGTAAACATCTATAAGAAATAATAGGACTACAAAGGCAAGAATCCTTTTATTTGAAGGTGGGCGAAAGTGAGACCCACTATCACTCATTTTACTTACCACTATACTCAAGCTTCTGGCCATGATATTGTACTCAAGATTCTGGCCATGACACGGAAATTTAAAAGTTGTAAGAATTAGAAACAAAGAATCAAAACTATTCATTATTAAATGGTAACAGTTTTTTAATTTAAAAAAACAGAAGCTATTTGAGCTAATTAAAGTGTAAGGTTGCTGGATATTAGACTGACATATAAAACAATAGCACTTTTTTATACCTGAAACAAATAATTGAAGACTGTAAACCTGTACATAAATCTAGAGAAAGTTTTATAAGACCTTCATAAAAAATTTGTAAAACTTTATTGAAAAACATAAGAACTACAGAAAACAGAAATTTATACAATATTTGTGAATGGGAGAAATCAGCAAAGATATCAATTCTCTAAGGATTAAGCCATAAATTCAATTTCACTTCAATAAAAATCCATATAGATTGTTCATAGGATGTGGTCAGATGAATTTGATAAATAATAAATAAGCAATAATAAATAATCAAGGTTTGCTTTTCCAGTAATGGAATTTGATTTTATAGCTTTAGTAGTTAAGACAGTGGGATATTAGTGCAAGAATAGTCAAATAGACCAATTGAACAAGATAGCCAAGGAATGGATATGGATATATATATATATATATATATATATATATATATATACATACATACATATGTATATACATATATATAAATACACATATATATATATATACATACACACACATATATATATATATATATAAATATATGTCCACATATGTTCTCTTATATATAAATGGACATATTTGTATATATGTTCATTCCTTGGCTGTTTTATCATATAAATTAATGACATTACATAGCAATAAAGATTATGGAAAAGTCTGTAAGTAAATGATGCTGGGACTTTCGCTATCCTTGTGAAAAATAAAATTAGATCCACCATGTATCAAAAAATAATTTTACAAATATATGGTGATGGAAGGAGAACTGACTCTGGGTGGTGAACACACAATGGGATTTATAGATGATGTAATACAGAATTGTACACCTGAAATTATGTAATTTCACTAACAATTGTCACCCCAATAAATAAATTTTTAAAAAAATACAGGCTGACAGTGAAAAAAAAATAATTTTAGATGGATTAGAAACCTACTGTTAATAGTAAACATTTTAGAGTAAACAGAAGATAGCCCTCAAGTCCTGAATTAGGGAAGGATTGCCTCCGTAAGACAAACACAAACTATAGAGGGAAAAATTATGTAGTCAACTATTTTAAAATTCAAAACTTCTGAATAAGAAAAACTATTTACAATCCAAAAAGTAAGTGAAAGAAAAGCCTCAGGTACTGTCAAAGATGTTTGAAAAAATGTATCTCACAACAGATCATAGCTTATCTTACATGAAGAATTCCAGTGTAATCATGGAAGCAATCTAATAAAAAACGGGCTATGGTTTTGAGAAAGCAACCTTCAGAGGAAGAAATCCAAATATGTATTAAACTGATAATGAGCACAATGCCAATTGCAAATTAGTATAAACTAGTAAGACTGAAAAACCTAGTATTTGTTGTTAAATATTATGGGAAACACTAATTTCCTTAAGTTATTGATGGCAATATAGATTGGTACAGCTGACTTGGAGCACAGATTTTCAGTGGACTGAAAATATATGACCCTTGTGACCCTAAAATACAGTTTCTAGTCATATGTCCTAGTGACAGTAGTCAGAGAGACACATAAGCATGTTGATTGCAGCAGCATATGTAACAGTGAAAATAAACTATGTTCTCATTTGGAAGGATGGGAATTACCACTTCTAGTCAAGATGGAGTGACAGAAACCAGATGTAGCTCCTGCCTTGAAATATATGAAACATCTATTTTCAAGGCAGTGGCTGTCAGGCATCAGTGTATAGCAATTCTTGAGAGATGGACAATAAAAAAGATGAGCCATATTTTCTAGGTTACTACTTGTATACTGACAAGCCTTTTCAGGTCAAAGTGGAGGAAGAGGAATGCAGTCAGATCTCAGTAGACTTCCGGAGTTGAGCGAACCAAGGTAAAATTATGGAGTGATGAGTTTGCAGGACATAATACTGGAGAGGAGGGAGTTTCACAGAAAGAGAACTCTGGAGATCTTCAGAGAGTTCTCTTATAATCAGCTGAGCACTGATGAATGTATACACATGAAGGAAAGACCTGATGCTGGAGGAAGAACCATTAGAAAGGATTAGGGAAAAATGTATTCAGTACTCACAAACATTCAGGAACAACACCTGGTTACACCAACTAGACTGGAAAAATGCATGAATTGTGAAACATCGCTGTAGGACTCAAGTTGGACTTACCTCAGTATGGGGGAATAATTAACACCAGATTGATCAGCAATTTTTTTATAAATTTTTTTTGAAATATTTTATTGGGGAAGGGGAACAGGACTTTATTGGGGTACAGTGTGTACTTCCAGGACTTTTTTTTTCCAAGTTAAGTTGTTGTCCTTTCAGTCTTAGTTGTGGAGGGCGCAGCTCAGCTCCAGGTCCAGTCGCCATTGCTAGTTGCAGGGGACGCAGCCCACCATCCCTTGTGGGAGTTGAACTGGCAACCTTGTGGTTGAGAGGATGCACTCCAACCAACTGAGACATCTGGGAGCTCAGTGGCAGCTCAGCTCAAGGTGCCGTGTTCAATCTTAGTTGCAGGGGGCGCTGCCCACCATCCCTTGCGGGGACTTGAGAAATTGAACTGGCAACCTTGTGGTTGAGAGCCCGCGCTCCAACCAACTGAGTCACCGGGCTGGCCCTGATCAGCAATTTTGTACTGCCTGATAAATCTTGAAAACAAAACCCAAAAGGCTGAAACTGTTTCAAGTAACTTAACTGTGTCCCAAAGCTCAAGAATGTATACAGAAATATAAACAACCAGCACTCAATGATGTAGAATTAAATTAACATGGTGTGGCATCCAATCACAAATTGTAAGGTGAGTAAAGAAACTGGAAAATATGACCCATAATGAGGACAAAAATCAATGAATCAAAACTGATTCAGAACTGATATAGCTGTTAAAGTAGCAGACGAGGACATTATAACAGCTATTAGAACTTTATTTCAGATATTTGAATAGACAAAAAAAAAAATTTGAAGACCCAAACTAATTTCTTGAGACAAAAATATGTATAAATGAAAAATAAACTGGATGGGATTAATGGTAGATTAGATATGACATGAAAAACAAGATTAGTGAACTTCAAGACATAGCAATAGAAACTTTTCATACTGGAACAGAAAAAAAAAAAGCAGCCAGAAGGAAAAATATACATTATATACATGGTAACTAGGATAAGAATGACAGCATATTTCTCATTTGAAAAAAATATATAAGGGAGAAGACAATAGTAAAATACCTGTTTTTCTAAAAGAAAAAAGGGGGGGGGCGGCCCTGTGGCTCAGGCAGTTAGAGCTCCAGGCTCCTAACTCCGAAGGCTGCCGGTTTAATTCCCACATGGGCCAGTGGGCTCTCAACCACAAGGTTGCCAGTTCGATTCCTCTACTCCCGCAAGGGATGGTGGGCAGCACCCCCTGCAACTAAGATTGAACACGGCACCTTGAGCTGAGCTGCCACTGAGCTTCTGGATGGCTTAGTTGGTTGGAGCGCATCCTCTCAACCACAAGGTTGCCAGTTCAACTCCCGCAAGGGATGGTGGGCTGTGCCCCCTGCAACTAGAAATGGCAACTGGACCTGGAGCTGAGCTGCATCCTCCTAAGACTAAAAGGACAACAACTTGACTTGGGAAAAAAATAAATAAATAAAAGGAAAAAGAATTCAACCTAGACTTCTATACCCAGGCAAAATATATTTTTAAAATGAAGGCAAAATAAAGCCATTTTTCATACATACAAAAGCTAAAGGAAATGAACAACAGCTGGACAGTCTCTGAAAGACATGTCAAATATGTACTCCAGGATGAAGGAAAATGACACCAGAAAAAATCTGCATCAACATAAAGGAAGAGAAAGGAAAATGGTAGCTATAAGGATAAATATGTAAGACTATTTTTCTTGTTAAATCTCTTCAAAATATCATTGAATGCTTAACCAAAAATAAGAACAATGTATAATTATTAAATATGTGAAAGTAAAATGTATGCTAGTGGTGTAACGGCCATGAGAATAGAAATGTAAATATACTATTGTAAAATTTTTATACTTCTGCAGAATTGTATAGTATCCCTTGAATGTGGACTGTCATAAGTTAAAGAAAAATACTGTAAATTTTAAAACAACCATTAAAATGATCAAATGGTGCTAACAAGTCAACAAAAAATAAAATAGAATTATGAAAATAATCAACAAAAGGCAGAAAGAGAGTTTAAAAGGGAAGAAAGAATAGATGGGACAAAGGGAAAACAAATAGTAGTGTGATAGGCTTAAATTTAATCATATCAACAAACATACTGAATATAAATTGTTTAAAATATCCCAATTAAAAGGGAGAGACTATTAAATTGTATATAAAACAAGTCAATTATATGCTTCATACAGGAAACACATTTTAAAGATATAACACATTTAAAAGAATGGTGAAAAAAATACCATGCTAACACTAATCAAAAGAAAATTGGAATGGCTATATTTATATCAGAATAAGATTTCAGAACCCAATAATGTTACTAGGAATAAAGAAATTCATTTAGTAATAACAGGGATATAAAGGCATTATGACCACAAATATGCACCTATTAAAAGCACTGAAGTACATTAATCAAAAACCAGTAAACTGCAAGGAGAAATAGACAAACCTACAGTATAATCAGAAATTTTATTACTTTAATGGATAGAACAAATAGACAGAAAATGAGTAAGGACATAGAAGCATTAAAGGTTACTATCAACCAAAAGGACCTAATTGACATTTATTTATAAGTCACTCCACCCAACAATAGCAGAATACACATTTTTCTTCCCAAGTACACATGGATCATTTACCACAATAAATCATATTGTAAATAAAACAAATCTCAATAAATTCAAAAGAATTCAATGCATACATAAATTAGTAAGTTAATAGGTTACTAAATGAATAAGTATATTTCAGTCAACAATAGATTTAATTTAGAAACCAATAATACAAAGAAACTTGGAATATTACCCAGATATTGGGAAACTAAATAATTCATATCTAATCTGTATGTCAAAGATGAACTTATTAGGGAAATTACAAACTGTGTTAAACTGGAAGAAAAATACCAGTTTTCTCATTCGGTAGGGTCAATACTACACCAATAACCAAATTCTGAGACAAAAATACCATAAAAAACAAAACATTTTTTATGAACATAAATGCATAATGCTAAACAAAGTTTACCAGTTTGAATTCAACCAAATATAACAATGATACCAAGTAGTTTAGCCCAGAAATGCAAAGATGGCTTACTAGTCAGAAATCAATCTGGGTAATCATGTATGTTAATAAGCTCTTAAAGCAAGACTGTGATCATCTCAATGGATTTAGAAAAAGCATTTGAACATTCACATCCATTTTTTTATAAAACTCTCAGCAAACTATGAAAGAGGGATTTCCTCAGCCAGAGAATGAGCATGTGCATTAAATTTACAGCTAACAAAAATTAAAAGGGCGGCCGGCTGGTTAAGTGGTTAGAGTGCAGTGCTCATAACACCAAGGTTGTCGGTTTGATTCCCACATGGGCTAGTGAGCTGAGCTGCACCTTCCACAACTAGTTTGAAAACAGCGACTTGACTTGGAGCTGATGGGTCCTGGGAAAACACACTGTTCCCCATATTCCCCAATAAAAATTAAAAAAAAAAAAAGATTCATCCGTTAAAAAAAATTAATAGTAAAGGACTGATGAATACTTTTTGTTTTTCCTTAAGATCAGGAACAAGACACCATGTCTGCTCTTACCACTTCTATTTAACATTGTACTGGAGGATATAACTGGCATAATTAGGGAAGAAAAATAAATTGAAGATATTTAATTGGAAAGGAAATTAATTTGGATAAAATGTGATTATGAAGAAAACATGGTGGATTCTACAAAGAATCTACTAACAAAATAAGTGAGTTGAGCAAGGTGGTTGGATACAAAATATTTATTAGCAATGAAGAATCAGAAATCGTATTTCAAAATAAATATTCATAATAGCATATAAGCTTTTGATTTAATTAGACAAATTTTTAAAAATGCATGACTTTTACACTAAAATCTGTAAAATATTACTGAGATGAATCAAAGAAAATCCTAGTAAATAGTCCTTTCAATAAATGGTGCTGGAACATTTACAAATCTCTATACCAAAAAATAATCTTCAATCCATAACTCACACCATACGAGTATAACAAAATTTACTCAAAATGGAATATAGTCTGATATGAAATCTGATTTTCTGAAACTTCTAGGAAGAAAGACGTCATGGCTGTCAGTCACATAATGGACGAAAATCTTTCCAAGTATATATATATATATATATATATATATATATATATATATATATATATATCTGATAATGGACTGTATCCAGAATATACATACCTGGGACTCTTGATAATCATCAATAAGAAAAAAGTAAACTGATTTAAAATACGGATAAAAGATCTAAACAGACTTCCATCAAAGAATGGCAAATAAACACATGAAAATAATTTTAACTTTATTGGTCATTAGGGAGGGATATACAAATTAGAATCACAATGTGATATATATTATTCAAATAGCTAAAATTAAGAAGACCGATCTTACCATGTTTTTGTAGGGATATGGAGCCAGTGGAACTCTCATACACTGCTGCTGGGAAAGTAAAATAGGAAAAGCACTTTGAAAAGCAGTTTGCTAATTTCTTAAAAAGTTAAATATACACCTACCATATGTCTATGCAAATACTTGCAAATATATTGTTTATAGGAGGTTTTAAATAATAACCAAAATTGGAAATAGCTGATGTTATCAACAACAGGTGAATGGATAAACAAACTGTGGTATTATGCCATAATGGAATACTACTCAGCAATTATAATGAATGGACTTCTTATATAAACAGCATGCATGAATCGCAAGATAATTATGCAGTGAAAGAAGGCAGACAAAAAGGAGCACTTAGTGTATGATTCCATTTATATAAATTTCTAGAAAATGTAAAGTAACTTTTGACAGAAAATATTTTAGTGATTGTCTAGGTAGAAGATGTGGGGATGGAAGTGGGAGAGAGGAAGGAAATTATAAATGAGTAGAGGAAAGTTTTGGGTGATGGATATGTTTATTATATTTCTTGTGATTATGGTGTAACATGTGCCACAAGTTAGCAATTTGTACAATTTAAGTACATGTATTTATACCTGAAAGAGTGATGGAAGGAGAGCTGACTCTCTGTGGTGAACACACAGTGTGATATATAGGTGATGTATTACAGAAATGCACACTTGAAACCTATGTAACTTTACTAACCATTGTCACCCCAGTAAACTTTAATAAAAATATAAATAAAAAATAAAATAACTGAAAAACGGTGAATACGTTATGATTCTGAAGAACCAACAGCACCTGTACACAAAATAATAAACTGGATCTATATGTATCCAACATAGATAAATCTAAAAAATATAATAATTTCAAATTCAAATAGTACATCATTCATGTAAAAGTTTCAATTAAACAAAACATATGCATGCCTAATGAATACATAAGTGACTGTTAACGCTCAGCAAATTATTTCCTATAAAAACATGGGGTTGATACACACCCAGTGAAGGGAGTGGTTACCCTTAGAAAGGACGAAGAAGAGATGGGGTGAAACTTTAGTTGTTTTGAAATGTATTTCTTTTTTAAAAATGTATTTAAAATTTGGTACATTTAATACATTCTGAGCATGGAAACATAGATAGGCTACTATTGTGTTCATTTCCGCATTTTCTGTATGTCTGGCACGGTTCATATTTAGTCATCCAACAATTTACTTGAGTACAAACCTAAGTGGTTGGATTGCTCAGAGCATTTGAACAAGGGAGAAGGGAGGCACCTGCCCCTGCCTTCATAGAGCCTCTCATCTTAGGAGAAAAAATACATTATGTACATAATTAAACAGACACCTGCTTAGTTAAATTTGTGAAAAGCACTGTAAAAGTGAAGTACAAATGTTATGAGAACATATTGGGGGTATCTAGTGTCGGGGTCAGGCAAAGCTTCTATGAATAGGAGGAATGTCTGCAAACAGGTAAGACCGAAGAGACCAAATGATGGGGCTGTAATGGATGAGCCGGTGGTAGTTCTGAAGAGAGATTTTGAAGAGGGATTTACAATGTGTTCATGTACATAACTTTCCCCAGTATTTTTTGTTTGTTTTTGTTTGTTTGTTTTTTGTCATTTAATTTACTGTTGTAGAAACATAGACTTTGATGTTATTAAGAATGTATTTTCCATTTTTGCCTTGAATTGTACAAGTCAAGGGTATAAATAACTATTCCTGCTTTTCAATTAGGTTTATTCAGATTTTTGTCATTTAGAGATGAGTGGACAGTGACTTATGAAGGCTGTTATTTTAAGTGTCACTTCACTATTTCCTATCCTCCATCTAGTAGACCTCTGTTAGACACCAAAGTTTAATTATGTACTAGGTTGCTTGAACCCTGCAAAGTCTGTAAAGGTTTCACCTACAGTATACTTGTGTTATTCTGTAATGCTTCACAGTCAGCACATTTTCCGGTGTGCTGATGTCATGGTCTTAGCAACTGTTTGATGATTTCAAAAAGCATGGGTTTATAGGTGAGTAGATAGTAGTGGTAGAACAAATGAATCTGAGTGCAAATATTCCATATGATAGAGGGTGCCCAAATGGTATTTTCCACCTTGTATACCTTTTTCATAATCCTAATCAGATCAAGATATACAATATAGCACGCATTTCATATTTGCTTTACTGGTAACTAAGGGGAAGCTGTTTGAATTTCAGTAAATGCTAAACTCAAATACTTTTTTGAACAGCAGTTTCTAAATCAGAATCCCTGGCTTTGTTTTTGTGGGGATATGAATGTTTTATTGTAGGTTGACTATTTTAATAACAAACGAGCTATGAGGACCTGCTTTATAAATCTTGTCTCCTTAATATAGAAGCAACCCACATTTTGTGGCATTCCAGATTCACTATTAGAATACAATATGGTGTACTCTTTAGAAAAATGTTCTTTTTGCATGAGTGAGGATTGCACATTGAATATTAGCTTACAGTTGTTTTGGGGAAATAATTCAGATTACTCTTAAACAAGTTCTGTTGCTTTACTTAAGTTGGTGGGGATAAGAGGATGGAATTAAAAAAGCATTTGCCTGACCTAATTAAAAAAATAATTTCGGCCTAATTTCAATAGTAGAATAACCTAGTAATTTAGAGAATAAATCAAAGTGGAAAATGTTAAGAAAACCTGATATAGTTTACCCATTTTGACTTTTGCCATAGAGAATTGTGATTTAACTTCTCTTTTGTTATGTTTGCTGTGAAGCATTTCATATTGAAGATGTCATGGATGAAAGATTCATAAAAATGAAAATTTAAATCCCTTGTCAGAGAAGTTAATCTTTATATTCTTGTTAAAAGATTTGTGAGTTGGCAGATTTCTATTTATATGATTTGTTCAGTATTGTTTTCATAAATTTGTAAGCATGGCAAAATAAAATACCCACATTTAAGAAACATTCTTGTGTAAAAATTAATACATTTTATTGGACTACAGTGTTATTTGTCAGTAATTCAAATTCATTTTCATGATTTTACATCTTTAACCATAATGACATAATATTCTTTTTGCTTGGGTGTTGACTCCAATAGATTTCTTCACCAATAATTTCTTAAAGCAATTTTGCTTATGTTTCTGTTGGCCACCCAATTTTGCTAAGATGAAAACATCCACCATTATGTTAGTATTATCTAATGTTCAGAGCAATAAATGCTTGTTTACACATGCTGAGTCATCTCTCTGTGCAAGAAAAATAAAACATGTAGTCAAGCTGCAACCTAAGGAAGGTGTATCAGGCTCGCAAACATTTCTGGGGTTAGTTACCTGGGATATATTGTCACCAGGCTGTTTTCAGTTAGACTATTTCCAAAGTTTCAAAATGTGAACAAGACATATCCTGTGGAGTGTCACTGTCTTTTTTTTGTTTTAGTAGGAAGAGACAGCTACAAGTTTTACTTGTAAGGAGAAAGTAGGGAGTTCTTAGTCAAGAACTTGGTCAAAAGCCTATAATTCTTGATGTAAAAAAATAGTAATAATAATGATGATGATCACATAACAATGGTTGAATCAAATCTAAGGTATTTAAAACAAACTTCCTGTGCTTGCTTTTCCGTATTTCAGGTAATGGATCCTGTGCTTGGCTTTACTTTAAATACTTTAGATAACAAAGACTAGATGATAGGGATTATGACTGACAATAAGAAAAGGTAACATATATGGAGGGTTTACTATGTACCACATTCTTTTTTAAGAAATGCGCGTGGCTTATCTAATTTGATCTCCCCAGCAATGTCACTGTGTAGGCGTCATTACTGCCATCTTCATTTGATAGTTGGGAAACGAAATGCAGTCAGATTAGGTAACTTTGTCTAGGTCAGAGAACTGGCAGGTGCAGGATCTGGATTCCAACACGAGCAGGCTGATTGCAGAGCCTCCTCTCTTAACAAACACTAGGCTAGACTGCAGCTAATCAATAACTTGGCTTTATATAGCTCTAGTATTCAGCAAATTGAGATGTTCTTCTTAAAATATCCCAAGCTTTATCACATATACATTATTGTAAAAGACATGAGTTGGTAACTAGATGGATGTTAAATTGCACTTTTGCCTTTTCATATTTTGAATTTTTTCGTAGGAAATACAGGGTAGATAATCCCATTTATTCTAAACTATATTAAAACAGAATGAACAAAATAGAGAGATACTAAACTCAATTTACCAAGCAATTTGCTCTTGGAAATATTGTATTAGGAGACACAGGGATTCTTCCAAATCTGATAAAAGAGATAATGCACAGAGATGGAAAATGGAATATATAATGGTGTAATAATGAAACTGATATGTAGTACATGTATAGCATTCAAAAGTAACTTGAACATTAAAAGCATTGTCTTCTCTACTTCTCTTTTATAGTGTACATTATTTATTTTTACTTAGACACAATGTAAGGATAACCTGGTGTTGAGAAAACAAAGCAAATCACTATTTCAGGGCATTTTTGTGTGCTTACTAATTGTCCTGACTAGAAAGCACCTGCTGTTACACAGGTTCATCGTTCTTACATGTTGTCAAAAGTCCTTAATCTAAAGATATAACAATCTTGTTTTAATACTTGCAAACATTTTTCATAGGAGCAAAATGGTTATAACCAGGGAAATATCCAGGTTTTTTGCAGGCTGGAATATGGTATCAGTGTAGATATTTATAATGAGAAAAAAATCACAACCAAATGCAAAATTTAAACAGCTGATAACACAAATCACAAAATTCAGAAAACTAAATAATATTCTTATTAACTACCTAATTTATCACAACTATACTTTTGTCTCTACAGTTTTTGGCTGCATACCTTTTGATCACATCTTCATATGCAAAATTGTATACTATTGTTTATTAGAAATTCATTGATATTCAGTCTTTTCTCTAGCAGAGTTTAAGTTGTGCGTGTGTGTATTGCCAGTTTAAATATCTTTTAGCATGACAACTTATTGTTTTAATGTTTAATGTTTAATGTTTAATCTCATAATGTTAAATTTATGAGATTGTTTTCAAATTTGGGCAGACTCTATAAAGCTCCTTTCATGTATGAGCTGTTAGAGTTCAAGGAATTTCAAGTTTTCCTGTGCAGTGACTAAAACTAAATACTCTGAATTTATGACACTCATTAGCCAGTTTGTGGCTGAAGAAAAAGCATATTTTGTGTTTTTGGTAATATTTGTTGATGACAATATTTTGTGTAAAATTGTCAAGAAGTTTAATGTTTTCCTAGCATTTCCATGTTATTGAGAGCTCTTTTTTAATTGCATTATCAAATCAAAGTACTGGTAAGTACATTTACTTGAAAAGTAATGTTTTGTCTTCATAAATTTAGCTTTTGGTATAATCAGACAAATATTTGGTATATTTTGTTTCTTAATGTCAGACTAATTATTTTTGACTTGATTTTATTGCTTATGCTTATCATATTTGTCTAGCACATAATAAATTTTCACCTAAATTTTCTTGTAGTTTTTATAAAAGTAGCATTTAAAGATGGCTAAAAAAGTTAACAAACATGTTAAGAGTCCATATGACTCTTGCTTTACTGAAATATTACAAAATTTTATTTACAATGGGGTACTTAAAATTTGTTAAATATTGTATTTCAATAAAAAAAAGTAAACAAAAGTTAAAAAAAAAGTAAAAAAAAAAACATTTTCAATTATACAGAATTTGTTATAGAGCATATTCCCGTCAGGAGAGCATTATTTGAGGACATGAAAATGAAAACATCCTCTATTAAAGGTT
Source organism: Rhinolophus hipposideros (assembly GCF_964194185.1). Lineage (NCBI taxonomy): Eukaryota > Metazoa > Chordata > Mammalia > Chiroptera > Rhinolophidae > Rhinolophus > Rhinolophus hipposideros. The sequence continues at coordinate 19,651,899 of NC_138058.1, read as the reverse complement.
TACACATCTGATTTTAGGGGGAATTTTCCACCGACTTAATTATGGCTTTATACATTTGAAACCTTGGTTGTCCTCCACTATAAACATGTGTACACTTCTCCTGTATACACATATACACTTCTTGGTATTACTTCCATGGGCTTTTCTGAGGCACATCCCTATCACTGTACAAACTTTGGCCAGATGCCTTCCTGTCACGGTGCCAGTTGAGTTCATTAAGTGGGGGGGACGGGAATTCCTCATTTCTACACTAGGAAGGGTAGGGAGTACGGTGTGTATAGTAACTTGGTGATACACACAGGGGACTGTGATCTATGTAAGTAATCCTGTGACACCCAAACTAAAAGTTTCCACAACTCAACTTCCCCTTAGCTGCGTGCTAAAAACATTCTGGCTTTGCCATGACCCTGCTGTGAAGCGAAATGTGTCAGAGTTGGGGAGAGAACTGGGTAGAAAGAGACCTACTGACTGTGGCTGCCTGCATTCAGACTACAATACCAAAGCTGAGAACTTGCCAGAGAGCCCTTATGTCACAAAATCGAACATTTACTGTTTAGCCCTTTACAGAAAAAGTTGGGTGATCCTGCTCTAAACTCTGCACTCATTAAAAATAAATAAACTAGAACCGTATTGCGGACTTGTAAACAGAGCTTTGATATATTATTAGATTAAGAAAAGCAAGTAGCTGAACAATATGCATAATAGAAATATTTTGTTACATCTCTTTTATAAGTTCTGTAACATGTTCCCTTAGTGGGTTCCTCATCTTCCATTCTTTGCCATTCAGCAAATTAAGCTATGAAGTAAATCTGAGCAAGAGTACATATAAGGCCCTATTCCTGTCATAACACAAGTGTTCCCGAGTGTCTCATGGGCCACACTTCCAGAGGCTCAGTTTGCAGCTGGAGGGGAGGCATGTGCACACAAACGTGTATATGAGTATCAAGTTAAGTGCTGAGCACTTTTGAATAGAATGAGCATATTTTCTCCTTAGCTGGTGATGCACTTTAAAAAGAAAAAGATGAAGTGCCAGGTTTTATACCAAGAGTGATAATTGGGTTGTTAACTCCAGCTGTCCAAGGTTGTATCTGCAATAGCAATGCTAGCCTGACATCAAATCGCATTGCCTTAATTCCTGAAGAACGCTGTTTAACCTTGGCCACAGTGGGCCCCGCTGACGCTGACGTTATTTGTTGCAGTTTTCTAATTGTATTTTTTTTCTGTTTTCCATATGGTGATTTTTGCTTTACACCTTCTGTTGTTGTGACATAAGATGTGAATCTCAAGATTTTAAAACACCTTACTTAAGGCTTCTTAATATTGTGTGTGAATGGACATCATTAAGTGCATATAGCATCGTATTTCAATGTTTGTCATGAAAAATACCCCCTCTGCTTTGCCGCTCAACTCGTATTAAATGGCTCAGATGATTCTGCGTCTCATAATCTCACTGATTTGAAAGCAGATGCATCTTAAGTGAGAGCCAGAAAATGTGCACAGCAATACAACACTTAGAGCCAGACTAACGTTTTCTTCATTGCAGATAGGGGGTCTCCTTATAAAGAAAGGAACATAATATTCTCCTTTTTACTGACTCACTTGATTTTCAGAGTTTTGAAGCTGCTTTTTGCAATTTAAATTATAGCAATCTACAATAAGTAACATGAGTAAAATGCTACACTGATTTTTTTTTTCTATTAAGCGAAAAATATTCTGTGTGCGAAGGGTTCTACGTTGACTTTGTTGTGGTCTATGAGGCTGTAGCCATAGCAGCAAAATGTATGGAGCCAAGATTTGCAGAAAACCTATTTATGTCACCGTGTGGCTTGATATCCTTCAATAGTTTTCATTGCCCATTGGTAGTTTCCAAACTCCTGACCACAGCCTATGAAGCCCATTTATTCTAACACCTTCCAGCTCTCCAACTTCCCTCCCTCTGCTTACTTACCGTGTGGTTTCCATTTATGAATTCCTTCCCATCCCGAGATGCAGTGTGCTCCCTCATGCTTTTGTGCCTTTGGAATGCACTTTGTTCCCAGGAACACCCTGGTCCTGCTCACTTTTCACCCGTAGAATGCCTACGTGTGTGTCAAGATAGTGGAAATGGCAGTTTATAAGTGAAACCTTCCATGCCCCACCCTCTCCACTCATGCATTTCTGTGCCTGTCACCCCTAGTGGCATGTAGCTGAGTACTGGGCAAGCACCTAGGTCTTACTCATCTCAGTGCCTATTGTGCCTCTAACAGGGTACCTGACCAGACAGACATGCTCAGTAACATCAGATGGGACAGAAATAGAATGATTACTAAGAACTCTTGAGCCAAGACTATTCTTGTAGCAAAGAGCCAGGCTGGGAAAGGTACTATTTATTTATCCTCGAGAATGGGCATAGTGGCAAAATCTATATGAAGCAATCAGAAGGTTAGATGTTACAGTGTTGGTGCCTGTGGGCAGCCATGGACACTAGTGATGGAGGAAATCAGGTTGGGAGCCAGATTGGGACAACATGCAAATTGGGTTATAAAAAGTTGAGCAGTGTTAAAAATGAACTTTTGTGCACATGACGTGGTGTAGCAAGCAGGTCCATTGAGCAGCAGAGAATAACACATCACTAGTCTGCAGCCTTAACCCCCTCCCCATAACCTCCTTTTCTTAAAATAATGAATGTGCCATGGTCACTGTGGTGACACTCATGACTGCCTTATGTTTTCTACATTTGTGGGTAAATAGGACTTTGGTGAAGTTTCCCTGTGGGATGATGCATGTGTGTAAGAAAAACAAGAGGCTCATCTCATTTTCATAAATGATGCTATGCTCTACTCCTTAACCCTGTGTGGACAGCATAATGTCAGACAGTTTTAAAAGAAGAAAAAGGGAAAGGGGAAGGGGAAGAATTTGGAGCTCAGGGAAGAGTGGAAGGAAGGCCTGTCAGAGGCTACTGAGTGACAGAATCACCTTGGTTGAACCGAGATAATGGCTGTGTATTTGTCACTGACTCAGGCCCTCCTTGATGGCCGTGGTCATAGAGGCCACATGAGGCCCCCAGACAGAGTACAGTGTCGTTGGCAGTGCCAACCAAAAACCTTGTCTGCCTGTTACGTTACAAATCATGGCAGGAACACGGGATATTTGATTCACTAGAATTTTGTCTCATGATTTGACTGGGATTATGGGTTTTGGTGAGGAAGACCATATGTGGATAAGAAGCACTATAAAATTAGGTTTACTTAATGTATATGCAGGTGGTTACATATGGAAATATCTGTAGACGCGTATATACGTGGGTTAGTATACTCACATGTGTCCATGTTCTCATGGTGGAAAGGACTTAGAAGCAACGAGCACACCTATCACCCAGAACTTGATTTCTAATACTGTTCTCTGATTAAAGGAACCAGGCCTCCTTGGAGAAATGGCTGATTCTAGGACTGAGCCAGAAATAGATGACATGAGCTTAGAGCATCTTGTAGTGCCAGAAAGTAAGGAAATAAATAAAAACACAATAATGGGGTCACATGTCAAAGGGACACAGAAGGAGCCCCCTGTGGTAAAGCTGGGACAATTTGCTTAACAAAATAAAGTAGTATTGAGTTATAATGTGAAGTTGTGATGTAATCCAATTCTGCTTACCCATGGTTACCTATAGTGACATAAATATACATGATTGAATAAATAAATGGGGGAGACTAGACAAATATCTGATGCAAAAACTTTTCTGATAATTTATGTACCATAACTCCTTGAGCATGGGCTGCACAGAGTGACTTCCTTCCATGCTACGGTATAGAACAGAAGAGTAACTTTACAGATAACCATGCCAAATACTTCCACAGCTAGGTGACCAAGTTTAGCATCAATAATGATAAATCTTACTGATAGCTTATGTGATGAGAATGGCACTTTATGTTTATGGTCTTCTTCTAAAAGAAACATTGCTCCAGTCTACTCATGAGTAAACATTAGACAAATCTTAAGTTAGGGGCATTGTTCAAAATACCCGACCAGTACTCCTCAAAACTGTCAAGGTCGTTAAAAATGGGAAAGTCTGAGAAGCTGTCACAGCCCCGAGAAGCTTAAGGATACATAACAACTAAATGTAATGTGGGATCCTGGATGGGATGCTGGGACCGAAAAAAGGACTTTGGGTAAAAACGGAGGAAATCTGAATAAAGTATGGACTTTAAAACAAACCAATAAATCTCCTTCAGAATGTCAAAGTCTTGTTTTATTCTCCCAGATGTCCCCAATATTCAATATGAATCTGAAGAATGCATCAACTTCAGTCTTTAGTAAATACTAGTAATCCAGTGGCTAGAATTTCTTTCATTTCTAAAAATCTTCTGTTTTGTTTATGAAATCACCCTGTATATTCCTCCCTTTTTTATTTTCTGAAACTTTCAATATTTCCAGGATGCATTAGACTCTGAAAACACTATACAGAAAGAATGCAACTTCTTGCAGTACAGTAACAGCTCTTTAAGAAGGGGAGATAATTAAATTAATGATGCTTTAAACTGATGGAAATATGCATGTTTGATACATGACATTTTCAACATCCTTCTAGCAACAAAACAAAACATTCATCCAAATAATAATGATAAAGCATTATTTTTAATTGATGTATTAGTTAGGGAAAGTTAAATACTTAATATAATATTCCCTGACTCCTTATTTCAGTTTATTTCTATGCAAGCAGAGTTCAACATGGACATTCCTATTTGGATGACTGTTTATCAGGATGACTCAGATCTAGACACTTTCTAGACACTTTCTATCTCACAGTTCAGCCATTCCCAGGGCCCTGTCCAGACTCCCAAAAGGAGAGGGGGGGATGAAGAGAGAGAGAGAGAGAGAGAGAGAGAGAGAGAGAGAGAGAGAGAGAGAGAGAGATGGAGATTTTTGGTAGCCAAGGCTGTAAAGGATACATCACTCCCACTCATATATAAACTTAAAAACCAAAAGGAAAGAAAAAGAAATAAAAAGAGAATTCCTTGTATCGTAGAAGGAAACTAATTTTTTATGAGGCATTATCCTTTCTTAGAACAGCGTCTCTTTTTATCTGTTCACTAATTCTGTAACTGATTGATGACTGACTAAGCTAGGACAAACATTAGAATTCAATAAACATTGTTGAAAAACCATCTTGCTAGGTATAATTGATTTAAAATAAGCCTTTCAGAGGTTATTATAGGAGATAGCTGTTCATGAATCATAGTGTACCAGCATTTTGTTGTTGTGACAAGAAAAGCCTTTGGTTGTTCTAAGCCAATAATGGTATGTTAGCTATTATATATGGAGAGGATGTTCTGAACCCTGTATGTGTACTTGACATTTTTCTGAGGGTGGTGAGAAATTTGTGCTCATCCATTTCCTGTGCACTTGTGACAATCACATTTTGTGGGAGGCTTGCAGGGTGATTCATACAGACTTGAGCATATACACCTTCAAAAGCAAATAGCCCAGGAAGAGCTTAAACCTGTGAGTTAGATATGAAAACAGTGAGCCACACTAGTCACCCTTCTGTGCTTCCAGACTCTTGTTAGGAGTCTTTCCCATGCCAATCCATCCATTCCTTCCATTCCAAGTAAATGCTGATGAGAATATCATTCCGAAATACCATAAGCCTGAAATTGGCATGAATCCAGACATAAAACATCTTCAAATCAATTCAGACTTATCAAATTCTTTTATGTGTGCCTCTTAGATCGGAAAAAAATATTAACATTATTAGAATATAGACCTTTAATCTTAAACTAATTTGTTTCCACTATTGTAGACAAACATGCAAAAAGATAGGACACAGGTATCCAGTTTATAAACACACTGTTTTATTCAAGAAGTTGAATTTTTAATAATTGACACTAAATGAGAAGAAAGGAAAATCAGTTTAGATTGAAAATACCTACAAAAGGGCTGCAAAATTAATTTCTCTATGTTTTTTCTTTGTTTTAAATTTTGCCATAAAGGATATTAGAGTTTGGACACAAACTGTACCAATCTGTCATTTCAGGCACATTCTTAGTAGTATCTCTATAATTTGACTTTCATCAGCGGTGAAGAAATTCTAGAGCCACCTGGAAGATTCTCTCCCTCTCTTCCTCTCCCTCTTCCTCTTCTTCTCCCTCTCCCTCTCCCTCTCCATGTCCCTCTCCCTGTCCCTCACCCTGTCCCTCACCCTATCCCTGTCCCTGTCCCTGTCCCTCTCCCTCTCCTTCTCCCTCTCCTTCTGCCTCATCTCTATCTCATCTCTCTATCTCTATCTCTATCTCTATCTCTATCTCTATCTCTATCTCTGCCTCTCTCTCTATCTCTATCTTAAGTTAGGGGCATTGTACAAAATACAATTTCTATGTAAGCAGAGTTCCATTCCTCCTCTTTTCCTTACTTTCCTTTTACTGTATTTCAGGGGAACTTTCCAAGTATGTTTTACTTTTTTTTTTTTTTTTCCATAGCAAATGTGAGGGAAGCTCTAAACAAGTCTAGTTTAAAAAAGAAAAAGATTATTCCCTAATTTCTGGGGGAGGATAGACAGTTTTAAACAGAAACAAGAAAGAGATTGGAGGTTCAGCTGGAGATGAAAATAACTATGTTCATTAAGTAGAGCTATGCAAACAGCTGTAAATTTGGATAATAAGCAAGGAAAGATATTTGAATTTCATTATGCTTTTTTCCTCCATAGTTAGCAAATATCTCACCTTCTAAAATTACTTCAATTGTGGTTCATCACAATAATCATGTAATTAAAATTGAAGAATGTTTACCAGGTGAGGAAAGTTGATGAAATGAGCCAGGAAAAGGGTTTGGAAAATGTGAAAAGAGGACCAATTTAGGGAATATACTACAATTCAGAAGATATTTTAGGAAAGGTAATGTGGGAGGATTTCAGTCAAGTAGATGCTACTGGTTCAAGAGTAGCCTGGAGAAGCTAACTCACCAGGATGTTTTTGGTGGTGAACATTCATTCATTCATTCATTTAATCATTCAATATTGATTGAAAACCTGCTATGCTTTGGTTTCTGGACCAGATCCTGGGAAAATAATTGCTGGGAACACAGTTTCTGTACTCAGAGCTTCTGTACTCTAGAAGGTGAGATAGAAATAAATCACAATTAATTACAGTTATGGTGAGAAGTATGGCGTACTATGCAACATTACTGTGTGGGGTCGGGGAAGGCATCTCTGACCAAGGCTGGGCTTGGGATTAGCAATATGGCACCTTGTTCTTGTTTTAGGAACTAGGTATGCAAGCAGTTATGGTAGAACATAATTATTGCTCTTATGGCAGCATGTGCTACCTGCACTGAGAGTATAGTAGGAGTTCCCAGTTCATTCTAGATGAACGTGTCAGGGAAGGCACACAAAGGAAGTATAAACCAATTTCAGAGGGATTTGCATAGCAAAAGGTGTAGGAAAGAACTTGAAGTAAATTCAGTATTGTGAGAGTTTAACCATTGGTGGAATGATATTATAAAATAAAATACACAGAGAGAGGCAGGTCAACAAAGGATCATTTGGATCATGGAATAGAGGCTCAATTAATATGTTTGATAAATGAGTATTAAATTGTGATATAATTGCTATATGAGAACTGGAAGATAATAGATACTTGCATGTATTTTTTTAATAACCGTATGACGGTGTACATCTGTATAGCAGGCTATGAAATCCATATATTGAGGCCTGATTGAAAAATAGAAAAAAATATGAAAAAGTAGTTACTGTGGAACTTTTATTTCAAGTACATAGATACTTGTTTGTGTTGCCTGGGTGGAGATGGAAAATGAAAAATGTATTTCTTATTATGGATTGGTGTCAAAGAGACCTGAAAGTCATTGTGATGGAGAGAGCCACTTTTCTGGACATGTTTACATTGCTGTGGAGGAAACTGAAAAAGCATGAGGCATCCAGGACCTGGGAACATAAGGCTCTGTAGCTCCTGAGCATGAATAAAAAACCATTGGCCTCAGGGTCGAATGGACAACTGTACAGACAATGCCAACACCTTGCTTTCAGTCCCAAGGTGACGGCGATGTCAAGTTCTCCAGGTAACTTCTTTGGTGTTACGATCCAAATACATTGAGAATAATGTTTATCTCAGTGTAGGTATTTGTCCTTAAAATGTTTAATTAAGAGCTTAATTCCCCAATTATGAAACCATTGGTGATTCTCATTGGCTCTCAGGCAGATTTGGAGATTTCTGGGCTTCTTTGCTGATGTCTGTATTTTTACTGGCCCAGTTTGGGGGCATTTGGGAATGGGCGGTTGTATGTGTGTGTTAAGAGGGACATTGGACTAGTTATCTGCTTCATCTACTTTGATTAAAGGTGAGAAAACATATCTCCTATGAGAGCATCTTCCTCTTTTAGGTCTGTAAGCCAGAAGGTTTATCTCAGCATCAGTGCTTCAAGGAGCATTTCATACAAGACAGCAAGTGGTCCTTGTGAGGTGGCTATCATATCTTCAATTTTAATAGGATGTGCTTTGTACTTAAATACAGGAAGTCACAGAGGGGAAGCAGAGCCCCAGAACTGGGACTTCAAATGAGGCGTTTCAGGACGGGTGTTGTGTAAACTTGATGCTCAGCCTTAATTAGAAGGTAGTCCAGGGAACAGAGAATGGAACAGGTGAAATGAAAAGTGAATGTTTTTGAGAAAAAGAGCTACATGTGCATAGGACTGGTAACATTTGTACATGGTAAGTTCAAGAAGTTGAGAATGGCTTTGCTATGACAGTGACATAATCAGACTGATGATATAAGAGACATATCAAGCTGACAGTATAAATTTGGGGTCAGTCATGACAGGCAAATGAGCAATGAATGGTAAGAGTTTTGATTTTATCCGAAGGACAATAAGAAGCACTTAAAACGTTTTAAGAAGCAAAATGAGATAACCATGTTTGAATTTTACAAAGCTCACTCTAGCTGTAGCACGGAGAAAATATTGTAAGGTGTTAATTGGGAAAAAGCGAGCTGTTGGGGGATTTTAGAAGAAATCAGTGTGCAGGAGACTAGAGAAGTAGATTGGTAATGTAAACAGGAATAACGATCATATTTCTTAAAATGAAAATTATCTTTTTCTTCCCATTTTTTTGATGTGCAGTCTCTCTCCTGGGAGTGTATTCCATAGAAATAAGCAAAGATCTTCAGTGATGCTTATTGTAGCATTGCTTGTGTTAGCAAAACCTGGAAACCAGGATGTCTGTCAGCGAAATGTTTGGATATGCTGTGGTACATCCAAACTATAGAATATTATGTAGCATATTGGTTTTCTATTGCTGTGTAATGATATTGCCACACACATAGTAGTTGAAAACCATGAACATTTATTTTCTGATGGTTTCTGTGGACCAGGAGTCCAGTCATGGCTTAGCTGGATCCTCTGTTTCAGGGTCTCATAAGGCTCCAATCAAGGTGTCAACTGGAGCACTTTTCAATCAGATAGAGAAGGATTCACTTCCAGGCTCACATGTTTGTTGGCGGCATAATGTTCCTGCCAGGTGGAGGACCTCAGGCTGTCAGTCAAAGGTTGCCCTCAGCTCCGTGCTGCATGGTTCACTTTTTAGGGCAACGTACAACATGACAGCTTCTTCAAAGCCAACAAGGGAGAGTGTTTGTCATAGTAAGACAGTTATTTACATCTGATGTATGTAATGACACATACATAATCACATACACCTATCTCTCTGTTGCATTCTGATGCCTACAAGGTCTGAGACAATTAAGTTCGCAAACATTGTTGAACCGATGTCGCTAACCTATTTTGGTATCAGAGGGATTATTCATTATGAATTTGTACCAACTGGACAAACAGTTAACCAGGTTTACTATTTGGAAGTGCTGAAAAGGCTGGGTGAAAAATTTAGACCACCTGAACTTTTTGCCAACAATTCATGGCTCTTGCATCACGACAATGCACCAGCTCACACAGCACTGTCTGGGAGGGAGTTTTGAGCCAGTAAACAAATATTGAGAGGAAGACATTTGGATGACATTCAGGACATCAAGGGTGATACAACAACTCTGATGTCCATTCCAGTAAAAGAGTTCCAAAATTGCTTTGAAGGGTGGACTAGGTGCTGGCGTCGGTGTATAGCTTACCCAGAGGAGTACTTTGAAAATGACAATAGTGATATTCAGCAATATAGCACTTTTTCTAGGATGAGTACTTGAACTTAATTGTCTGATCTCATAGAAACAAGTCACATCCTGCCTACATTCAAGTAAAGTGATTACATAATATAGAAAAAACCAGGCGGCAGGAATCTGTCCACCACAAGGTATAAAAAAGAACTATTTAGGTATTTATTTATTGACTGAAGCAGTGGCCATTATATAGTGCTAAATTGTGGAGTACTTACTCTGTACAGTGTGATCTCATTTTTATAAAATAGCAAAACCAAAATTGCATCAAGAGATAAACATTGTTGATGTTTCTATGTCCTGGGAAAGACAGTGGAAGGGTGTAATCGAGATTGTTTCCATAGTTTTCTAAGTAAGACAGTGATAGAATGAGCTTGGCCTAAAATTTTATACTTATGCATTTTCACCAGTTACAACAAACATGGATTTATGTTTAATTTTCAAAATGGTTAAAAATTAAAATACAATTGCAAACTCTAGAGAAACCAGAAAAAAAGTAAAAAGGAGAAGATAACAGTTGATCCATACATAAATGGACCTGTACAGTTCTAACGTGTAGTTCAAGAGTCAACTGTATTTTCAGTCCGTGGTGAGGAATCTATGTATTCAGAGAGCCGACTAGTACTTACATGTAAATACATTTTCAACTGAGCAAGGGGTGGGGAGTCAGCATCTCTAAACTCCACATTGTTAATGATCAAATAAAAACTATGTGCTAAGAAAGGAGAGATGCAGAAATCATGGAGAGATGCTGAAATCATGTAAAATTCTCAATGAAAACCAAAGAAAGGAAGAAACAAAGGGGAACACAAAAAGAGGCACAAATAATAAGGAAAACAAATAGAAACGAATAATGAATATGGTAGATATTAATCCTGCTATATCAGTAATCACTTTTGAAGTCAGTGGTCAAAATACACCATTTAAAATACAGGAATTCTTATAATAGATCAAAAAACTCTATCCAACTATATGTTGTCTACAAGATACCAACTTTAAAGACACATGTAGATTAAAAACAAATAGATAGAGAAAAATAAGCCATGTTAATCATGCTAATCAAAAAGAAATCAGGAGTAGCTATATTAATTTCAGATAGAACAGACTTCAAAATAAGGAACATTATCAAGGTTAAAGAAAGCCATTATATAATGATAAGGGGGTCTGTTCTCCAAGAAGACAATTCTTAACATGTATGTACCTAACAACAGAACATCAAACTATGTGAGGCTAAAACTGATAGGGAGAAAGGAGAAATAGATTAATCTACTATCATAGTGGGAGTTTTCAACACCTCTGTTTGAGAAATGGACAGATTCTGCAGTCAGAAAATCAGTAAGAACAGAATTTAAACGACACCATCTATGTAAGTACTCCACAATCTATGGACTGCTTTATCCAATAACAGCAGAATACAAAATTTCCCTAAGCTTACATGGAACATTTACCTAGATAGACCACATTCTGTTCCATAAAACACACCTTAACATGTTTTTAATTAAAGTTTATTGGGGTGACAGTGGTTAGTAAAGTTACCTTTTTTAAAATTCAAGTTTATTGGGGAGACAGTTGTTCACAAAGTTACATAGATTTAAGTTGTACAATTCTGTAATATATCATCTATATATCACATTGTGTGTTCACCACCCAGAGTCAGTTCTCTTTCCATCACCATATATTTGATCCCCTTTACCCTCATACACACCCCACTCCCCTTACCCTCTGGTAACCACTGAACTATTGTCTGTGTCTATGAGTTTGGTTTCTTCATTTGGTTTTCCTTGTTCTTTTGTTGTTTTCAGTTTTATATACCACATATCAGTGAAATCATATTATTCTCTACTTTTTCTGTCTGATCTCTCCTGGGTATCTACCCAAAACATCTGAAAACATTTATCTGTAAAGATATATGTGCTCCGATGTTCATTGCAGCTTTATTTACAGTGGCCAAGACATGGAAAAAACCAAAATGTCCTTCAATAGATGATTGGATAAAGAAGTTGTGGTATATATGCACAATGGGATACTACTCTGCCATAAGAAAAGATGAAATAGTGCCATTTGTGACATGGGTAGATCTTGAGATTATAATGCTATGTTACAATTTAAAGCAAGAAAATCATACGTTATCTGTTCTCAGACTACAATGAATTAAATAAGAAATCAATAATAGGAAGATAATTGGAAAAATTCCAAAATATGTGGTGATTAAACAACATACTCCTAAGTGACACATGGGTCAAAGAAGAAATCTCAAGAGAAACTTAAAAATATTTTAAACCAAATGAATACAGCTTATAAAAATCTGTGGGAGGGAGCAAAACCAGTGCTTAGAAGGAATTTTTAGTATTGAATGTATATATAGAAAAGAAGAAAGGTCTAAGATCAATCAATCTAAGTTTCCACCTTAGAAAAATAGAAGAGCAAATTAAATCCAAAATAAGCAGGAAAAAATAGTAAGAGTTAGGCAGAAATGAATGAAATGGAAAAATGGAAATCAATAGAGAAAATCAATGAAACCAAAATCTTTCTCCAAAAAGATAAATAAAATCAATAAACCTCTAGCTAGGTTAAGGACAAAGGGATGACACAAATTACTGATATCCGAAATGAAATAGGGGATATCACTACAGATCCCATGAAAATAAAAGGATAATAAAGGAATATTGGACAACTCTGTGGTCACAAATTTAATAACCTAGATGAAATGGACAAATTCCTTGAAAGACACAGTCTGCCGAAAACCACACAATAAGAAATAGATGATCTGAATAGGTGTATATCTGTTTTAAAAGTTTAATCAATGATAACATTTTGAAACTGAAAGCACCAATCTCACATGGATTCACCGGTGAATTCTACCACATATTTAAGGAAGAAATTATACTAATTTTCTACAATCTCTTTCAGAAAATAGAAGCAGAGGGAATACTTCCTAACTAATTCTATGAAACCAACATTACCCTAATACTAACACCAGACAAAGATGTTCCCACGAAAACTGAGGACAATTATCTATAATGAACATGGGTGCAGAAATGCTCAACAAACTACTAGCACATTGGATCTGAAAAAGTATAAAAAAATTATATACTATGGTCAAATATGATGTATCACAGGTATGCAAGGTTGGTTCAACATTTGTAAATCAAATAATGTAATTGATCACATCAACAGACTACAAAAATCATGATCATATCTATAGATGTAGGAAAGCATTTGACAAAATCTATACCTATTCATGATAAAATTCTTAGTAAACTAAAATAAAGAATATTTACAAAAAAATCTACAGTTGACATTATACATAATAGTAAGAAAATTGAAACTGAGAGTAGGCACAAGACAAGGATGTACTCTCTTCCCACCCCTTTTCCACATCGTACTGGAAGACCTTGCTAATGCTATAATCCAAGAAGAGAAAATAAAAGTTACACAGATTAGAAAGGAATACATGAAATTGTCTTTGTTCACAAACAATAGTCATCTATGTAGAAAATTCAAAAGAATCAACAAGAACAAAATTCCTGAAATTAATAAGTAATTATAGCGAGATTTCAGGATACAACGTTAATATACAAAAGTCATTTGCTTTCCTATATACTAACAATGAATGAGTGGAATCTGAAATTAAAAACATAGTACCATTTACATTTGTACTCCCAAAATGAAATGCATATTTATAAATCTAATAAAATATATGGAAGATTAATATGAGTAAAACTAGAAACCTGTCATGAACAAAATCAAATAATGAATTAATGGAGAAATATGCTAAGTTCATGGTTAGGAAGACTCAATATTTGCAAGATGTCTGGTCTTCCCAACTTGACCTTTTAGATTCAATGCAATTCCAATCAAAATCCTAGCAAGTTATTTTAAGCATATCAACTAACTGATGCTGAAGTTTGTATAGAAAGGCAAAAACCAATACAATGGAGTGAAGTTAGGCTCTTCAACAAATGGTGCTGGGACAACTGGACATCTACATGCAAAAAAAAAAAAAAAAGAATCTAGACACAAACTTTATATCCTTCACAAAAATTAACTTAAAATGAATCATAGACTTAAATGTAAAACAAACTGTAAAACTCCTATATAGAAGTTTAGGGGTATCTTTGTATAGAAGATAACAGGAGTAAACTTAGATGACATTGGGTATAGATAGATGCCTTTTTAGAGATGATAAGAAAAAATACAACCTATGAGGAAAAGAAATAAGCTGGGATTCATTAAAATTAAAATGTTCTCTGAAAAAGACAATATCAAGACAATCAGAACATAAGCCACAGACCGGGAAAATATATTCACTGAAGGTACATATAATGAAGGCTTGTGATCCAAAATACACATAGAACCCCTAAAACTCAACAATAAGAAAACAAAAAAACTCAATTAAAAAATGGACCAATCACCTTAACACTCACCTTATCAAAGAAGATATGTAGATGGGACAGTAAGCATATAAAAAGATACTCCACAATATGTCATCAGAAAGACACAAATTAATTAAAAGAGTGAGATACCAGTACATACCTATTTAATGGTCAAAATCTGAAACACTGATGTCATCTGTGCAGGTGAGGATGTGGAGTAGTAGGGACTCTCATTCATTGCTGGTGGGAATGCAAAATAGTATAGCCACTTTGGAAAGCAGTTGGGCAGTTTTTTTTACAAAAGTAAACATATTCTTACCATATGATCCAGCCATCTAGCTCCTTGGTAATTTACCCAAAAGAGTTGGAAACTGGTTTCTTCACAAAAACTTGCACAAGGGTATTTATAGCAGCTTTACTCATAATTGCCAAATCTTAGAAGTAACCAAGGTGATCTTTGGTTGTTGAATCAATTAATGAACTGGGATACATCCAGACGATGGGATATGTATTATTTAGTGCTAAAAAGAAACGAGCTATCAAGCCATGAATAGACATGGAGGAACCTTAAATGCATCTTGCTAAGTGAAAGAAGCTCATCTGAAAAGGCTATATATTGTATGATTCCAACTATATGGCATTATGGAAAAGGCAACTATGGAGACAGTAAAAAGATCAGTCATTGTCAGGGGGAGGGGGATGTGGGGAGAAGTAAATAAGTGGAGCATAGAGAGCTTTTAGGGAATTAAAAATGTTATTATAATGATGGATGTATGTCACTATACGTTGTCCAAACCAATAGAATGTACAATACTAAGAGTGAACCCTAAGGTAAACTATGGACATTGGGTTATTCTGATGAGTCAGTGTAGTCTTATCCTCGGTATATGTGTGTGTATGTGTATATATATATATATATATATATATATATATATATATACACAAAATATACATAAACAAAAACATGAATATATGTATAAACATATATACATATATAAACATATATATATATATATACGTAATATATATATAAACAAAAACAAAACTAATTTGGTGAATGATGTTGATAATAGAGGAGGCTATGTATATTGGGGATGAGGGATATATAGGAAATCTCTGTACCTCCTTCTCAATTTTGTTGTACACTTAAAACTGTTCTAAAAATAAAATCATAAAAAATAAGGTATATCTCAGATTAAGGATTAATTACACTTTTGTTTAAAACCCAAGGTTATTAGTAGTCTCCCAATACTATTATGCAACTAATAATGCAAGACACATGCAATCTTCTACTTTTCTTTTTCTGTTTTAAGTATCTGCAAGATACAAAAATGCAGGGCATAAGGATTGTCTCTTATTTGCTCTATAATGGGAAATGTTCTCATCTTCCAATGAATTAGTGAGGTTTCAACTTGCATCATTTTCTCATTTGTAAGCATATATAAATGAAGAATAAATAGAATTGTTTTCAAGTTCATGAATCCATGTATATGCACTGAATTAATTAAAACATTGACTTAAGTCTCCTATATAACAGGAAGAATGCTTGGTTCTGGGAATGAAGACGGAGGAGACTGCCTATTTGAGGGAGGAACATATAGACACATAATTAAAATAAAGTATAAATTGTTGTGCCATGTACTCATATCTTTTTCTGGAGTGGTGTATGAACCAAGAAACACAGAAGACAGTATACTTTTGTTGAGACTTGAATGATCAGTGGGAGTTTGTCAGCTAGACAAGAGAGAAGTACACAAAGGGAATAGTTTTTCACAGCCCTATGTATGTAAATAGGCATGTGTCTTAGGAGTAGCACGTTGGTAACTATTATTTCACAGATTAAAGTTTGTCTTCATTAACATGCGGTAGACCTCCTGTGTTATATTGTGGCACTTATCTATTTAATTTTAATTTTTATTATTGGTATTGAAATGGAGTTCCAGTCTAGTATATTTGATGATTAATCTTTTGTGCTTCAAATGATTTAGACATTTTTCACATAGGTAACTCCTGGTCCAAATATATTCAATTGATTATTTATTTTTGGAGTCTATTGTTAGTTTACTTAGTGTTCAAGCACACATTGCAAAAGTGTTAACATTTCTTGTTCAAGGTTTTTGACACTTAATGTCTTAAGAACACACTTTTCAATACAGACATTCTACTTACTCTGGGGAAATGTACTGCTTCTTGAATAGCCTTGACACTGCCAAATCATAAGGGTATTATAATATGTAATAATGAATTATTTGCTCAATAGGTTGAGTATATATTTCCATAATATATATTTATTGAAAATAGAATATTTGTGATTGTAAGTCATTCTTGAGAAAGTTCTTGTAGAACTTAGTTGATATTTTGACCTAGGATTTTCCTATTTCAAAAAAACACATTTAAACAAAAAAAAAAAAAAAAATCTAAAATTGGTGAAGTTGCCTGAAGCTGGTGAAACTATCAGTGGTGAAACAACTCAATATTTCTTTGTAAAAGTTCTATTGAAAAATCTAAGTATGCTTTTAAAGATTAATAACATTTCTCTTGAGTGTTTTCCAGACAGGATTATTTTTTGTTCCATAAAGCAATTCAGAGTATTCCTGCTGATTTCTCATTTCAGCCATGAATATCCCTTAATTTGCTCTTAAGGTATTCTCTCCAGTGGACCTTTTCTCCTGTAGCGTTTAAGCTGACTGACTTTTTTTGATCTTCACCGACTTTTAAAATTAATTTTATTTTCTTCTACTTCACAATACTATTTCTGTTCTTTTAGATTTTTATTTTTCATGAGTTTTTCCTCTCTTGTGATAAGCAGCAGCGTCAGCCTCTTCCCCACTTTTCATAGTCGTAGTTGTGCCTTTTCTGGAATTGTGCAGCAATCTAACAACTCTGTGTTTGGAGTGGTCGTTCATGTACATGGTGAAGAATATAATAAAAATTGGTGTAAGCTGATGACTCTACTGCTGAAAATCGCACATATGTTTTCTTTTGCACTAAGAATAAATTCCAGATTTTTGCCCTTGTGCTGGAGTCCTCCTATGACCTGTCTCCTTCCTTGTACTCAAATTCCATCTTCCCCTTTACTCTTCCTCTGTGCTCCAGCCTTTGTAGTTGTCCAAATATGGTGAGAACATATTATAAATTTTATCAGGGAGATAAATTATTGTAAGTTGAATTTCAGAGGTAAAATATGTGAAAATTAAAGTTTTTAATTGAACAGCGATAGTGCCTACTTACCCTCAAAACAACGGTCCATGCAGGAGAATGAAGAGTACTTGTTTCCTGAACTGGTACGGATGCTCTTTCAGATGTTTTGATCTTGGGCACATTTTGATTGACATCTTTAACGTGAGAAGAATCTAGCTTTGAGTTGATCAAGAATAATACCAGAGGTTGGGGTAAAGAAAACTGGAGTCAGGTACTGAAAGCCTCAATGATCTGGATGAATTGAAACCCAGGTTTTGATAGGCGATAGAGGAAAGAAAGGCTGTTGAAGGGAAGCTCACTGGGTATCTGTTTGTATTAATCTTTTCTTTTTTTCCCTAACTTTCTGTATTTTATGATGTTTTGACATCTTGGTGCCTTGCTAGTCCTGGAGAGATTGCCCCCTCACCACTAGCTAATTCCTAGATAGTAAACAGTGTGCCTGGGAGCATGCTTTTTATATGTAAACCAGACCATCCAAAGTCCCTGAGGACAACCACCTCCTTTAACTCTCACACAACAGGCCCATATTTCTCCTGCACTAAATCACCCTGGGGCTAGGTACTGGAAAACTGGGGACTACCCCTATATTTCAGAGCCCACTGAAACTATTCAAACTATCCAATCCTAAACTTTCTCAGGTTTACCTATCCTGCCTCATCCATTCAAGCCTCTGGACATCACAGTAAAGGCTCTGGGCCATATTCTCCCCTCATTCCCTCCTGGTTAGCCCTACCCCCACCCACATCCCTTCCCTCTAATGTAGCCCTGCATTTGTGTATGTCATGCCTCCTCTTCTTGGGAACTCTGGATACTAAAGCTGCTTTCAACAGCATTGACCTCTCCATGTCACAACTCAGTCACCTCTACCTTAATTCCGAGGCACATTTACAATAATGAGGAGACACTCTATATGTCTAACCACAAAGAGTTAGGCAGGAAAATTAAGTAAAATAACTTAACCATGCAGCTATTTAAACACGGAAGAAAACACATTAATCTTGAAAACTGATCTACAATGTAAAAGAAACAAGAAGCAAAAAGGTTGTTTAAAACCGCATACATGCTGGTCTCAATTTTAAAGAAAAACTCAAATAGTCTGGCATGAAATACACCCAAGTGTATTATTTAGTGTGAATGGAATTGGAGCTAACTTTTCTTTTTGTTTATATTTGTAATTATTCTCCAATTATGAATCATTTTGTGTAATTCAAAGTCTGGTTTAAAAGTGGTGTCACTTACCTCTAGAGCCAATGCTTCTAGGTACACATATTAAACAATGCTATGTGGGTGGGACTTCTTATTTCTACAACCATTTTTTTGGGGAGGGGAGATAGATGAGTTTGTCTCTAAATTGAGAATTGTGTATATTTTACTATACACTTGAAATGGTAAAATTTGAGTAATCTATCACATATTTGGATAACAATTTCCACTTTTTCCTTTCTGAAAACTGGTGAAAATCCTTCATCGAGCATTCTGTGGACCTGGCTGTGTTCTTTTTTTTTCCGAAGCAGTGGGGATCCTGCATTGTGTGGACCATGGCTGTTTTTGTTTTGCATTTTATCGGGGCTCTAAGTTTCCCTGGCGCATTTCCTCAGCATTCCCTCTAAGCATAGTCATTTTGGTGTTTTTTGTTTTTGTTTGTTTTTTCCTTTCCGCCCATTGCTGTGCTCATAATGCTGTCTGCTTTTCGATATCTGTTAATTTTGCTTTTATCTGTCTGCACAAATAACTCCGTCTACTTAGGTATGTGGTCCTGCATGCATTCTCTCGGCCAGGTGTATGCTTGTTAGGATCAGTGTCCTGTAGACTCATAAGAGGGACATTTTACATTCCTTTTGTGTGGGTAGGGCATTCCTACTTGGGCACCAAGCTGAAATGGCTTTCCCACTGCTCAGTGTCACGGATCCACTGCATGTCTCACAGGCAGCTGTACGTTAGCAATGTTTGCTGCTTAACCAGAGGTGTGTTACATAGCAAATATTTTAATATATACTCGTACAGTGCAAATATTTTGGATAGTAGAGGAGTTGGTGGCACTTGTTTTTTGGAAATTTAGGAGAGCTTTAGGTGGTTTTGTTCTAGAAATATACAAGAAATCCCCACTCTCAAAGAACACGAAAGGCTTTAGTAAACTGGAAAAATACTTGGGACATAGGATGTTGAGAGCATCCTAATGCCTTTCTCTTATTACCTTATATACTCTGCAAAGTAGGAAAAAAAAACAAAAAGAAAGAAAAGAAACAATTGGCTCCAGTCTTAAACATTGAAGTGCTAGTTGGTTATTTTCTAAAATGGTTCATTTTCTGAAGAACTTCCTCTTTCCTCCTCCTGGTCTTACATGAAGCAATATCTGAGCTGGTTTTTCTAGTTGTTTGCAATCATTTGGTTGAAATAATTTTAGGTAAATTACGATTTCTAGAACATATGGTTCCGTTGAGGATAGATTTGTTTTATATCCCTTAAATTGTTTTTATGAATGTAATTCACATATTTTTAAATCTCCTCTTTAATTTTCATGTTTCAGCTGACTATATAGTTAAGGGTATATATTTCTTGATTGTGAAACAGTTGCTGTAGTCTTAGATGTATGTGTTTTCTTTCAACTTTAGATTTCAGGCTAATTTAGTTCTTTCTCATTAAATATTTTAAGGTCTTTTTCACTACAGCAGGAATTAGAATAATTATCATTATTTATAAAATACTGCTTAATATAAAACTAACTCTAAAGAAATTATAATCCTTCTGTAAATTGAAAGTTAAAGCACGTATAATTCATGAGTATAAAATAAAATATGCTTCAATAAAAAAATGTGTGCAAAGCTAACTTGATTTTAGAATAGAACTTGGAATGTTGTATTTACATACACGCAAGTCCCCCAAACAGAAAATTCTAATTAAAAATAAAATCCCTCAAAATAATGATAAATATATATTCTCTAATTAGTCAGCAAATATCTCATGTGGATCAATAGTGCGTTCAGTACTACGTTTCTGTTTTGCTGTTTACCTATGTTGGTAAATCCACCAAACTCATAGTGGCAGAAGCAGTGTAAAAAACAATTCATGTGGTCCAAGACATAGCATATAGTTAAAGGTTATTATAGTGAGCATGAGTAGTGTTTCTCACTGTTGGCATCTTGAGTGGGGGTATCCTTTGTTGTGTGGGACTTTAACACTGTACACAATTAAACAACCCTGGCCTTGTAGAACTTCACAATGATTGGGCCGTCCAAAATAGCCCCTGGAAAATACTATCGGAGTGACACAGCCGCAGTTGAGATCTACTGGTAGAGAGTAGGGGCCGGTAAACTTTTTCTGTAGAGGGTCAGATACTAAATATTTTCAGGTGTGGGCCATACAGTCTCTGTTACAACTACTCTACTTTGCTACTGTAGCATGAAAGCAATAATAGACAATACAAAAAAACAGTGACTGAGTTCTAACAACTTTATTGACAAAAACTATAGGTGGGCAGATTTAGCCTGTGGGCTATAGTTTTCCGACTGCTTCATATGTACCACTAATTTCAAAACAAGGAATGCTATTTAAAAAAATTCAATAATATGTCAGTTAGGAGAGTTTTGGTTGCAAATAGTATAAAATCATATTTACAAGCATATGTTGTTTTGTGCACTTTGCTTTGTTGTGTTTCACAGGTGTTACATTTGTTACAAACTGAAGGCAAGACCCTCCTCTGCCAAAAAGATTACAACTGGCTTTATTATGGTCTGGAACTGAACCCTCAATACCTCTGAGTATGCCTGTGCTGTCTCTCAAGGCAGGATGGTTTCAGTCTTG
Source organism: Rhinolophus hipposideros (assembly GCF_964194185.1). NCBI lineage: Eukaryota > Metazoa > Chordata > Mammalia > Chiroptera > Rhinolophidae > Rhinolophus > Rhinolophus hipposideros. The sequence goes on along the minus strand of NC_138058.1, from coordinate 19,630,379 downwards.
GCTAAATGAATATATTATTGTCATAAAAGACCAAAGTGCCTTTCTTTCTTCTACTCTGTTGTGCTCTGCTGTTGTCATTATCTCCCCTCATAGTCACATGTGGATGCAGCATGTCACATGTAGTTACACTAGTGCGTACGGGAGAGTAACGTGTCTGTCTGTTCTCCAGGAAAACCTTTCCCAGAAGTCCCCAGCTGACATGCTGTTGTCAGACCTCATTTAAGGAAAACCCCAGCTTGAACTAAGAAATGGCAAAGTGGAAATTCCACTTATGAAGAATCCCATATAATTTCCATAGAATACTTAGGATTCTCTTTCTTAATTAGAAGGATCCAGCCCTAAGCAAAACCTGTGGATACACACTATTTGAATGAATTGAGACTGTGTGTAAGAGAAACAACAGCAGGCTTTGAGGGGTTGGTGGAGGAAGATGTCTGCCGTATTTTCCATATTAATTATATTATGCTTCCAATATTATTCTGGTGCCAATGCTGTTGGAGGCCATTTGTTTTCCTCTTTTCCCATCTCGTCAAAGGGAACATTTTATGTATCCCTGTCTTTGGTCAGAAGAGAGAGATACATGTGGGCCAAGGTTCGATCTATCCATTGATTCCAGGTAATCTCTTTTTAGTATTAAGAGTCCATATAGAGCTATGCCCTTCTGTTATGAAGTCAGTCCTGTCAATGTGTGATAGACAGTATTTAAATTTGGTTAACAAAGATTACTTGGTTGTCCTTAAGGAACCCCTTAAATAAGCCCCCAGGTCATCATACATAGTTAGTATATCATCTGTTTTGTGATATAAGAACTGAAAGTAATCTGTTGAAAAGCATTCACACTGAAATGTTAGAGTTATTTATTTTAGTGCTAAAAGGAATACAGAAGACCATCTGGTTCTTTCAGGCTGATAAAGGTGCTGCCCTACAATTTCAGATGAAGCATGTTATTTGCCAAGAGAATCATCTGGGTGGCTGGGAAGTACAGATATAAACAGAAACTGGTTTTCCCACTTTGTGTGCTGTATTTCCTGCATTATATCACGACATTCCTGCAGCAAAGTGCCTGCTCAAAAGGCCTATGCTTGTCTGTAGGGATGACTCTATTTCAAGTTCTGAATTTTTTTTTTCTGGAGCTCTTCCTGAATTTTGAGCTCTTTAAGCTGTCAGTATTGGGGTTGAACAAATACCCTAGATACAGCTAGATTTAGTTTAATGACTTTTGAAGAATGACACTACAATAATTTTTGGATAAATATGTTTAAGAGACCTGTTTCACATCTCCCTCACATAACATCAACTGGGAAGGGGTTGCCTCTTTTATGCCAATCATAAACTTCTGTGTTTATTCAAAAGAAATATTAAATTTCCAGTCCTGTGCTCAAGGATCTCAACTTTCTAGTGAGGAGAGACACATGCATTAAAAACTAAAATAGTGTATGATTTATACCACAGTAGAGGAAGTCTGATGTGCTCTGAGAACAATGTAGGTCTGAGCAGGTCAAGAAATAATGCCTGACTTGAGTCTCAATGATAACTCAATGATAAGAGCAGGTCAAATGCAGAAAACAGAGAAGGGGCTTCTCTGTAAATGGAGTGGCAGGGCCAAAGACTTGTAGGTGTCAGAGAATATGGAAGTTTGGAGAACAGCTAGCAGTTCACTAAATCTGTAGTTCACAAAGACTTAAGATACAAGGTGGACAAATGCTGAGAACTAAGTCTCTACTGGAGGTCAGTAAATGTAATTGCAACTTTATCCGTAGGCAATGGGAGTCATCAGAGACTCTTCAACAGAGCGCGACATAATACAATTCATATTTTGTAAAAACCACTAAGGCTGAAGAATAGAGGAAGGTCTAGAGGGGGCTGAGATTGAAGGCAAATGACCAGTCAAGCGGCTGTTTCAGTAGTCTAAAGAAGAAATGATGACAGCCTTAATTAAGACAGTGTTGATAGAGGAAAAAAAGAAGTGGTATTTGTCAAATATTGGAGATCTAATCTATTAAGAGTTGATGAAATTTTTGGTGTAGAAAGTAAAAGAAAGGAAAGAAAAAAATGGTACCTGCATTTCTGACAGGGCTTGATGGGTAGTGGTTCTGTTCACTGACCTATGAATACAGAAGTTGTACAATTTGGGGTGAAAGATGATGAGTTCACTTTCAAACGTATTGCTTTGAAGTGTTTGGAAAACTAGTAAATGGTTGCTTATAGGAAGCTGGAATAGAGGCAGGAGATCTGAGCTAGAGAAATAGATTTGGCAGTTTTCAGAATAATAAACCACTGACATGAATGAGACTACTCAGAGACTGTGTAGAGCAGAGAGAGACAAGGGAAAATGATGGTGTTTAGGGTACCAACATAAAGCATATGGATATAGAAGAGGAGGCCACTAAGAAGACTAAGGACAGCATATCAAGACTGTAGAGGAAGGCCAGGAGAGACTGGTATCCTTAAAGCCAAGAAAATTGAACAATATTAACATTGTCAAATACCACTGAAAGGTAAAATAAGATGAGTGAAAAAAGGCTACTGGATATTTTGAGGTGATATGTTTATTTTGATAAAGAATATGTGATCATTTTTAGTTGAATATATATATATATATATATATATATATATATATATATATATACACACACACACACACACCCATATATAGACACACACACTATATATACATATATACACTTGTACATATAAATACATAAAGTGAAACATATACATATATAATTATGTATAATTTAAGAATTGCCCTAAATCCCACCATGCAGCATAACTACTTCTAAATTTTATGTGTATATATATACATATATATATATATATATATGTATATATATATACACATACATCTTTCCAGACTTTTTCTTTATGCAAATATATTCTCTGTGTCTAGATATATGTCTATATATAACAAAATGATTTCTTACTATAAAAATGAGACTCTGCATGCATTTGCTTGTCATTTTTGCCCAGAGACCATAATCTTCTCCACATCTTTCCTATTTTAGTACATAAGCTGGCAAAGCATGTGGTGTCCATTGAATTAAGCAACTAGAGATCACTTGTAAACTCACAGGGCTAATGTCAGTGCAATGGTGAGGGCAATAGCCACACTGTTGTGGGATGGGGAATGGGTAGGTAGTGAGGAAACGGATTGAACATTATCACCCTATAGAGAAGCCAGGTTGTAAAGCATAAGGGAAGTATAGGAGAACAAGACAAAGTAAGATGGAGAAGGTTTTTGTTTTGTTTTGTATTTTCATTTTTTTAGTTGGACAAGACTCCACTGACCGGAAAGAGTCAGGAAAGGGGGATTATTGGATGTTACAAAGGAGAGTTTGTAATTGATAAAGTGAGGTTCTAGGAGGCAGAAAAGGATGGAGTGTAGGAAAAAGGTAACAAGCCCCGATTAGATAAAGGGAAGGACGTGAGAGTGGAAAAAAATACTGATACGTTTGTTGGTGGGTCACCTGAGGTGATTCTGTAACTGCAGAAGGAAGATGGCCGATACCCACAGGTGGTCAGTCTTCTGATGAAGACTTCTTGAATTTGCATGAAACAAAGAATTGCCATATTGGATTAGATCCGCTATCTGTCCCCTTGTATACTGAGACTCGTGTCAAGAGATGCCTGTTAGAAAGATCTAGAGTCTTGTGACAAACTGAAAGGTCAGGAATGTTCCCCTAGTGCTTTAGTCACCCTCAATAACCCATCAGGGATTTATTATCCACATCGTCTGTGAAAGTTCTGGAAGCTGTGTGTTTTAATTTGTCCTACCCTTGAGACTCACTACCTGCAAAGTAAAGTATTTCACCTAGGGAATTGCATTACTTGTTGGGAAAAGCACAGATTTGGTACCATCCATTAACCTTAGGAAAGAGACTTAGTATCCTTGTATTTTAGTTGCCTTATCTGTAAAATAATAATGATAATACACTTTGGCCAGTGACCGGGAGTGTTCAATGAAATCTTTGTTATTATGAATGTAAATATCATGAACTGCATAGAAATATACAGATTTGACAGGGTACATTTTATTTTAGTTGTTACAGAAGTGTATTACTTGAAGTATTTCTTGGCCCGAAGTCTAAAATTAACCGCCATAAATGAGCAGAAGGAAACCTAGAGTATTGTTTCCCCTTTTCACATATGACTCTTGATATCAACACACTTCATAAGGTGATTTACCAGGGGGCATCTATGCTGAGTAACACTGGTTCTGAAATATCAATCCTCACTATAGAAGACGTCTAAGCAAATTTAATTGCTATAGTGTGTTACGACTTTTGAAGTCCAGTAATTAAATTGAAAGGGGTAAGGATAGCACAGGGCAAATCATCTCCCATTAGCTGTAGCTGTCACCAGAGGCATAGCAGAAGTTGTTTACATTAGACCAGATGGCTAGATAAGCCACTTTAAGATGGGAAACCGAAAGAGGCAGGGTATTAGGTTTATATAATTTTTCTATGAGTGTCTACTTCATTCACCAGCAGGTGTGTGGATTTAGTGTTGACTTTTAAAATAAAATACAGTAACCCAGTAGAGCTTGCTTAAAAAACACAAGTCCGTAAGTACTAAGTATTTCTATGATCACTTAACAATTTGAAATAGTTCTTACCTAAATATCTGCTTTTATTTTGTTATATATATATATATATATATATATATATATATATATATATATATATATATATATCTTAATATTATGATTACTTTGTCCTCTTGACTGCCCATCCTGGGGTTACTTGAATCTTTTTTCATGATCTTGCTCATTTTTGTTTTAGCATTTTTCTGCCAGCAATTCAAAGGAGCACTGATTATTTTGCCATCATTCTGTTGCACAATTATCACTCCATCAATATATGTGGCATTTGGTGCCGTTGGTTACCTCTCTATCACCTGATCCAGGTGCCCTATTGAAATGGAAGTATAATGGCCCTACAGATGCCTATCCCCAGCTGAGCCCACCCTCAGAGCACTCCTGTCTTGGCGGATGCTTTTTTTCCTGCTTTTACACACAGAAGAGTAAGAGCAAGTCTTATCTCACCAATCCGCATGAAGCAAGTCTGGTACACTTTGATGTTTTCCACAGCACCTGCCCGGGCCTCACACATTGGGTGGTTAATACACATGCACTGAATGAATGAATGAATGAATGGATGGATGGATAAATGAATGAAGGAAGGAAGAATCGGAACATGTGGGATTAACTTCTCTGCTAGACTACCGAAGGTATTCTGAGGGAGGAAAACCCCTTTTTGTTTTGTTGTTCAGATAAGTGGCATCACAAGGGGTGCATTCTGAGTTGAAAATCTCCTTTCTGCACAAGATTATTGGTATTGAATTTTAACTATACTCATTTGTGTGGGTGTGTGATTGTGAGACTTGAATTTGGCAAAGAATGAATTCCACGAGTACTCATAACATTTTTATTAATTTCCCAGCATTGTTCTAATCATTGTGGAGGAGGCAGGGTCCCTGTCCCTGAGTGTATTAGGGAGGACAAAACTTCTATAAAGCAGATAGAGAGCAACACAAGGCAATTTGTATTTAAATTCAATATTATGTGGCAGTCATTCTAATTAGGTGGAATACCAATAGAATTCAGAGGAAGAAAAAGTCACTGGGCCGTGGGGACAAAAAGCAATTTGGGTCAATGAAGAGACAGAATACATCCTAAGAGGTACTGTGGGCCAACTTGCAGAGCTTGTACAATCCTTTGCAAAGAGATCCTCATGTAGAACTTGGCAGTGAAATCAAATATCAATGCAGACCTCACTAGTGTGCCAAAGGAAGCTCCAAGGTTACTTTTTCCTCAACAAAAATGACACCTGATTTTAAAACATAGTAAGTAAGATCTAGTGAGCCACTTAAAATAAGTACTGAAACTATGTATTTTTTTAAAAATAAGTAAATTAAAAAACTCCTGAATATAAATTACTTCTCTAAACCATACCAAGATATCATTTGTTTAAGGTCTCTAGTAAGTACTGAACAAATGATACATTTAAAATATATCTGAAAGATATTTTAAAAATTATTACTCTCTAGGAAATGGATCCCACTATTGAAAAGATAAAAAAATAATAATAATATGTGAAAAGAATTAGATAAATACTTGCATAGTATTTTATGTGTGCATAATCAAGCATTTACAAAGGAACTGACACCCTATTGTATTTTACAGATGACAGAAAAGACGTAAAATCTTGATGTGCGTCCTAATGAGTTTACAATCTAGTGAGTTGTGTAAAAACTCATGTCAATTTCTTAATAATGAGCCAGTTAAGAGTACAGTAAGATCTTCTGTTACTGACTGTAAATCCCGTAGTAACTTAGGGGTTATGGAGAAGACAGTGTGAAAATGTCAGTAGTGGGTCTTGGAGGGGAAAACGGGAGGTGTTCCTCCTGGTGGAGACTTTGGGAGGTGGCCTGAACCATGTGTTATAATGTGGTCCAAACCTTATCCAAGTAGAAGACTTAGGTTATAGCAATAAGATTCAATAGACCCTGGTCAGAATGTAGAGTGCCGGTCTTGTTACTAAGGGGACCTGGGACTTGTTGGAGGAGAGAGGAAGCAGTTGTTTTGGCCTCCAGAAAAAGAATGTTTCAGATCAGTAGTTGGGACTGAATTATACTAAAGAACTAAATAAAGATAAGAACAGTCATTTGGTGGTTATTTTGCTGTAATCTGAATATGAAATACTGAGATTCTGTTGAAGATTAGAATTATATAATAATTTTCTGTGGCATTGTAATTTACAGGAGGTTAGAAGGACCCAGAATAAATTAATTGCCAAAGAAACTGTGTTCCTATTAAACAATTTGAAGTTACTTTTGGACTAGGAAGATAATTCTTCAAAACATGTTGTCTGAAATATTAACAGTTCTTATTTTCAGCTTGTGAAATCTGTTGTCCAAATCTGAATTGCAGTGTTGTTGAAGTATAATAGACAGGCAGAGCAATTTTAAGCTTTGGTCAAGTATATTTTGTTTAGAAAAACTGAGTCCTTTGTGGGACTTTGGAAACCTAACAGCGCATGTAGGGTAAGTACTGCCTACGTGGTTATCACTTATGTTCACACCCATGTGGAAAACAAGCCATAATTTAGGAGTAGATTGAGTCTGCTTATGCTCCAAAGTGAATTTAAATGATGAGGCTATGAATAAAGTGAAAAGCAAGGAAATTAATTTGACAGATAGCAGCTTTCATTTTGAATTTCAAATTACTGAGTTTCTATTAGCATTCTGCAGGAGGAGTGAATTTCTATTAAGTGAGCACATAGTTTTAAATGTTATGACTATGGTATTTTAAGTATAAAAACCCGTTTCAGGTAAGATATGGGCATGGTTATTTCTTTTTCAATCAGCAAGCTCGAGGCTATGTAGTATTAGTCCAAACTTCTTATCCTGAAAGTCTTTCTTCGTATGCTCCTTTTTTTATTTTTCACTTATTTATCTATTTTTGATGAAGTTTTGTTTATTTGGATAGAAGAAATAAGACACTCTGAAGAGGATATAATAATGTGATACTTATTTAACATATGCTTTTAAAATTTTAATTAAGGTATTCTTAATACCTTAGAAGTATAGGCATTTTATGCTTAGGTATGAAATATAGTTACGACCTTTTGAAATTATTAGAATGATATTTTGTTCAGCAATGTTTCTTTGGATATTTTATTAGAAGTATGGGTTTATCATACATAGAGGTATTGCACGTATTTTAATACTTGAGGGTAGTGTTAAACTTTGCTTTCATGGTAGCAGAGATAACCGTCCTGCCCCCTTCCTCTGCAAGTATCAAAGAACAGTTGGAAATTACACTTCACTTCAGTTTTGAATAAAAACTACTTGCATTTATGTCACCTCTCAGTTCACTGAGCCCAGGCTTTGAATGGTTGTTATGTAGAGGACAGTGATGGGCTTCCCGCTGCCTCTTTGTAGTCAAGTAGCAGGAAATGAGCTTCAATTCAGCAAAGTTACTGAGGAAAGTGAAAGTAGGATTTGCCAACAGTTAGGCTACCAGACCGGGCCTTCCTGTACTCAGGCTACCCCCAGAAAGAGTACCCTGTACCCTTCCTCCCTGCCTCCATTTACACCTGGTTTTGTTGCAGGAAAGTATATTCTGGTGAGAATCAGGGTGCTCTTTACTCTGTAGGGATGTCTGCAGGATAATCAAATGCCTCCTCTATTTTCATTTCTCAACTTCTACTCCTACCTGTGACGCCTGTGTACTTCCACATATACTCTCCTCAGCTCCAAAAAAAGTCCCTCTTGTAATAGGGAACGTGGATATTAGAGGTCTCTTCTTTTATTAACAACAGAAGATCAGAAGTATTGTATTTCACATAAAATATTTGGAGGATCTCTTTTTCTAGATCATGTAAGTTTAAGTTATTTAGGAACAGTTTCTTTGGAAACATGTATGTATGGGCTTGCTTTTACAACTGCAGCTTTTCACTCTTTCAGTATGTCCAGTCAGCATTCTAAGTTTCCCTACTAAAAGCAAGTAAAACATGTGATTAAAAAAATTAAACCATTGTGAAAAAATGTACTTGCTTTACATAGAATCCCTTTTGTGGGCAAAACAGATTGCATTACTTGTAGTGTCGATTTGAGACAATTAAGTGTTAGTGTCGATTTGAGACAATGTGTGGTGGGGGCCAAAAATATGAATTTTTCCTTCAACTTTCTAAGTTCTTCTAGTTGGACTAATAATCAAATTAACAGAGACAGATTAACAGGAGAAATGTCAAAAGTTGATTATATCAGTGCACATTCAGGGGTGCCATAATGTGACCGGAAGAGGCATTGGACAGTTGATGTTTATATGCCATTATGGACAAAGAGGAAAGGGAGCAGTAATGGGATTTTGAGAAGGGAAAGTTATGCAATTTACAGGTAGGTAAAAAGAACAGAACACATGGAACACACGTGGCAAGAAAATTCCTGTTGGGCAACCCAGAAATAATGGTTCACATGGGGATCTACTTACCAGCCCCCTCTTTGGAGCCTTCCTATCTAAAGCTAAGGTGAATATGAATGCTAGGAGTTCCTTCCTGGAACAGGCCTTTCCATCTTCATCTCTTAGGCAGAAATGGTGAGGGTCAAAGGTTCTTTCTGAATCTTTTGTTTCTTAATAACCACCTTAAAATCAATGTGCCAAAAGGCACATTTTGGGAAGACAAAACTTTGGTCCCCTTCAGTGTCATTTTATCCTTAGAAAGAGGAAAGGTTGGTATGTGACTACACATTTTAATTTGTTCTTTTGCCTTCTTATTTGAGTCAATTTTTTTTGTTCTACGCAGAGGAGTGTAAATCTGGATATCTGTTTTAAATGGGTGTTCCCTTATTCTTCATGGACATAAAGCATAGCAAAAAAAGATATGTCGATTTTGGAAAATACTGACAACACCAATAAAAACTAATATTTCCAGAAATGTTTTCTATCCACTAAGTTCTTTAAACTTAGAATAGTCATCATGATTTTCCATTTGAGGAAACAGAAGCTCAGAAAGGTTAGGTAATTTAGACAACATCATGGAGTTGATAAATTGTAGGGCTTCGATTCAAACAAAAGTGTATTTGACATCACTGTGTGTTTGTTGCTGAATAACAGATAGTGACAAAAATCTCAGTGACATGCAACAGCAAGCGTTTATTTCTTGATCCTGTGTCTTTGGTTTGCTTGGGAGTTGGTTGGCCAGACGTAACTCAGCTGGGCTTGGCTCCAGTTTCAGCTTGGATTTGGGTTCGCTTCATACTCAGATGTCTTTCTTTCTTTTTGGACCAGTGGGCTATCTGTGGCTGTTACTGCAGAAGTCAGAAGCATAAGAGGGCAAGTCTAACCAAGCAAGCACATTTCAAATGTCCTCTCACATCATATTTCCTAACATTCCATAGGCCAAAGTTCAATATCAATGAGCTGGGAAAGTATTCTCTTTTCATGGAAGTGAGGAATAGAGGAGGGAGGGACTATTTACTGAATAATAATCCAGTCTGCCTTAAAAGCCTATGTGTTTTCCTTGCTCTTCATAATTTATTATTATTGAAAGTACAAGTGAGATGACATTCTTGGTTGAGAGTCAGCCACCTTGTGTCTGTTTGTCATGGGGACCATATACCAAACTGTCATCCCTACTTCCTGGATGCAATTGCCCTATTTTTTTGATATAGAGCATGTTTGACTCTTTTTCTCTTCTCTGCCATCATTTGTCCTTATTTGCACTTTAGAGGCAAAGATCATCAATAGGTGAATCTAGAAGGCTATGGTTACAATCACTAACCTGGAATGGAATCAATTTTCTTCTGTTTTTATACAATTTTAAATGGCTGAGGATGGGGAAATGTTTCTAAGACAAGGTCTAATAAATACAGCAGGAATCAATCCAGTGTGCCCAAAATAGCAGGACACAAACACTTGTAGCCACAACAGATGGCAAGAATTATACCAGCTCAAATATTGCAGCCAAAGGAGCTTCTTTCCTCTACTTCATGTTCAACAGCTGACGTGAAGATAAGCTGCACTCCTCAGAGGTAATTCAACAGGAATCTTAGCTATCAACTTTTTGCGTTTAGAGGTAGAGATTTTGCAGTGCCCCCTTCGACCTGTACTTCTGGTCTTTGTGAATTGGGGTGTGAAACCAAGTTGTAAAAAATACAATAGAGAGCGAATCCTACTTTTAGTCCAAACCGTATCAAAAACTGCATGGCTGGACAAAGTGCATTTAAAGTTCCTATGACTAGGTTTTCCCCTTCAACAGATTAATACCATATAACCTTCTTTACTTTTTGCTACTAAATTTCACCTGTGTCACAAAATGTGGCTGAAAAGATTGATCTCCAAAGGAATAAATTAAGTCAAATGATTTGCTTGGTGACTCCTATCCTTCCATCTTTAGATGTATATGGCCTCTGTGACCTTCAGGACGCAAGTTTCTGTCTAACTGCTTCCTGGCTCACAGTAGTCCGGAGGTCTTTGTTCAGTGTCTCCCATTTCTGCTTGATGCCTGCCAGATTCGTGCCTCTGAGGTGACTGCCCCGGCATTTTTGTTCCTTACCTCAGCATGTTTGCAGTGTCATTTCTTCAGTTCCGCATTGGAGCATTCATAAAAGATTTTGTGTGCCTTTCTTGACCCACCAGCTCAGATGCATAAGTGTGCCCATGGAATAATGGTCATGCCTTGCAATGCCTCACCCCACATCCTTCACTGTCATGTGCAAATCGCTTCACTACTCGTGATCCAGCTTTCCTACGGGTCTTCTGCATCACTCATTATTCCATCAGAGCTTGAAAAAGATCTCCAGGGAACGTCGCCAGAAACTCACAATCACTGTGTCAGAAATGCCAGACCAAAATTACTTAGGTAGATCTGGCTTCAGCCAGGATGAGGATATTCCGTGTATGTAGTAAGTCTCCGGCATCTGCCTCCTGCCACAGCACAGGGAGGTGTGTGGCCAGCAGCAGAACGGCGTGTATGTCACAGCTGCTATATAGCAGTTGGTAGTGTGAATGGGAAATACGTATTTTTAGGTTTTTGGAGGCTAGGCAGCGTATGAGTGCCAACTATTGTTGTTGTGAAGGAACCCAAATCTTTATCAGTCTATATGGTTGGATTGCTACCCTTAGTTTATTTAAAACATGGCATTTGGAGAGAGGTAAAATACCAGCACACTGTGTCTTTGCCTTTTTTTTTTTTTCCCCCTGAAGCAAATTCGTTGGGTCTGTTTGTAAAAGGATTAGCTGTAGCAGGGCAGTAAAGAGACATGTGCCTATTGTGATAGGCTTTCTTTGTAGTGTTAATTCTAACAGAAATAATCATCTACATTGATTTATAAGGATGAAATTGAATGGAGACATTGATTCAAAAGAAGAGAACAGCTATGAACAGTTTGATTTATGGTGGTATTAAAGCAAATGATTCAGATTCAGTTTGTACAATCTAAGGGTGCTTTCCACTGGTTAGTTGCTGAAATACGTTAAGCCCAGAGCAGTCAGTTTCTCGATGAGAAATGCTCCCCCTGATAGAATGTATAATTTATTCTCTTGAGGCCAGGACCATATTTTGTGTTTCATGTGTGGGAGGTTGCTACCTGCACATCAGTGATTCTTAGGACAGGACTGCCTTAGAATGAAATAAATAACCTTATCAAATACTAATGTTATGGGACAGGAATATAAATGCAGTGAGTGATCTGAGAGCAAGTAAATAGCAACAAGCTAATTTTTAGACCCACTGCCACTCAGTTTGCAAGATCGCTTTCCTATTGAAGAGAATGAAACTCAGCTGCCACACGGAGTATAATTCCGTTAGTGGTCGTCCAATGTGAAGAAAACAAAGTAGCCTTTCGTTCTGACATCTAGTGATCCTAATGGGTTTCCAGTGCTTCCTGAAGGTCTTTGTGGGTCTCCTCAGAGTGACTTCAGTATCGTTTCCTCAGTTCTCCCATAGCCTTCTCTGTACTCCTTGATTATAACACGGGTCACACTGAGGCATAGTTATTACCTGCTTTGGTTGTCTCTACCTTGAAACCCAAACTACTCCAATAAAAGGTCCAAGTCTTTTCCAGCAGATAGAGATGCATGTGTGTGCTAAAGACTGAGTGTGTGGTGTCATTCGTGTTCCAAGGGTTTGTCTAATGTATTCAGATGCCTTCTGGAACCCTTAGCTTCTAATCTGATTCCAACATCAGCACAGTTCTGGTTCTGATTTCCCCATCTCTAACTTGACATCTTTGAAACAGACACATAATCTTCAAGTAGGTTCTAAATTTTGGTGACTTACTCAATTTTGAACCCCCAAGGTCACAGATTATTTTAGTGATCATTATTTCTAACAGACAATGTGTGTTTCCATAGGGAGCATGACTTCGGCAACTTCACCTATCATTTTAAAATGGGACCCCAAAAGTTTGGAAATCCGGACACTAACAGTGGAGAGGCTTCTGGAGCCACTTGTTACACAGGTAAGGGATGTGTCGACACACTTTGTCACGTGTGTATGTTCCTGTTGTGATGTGTATATGTTCCTATTGTGACATTTGTACATTCTTGTCATGACTTTCCATAGGACTTAGAAATGCTTAAGAGTGAATAAATCATGCTGTGATGCTGATTAATTAATGTACATTACTGCTTGAACTGTGGACAATTTTATTGCCCAATGAGTTTTCAAGTGGCTTTTAAAAAATTCTTCATATGATTTTTGAAATTAAGTTGATGAGATAATTACAGAGGGGGCCTTGCTGAAGGGGGCTCTCATTTGCCGCAATGAATTCAAAATAGAAATAAACCATTCCTAGTGTACTTTCAGATGCTAATGCACAGTTCCAAAGAGCTGTATTGAATATTGAAGAGCAAAGATTATTTATTGAATTACTTTTTATTTAGTTCACAGGGAGAATTCATCATGTTGAAATGATGAAATGTTTCATTTTTGTGTTGTCACGTTTCCAAAAGATGACTGTCAACAGAAAAAAATATTCTCAGGATTTTTAAAAGTTAATTTTAGTGTCTTGTGAAGCATATTATTTGCTACATTAACTTTGAAATTCATGAAATATGAAAATTCAAGATTTTTATGGTATATTTGTAGAAATGCTAAATGAAGTAGAGATGCTTCATATTGGTTTCCTATACGTGCTATAAGAAAGTACCATAAATTTAGTGGCTTAAAGCTTCACAAATTTACGTTCTTCTGGTTCTGGAGGTCAGAAGTCTTAACATCAAGATATTGGCAGAGCTGCATTTCTTCTGGAGGCTCCAGCAGAAAATCTCCTTGTCTTTTCTAGCTTTTAGAGCCCATGGGCCTTCTCTGGCGCCTCTTCCATATTACAAGCCAGCAATGTAGCAAGTTCCAATACTTCTCTGATTCTGACCTCTGCTTCTGTCCTCATATTTCCTCCTGCTTCCGTTTTATGAGGACCCTCATAATTACATTGGACTCAGATACTCCAGAATAATCTCAAGATCCTTAACCAAATCTCATCTGAAAAGTCTATTTTGCCATTTAAGATAACATAGTCACAGTTTCCAGGGGTTAAGTCATGGACATCCTTGGGGTCATTATTCAGTTTACCATAGTCTGTCCTCTATCCAACCCCCTACATTCACATCCTTTCTACATGCAAAACATATTCACCACATCCCCAAAAGTCTAAATCCACTATAGCATCATCTCAAGTCCAAAATCTCATCCAAATACTATCAGTTTAAAAGATCCAATCTCATCTAAATCATCTAAATTAGGTATGGTTATAATCCACACTCCAGCAAAATTCCTCTGTATCTGTGTACCTGTGAATCTAGAAAGCAAATTATATACTCTGAAAATGCATTGGTGGAACAGGCATAAGATAATAGGTGTAGACATTCCCATTTAAAAACAGAGAAGGTGGAAGAAGAAAAAAAGGGTTACTAGTCTTAAGAAATTTAGAAATCCAGCTGGGCAAACTCCATTAGATTTCAAAGCCTGAGGATAATTCTCTGTGGCTCGAGGCTCTGCCCTCTGGGCCTGGTTCTTCATCCTAAGAATTGTATATATATATATATATATATACATATCCCCCCTCCCCCAGAAAGATAAGCATCTATGTTTACCTCAGTCTTTTTATCAGCCCATTTCCTGTCTGTAGAATGTTGAGAGAACAGTAGCCTTTTTGAATTTTATTCTTGCTGTGCCTCTTCCAGTCCAAACTGGCAGTGTTCCTATCTACTGATACAACATTCTTAAAAAAACAACAACAAAAAACTAGTGGTTCTCCCCTCTATGTCCCTGGGACTCGAAAACAGGCTAGAAAACAGGCAGTTTCACAGAACTTTTCTGGATAATCGCAACTACTTTGTTCGCGACTGCTGAAATGACAGAGGGGATCCATGAATCACATTTCTAATCTCTTCAAAGAACTTTCTGTATGACAAAATATTCTTTTTTTATTAGTTTCAAGTGTACAAAGCAACATAATAGACATTTTCACCCCTCCCTAAGTGATAGAGCCCCTCCCCCAAGCTACTACCCCTCTGACATCTTGTTGCAATTCCATCAGTTATCTTCCTTATGCTATACTCCACCTCCCGTGACTATACATATATTCTTGTAGTTGACATACAGTATTATTCTACTTCAGCTTCAGTTGTACAGAGCATTGGTCATGCCTCTACACAGTCTATGAAGTGATCCCCTTGATAAGTATGACAAAATATTCTGAGCCTTTACACTCAAATTCGCTTACTCTAGGAAAGAGATTGCTTTCCTAAAAGTGAATCTTCTAAATTTTAGAGCCTTTTGCAATCTGCATAGGCTGAGAATTGTCCCAATCATCAATTCCCGGTTCCTTTTAACTTACCAATTCTTTGTTCCATTTATAGACATAAATTTTATTATGAGCAGGAAGAAGAAACTAGGCTATTCCTTCAACACTTTGCTTGGAAATCTCCTCAGCTAAATATCCAAGTTCATCACATACATTTCTGATTTCAACATAATTGTAGGAAACAATTTAGCTAAGCTTTCTGCCAATGTATAGTAAAGATTTCCTTTCCTCCAATTTCCCATACTGTCATACCTCGTTTTATTGTACTTTCCAGATATTGTTTTTTACAAATTGAAGGTAAGATCCTCCATCAGCAAGATTATGATTCTCTGAAGGCTCAGATGATGGTTAGCATTTTTTAGCAATAAAGTATTTTTTAATTAAGGTTTGTATATTGTGTTTATAGACATAATACTATTACACACTTAATAGACTACAGTATAGTGTAAACATAACTTTTATATGCTCTGGGAAATCAAAACCTTTGTTTGCCTCGTTTTATTACAATATTCACTTTATTGTGATTTTCACTTTATTGAGATATTCACTTTATTGCTGCGGTCTGGAACTGAACCCGTGGTATCTCCAAGTATGACTATAACATGTTCCTCATTTCCTTCTGAGCCCTCACCAGCATCTCCTTTTACATTCATATATCTACTAACAGTCCATTTATAATGACTGAGATATTCTCTAAGACAATATAGTCTTTTTCTACCATATTCCTCACAAGCAGGGCATTTAACTTCCATATTTTCACTAACGTTCTACTCAAGGCAATCCAGGATTTATCTGTCATGATTCTCAAAATCTTTCCAACCTCTGCCCATTATCAATTCCAAAGCCACTGCCACATTTCAGGGATATGTTACAGCAGCATCTTGCTTCCCAGAACCAAAATCTGTATTTTCCACTTGCTAATATATAATAACAAATTACCACGATTTTAGAGCTTACAACAACACAAATTTATTATCACATAGTTATAGGGATCAGAAGTTCTAAAACCAAGACATTGGTAGGATTGTGTTCTTTAAGGAGGAAGTTCCTTATCTTTTTCAGCATCTGGAGTACACCTCTATTCCTTGTTATGGTGCTTTCCTCCATCTTTACAGCCAGTGGCATAGCACCTTCAGTCTCTCTGACTTCAGCTTCTACCATCACATCTCCTCTCTGACTCTAACCCTCCTACCTCTTCTCCCCCTTGTGAGAACCCTTTTGATTACTTTGGAGCCACCCAGATATTCTATAAGAATCTCTTCATCTTGAGACCTTTAACCTAATTCACATCTGCAAAATTCCTTTTGCCTAAATTTAAGGTAACATATTCACAAGTTCTAAGGATCAAAAAGTGGACATCTTTGTATATAATTGTTGAAACATTTCATTAGATTTATGCACATTTTTCAATTGATTATGATTCTTGTTAGCTCTGTACATTTTTCTTAAACAGCTAATACTAATAGGCTCTTAGATTTGGGACTGTGCCGGCTACTCAGATTGTGTAATCTGATGCATGAATTGTTTGTTACTGGTCTTCAGTAAGCACAGAAATTGGGAGTTAGTGCTTTGAAAATTTTATGACAATATTGCAAAATAATTTCTAGTCTGTTGAATCTGATAATAAAATTGGGACTTGTAATTTTATATCTTTTTGCAACTTTAAGTTATTCTGTTGTGTTTTACAAAAGTTTTGGTTTGTGGGCTATTAGAATAACAGAAATATGACCTTTCATTATTGATAGTTTGAGAAAGACTGGTTTAGGAGATATTTTGGAGTCTGAATCATGTGGTCTGAAATGTAGTTCTGTCAGTCCAGTTGAAAGAAGACCATCTTTTCTTCACCTTGGGATTTTCACTGCACATTGCATATCGGTGTGTTTCGTCCTTATCATACAGATTATGAAACAGAATAATTAAAACATAGTGCCTGTTTTAAAGTAAATGTTGAGTACATGTAGTTTCCATTCTTCACTTTTGTGATGGCTGTGTATTAAGGTTCATACTAGTATAAACCAATACTGTAGAAGTCACTGAGATGGATATGAGTGAATTCAGCATGGGCAAGCACGATGTTACACATTAACTTTACTTCTTAAAATTTTCCCATATTTATACTTTGCTTTTTTACTTGGCTTATCTAAAGAATGACATATCTAATATTACAGTTTTAAAATATTGTCTTTTCCTCTTTTCCATAAATATTTCATTCTATTTATCTACACTTCTGTCAGATGAAGACAATGCATTAAAAATGTTTATTAAAATTATGGACAGTAAACTAATTCATATTTGTTTGCTTAACACAGTAGAATGCTTAAAATTTTTGTTGGCTTTCACATAGAGACCCAGCACTGTAACTGGCCTTAACATCTCTCCAATACCTCCTGCCATCTAAATGGTTTATGATTCTTCCTGGTGTACCTACCTTGATTAAAAGAAAAAAAAATGATTCTCTCAAAAATGTGATTTTTTAAAGATAGGCTGTTTCCCTGTAATATTATGGGTGTGCTATCAAGACTAAACATTTCCTCCCCTGAAATGAAACCTTAATAATAGGACTGATGTCATGAACCTTGGAGGACATACGATAAGAAGGGAGAAAAAAGAAAATGTTAGCTGTAAACTCCATACTCATTAAAGTAGAGATTGTGTAGGCACAGACTTTGGAGTCAGGGAGGCTTGCTTGTCAGTGCAGTATTCACACTGATACCTTGAATAGTCTCTCCTTAAAGGTAAATTATAGATTATAATTTTTACCTCAAGGGATTACTGAAGGGATACAGGAGATGGTGCATTAAAGTGATTAGGGAAGTGTTTCACACTATTTTCATAATAACGTAGTTTTGCTCTTAATGCTATGTTCTTTACTACTTGATAATAATCACTTTTCAGTTATTAGAAAATAGATGTCATGTATAAAAGAGAAATTCACTGGGTATTTTCTTGAGAATAACAATGTATACTTAGAAAAAGAATGAATTGCATTTCATCAAAGATAACTAAAGCAGGAACCTCTGAAGTTATTGGAAATTCAGCTTTCACCATTTTAGTAAGCTAATGAAGTTCAGGTTATTACAAGAAAACAGAATGGAAATTGCTGGAATTTTCTTCCTTATTTCCTTACTGAAAGATCAATCTGCAACTTAAACAATACTAAGCATCTGATAAAAGAATTCCACTGATGCTTAATGAACTGTTCTAAATTGGTCTGATGGGGAAGGAATCTCCTAAGCAGTGGAGCTCTCTTTAATAATTTCTAATATTATTTAGAGTAATGTCCATGGGGCCCTATTAGATTAGGCTTTAGTGACTTCTGTAGTTAGGACTTTTTAAATTTTACTCAAAAAGTTACTAATTATCTCTAATTCTAAATAATTAGAACTTCATATACATAAAAATAGTTTTAAAATTTTTCAATTCAAATTTATACTTAAAAAATCTTGATTTCTTTCCCCTTTCGATAGTATTCCTTAAAAAATAAGTCACCTTCGTGTGATGCACAGCAACAGTTAAATCTATTAGTGCATTCCAAATCAGGGAATTAGGAGTTTTAGATTTAAAATCAGGGGAGTCAGAGCTGAAAATGATTCCAGACGTAAGTAACCTGTGAGAATTAAGCCAGTGTGTGTCTTTTTACGTTATACCATGTACTTTCTCACACAATTTCCAAAACTGGGTATTTTATTTATGAATTTACCAAAGGAATCAAAGTATACAAGTAAGTCTCATCATAAACTTTTTTCATCTATTCAGACAATATCATTTTTGAGAACTACTTTAATTCTTGGTTTATTTGTGAGCTTCAAAGATTACTATATTTGGATGATTTCCATGGTGACACTATAATATTACAAAAAGTTTGTGCATTTTTCTCAAAGGATTAAAATTGTATGAAAAGTAAAGGATATGCTAAAAGCAAATGATGTAAACTCCATTGTTTATTTCTTTCACCAATTTCATGTATTGCATGGTTAACCTGTTTTCAAGTATCTTTTCCACGTTTATTGTTTAATTATTTGTTTACTTATTTGTATGCGAAGTCCCATTTTAATTTTTGGATAATATTTTTCTTGTCTGGAAAAATGTTTCAGTTTATCTGTCTTTAATAAAAGTTTTTGTGGGTGAATGAACTTCCTAAAATCCATAACTTTATTTGAAACCACTTTATTGTGACCACTGCATCTTTCATTGTTAAAGAAAAGAATAACATATATTAAAAACAGAATCTAAGTGCAAGTAATAAGGTTATGATTTAAGGATTCATTTTTAATATACATATTATTTTACATACGAACTTCATAGTATTTCAATTAAATATTAATATATTAACATTGCTAATACATAATATGTATTATTCAATTGAATGGTAGATAATACATAATATGTAATTATTCAGTTAAATATGAATATATTATTACTACTAATATATTGATATTTAATTGACATACTATAAAGTATTTCATTATTTTAAAAATATGGTTTCATCTTCTAATATTAACACTTCTTAAGTTGCTATTTATTTTTTACAATAGATACATATAACATGTCTACGTATCTATGTATAATAGATATGTAAAGTAGCTATTATGTTGTTGAAAGTACTTCTTTCAATTGAGATCATATGGTAGATTTTTTGGCAGTTACTGT
Organism: Rhinolophus hipposideros; assembly: GCF_964194185.1. Lineage (NCBI taxonomy): Eukaryota > Metazoa > Chordata > Mammalia > Chiroptera > Rhinolophidae > Rhinolophus > Rhinolophus hipposideros. The sequence continues at coordinate 19,610,417 of NC_138058.1, read as the reverse complement.
GTTCACCACTTCTGAAATAGGAGTTTAATTGACTAGTATGTAGTCTGGAGTTAGATTAATTTCTCTTCTGGGATTATGTTCAAAATTTTGATGTTTGCCACCAGATGGTAGTGATACTCTTTTTGTTATAAGACCAGCTGTGTTGGCCACGTTTTGAAATTTGAGTAATGTATGGAGTCTTTTTAAACAAAAAAGTAAAAACCAAACCAAACAAAAATCCTCGTGTGAACTTAAAGTAGTATAAACGTGGAATTAGATATTCACATCTCTTAATTTATAAAGAAATTTAAAATAAGTATCATAAAAACCCCACAAAAACAAATTATTGAAATTAACATTAATTTGATTGATAATGTTACTTTGCTAAAATTAAATCATTGCATATGATGTAAATGTGGCAGTGATTGCTTCATCTTGGGGTCTTTGTGTTTGGAAAACACTCACCATGATGGCCATGTGTTGAGTAAATTCTACCAACTAGGCAAATCACAACCATTGTGTGTTCTGGTCAGTTCACCTTTGTTTAACATAAGTATACTCACAGTTAGTAGGCAGGGTCTGCCTTTGTTCTTTTTTTCATTAGTTTAGAACAACAAAAGTCAAGTAGAAAGCATTATTATTGTTTTAGAATACAAGCTAGCTGTATTAACAATGACACAACTAACTTATCTTTAATCAAAATATTTACTTTCAATAATTTCTAGTTTAAACATGGTGATTATTTTATATATACTAATAAAACAAATTCCAGTTAGTAGAAGATAAAAGAGAAGTCTTAGGTACTATGAAATCAGTGCTGTAGATACTACCTCAATTTATTAATTTCTTGCTGATACTGAAAAAGGGTGGGTTCGGGAGTTTCCGCCATGTTTCCATGTTTTACTAAGGCCCAGCTTGCCAATCCTGGTTTCTTTATTTACATGTAATGCTTTGGGACTTGCCTGTAGGGTTGGGTCCCAGCTGCCTTACTATATTTTCCAAATTCTTTTCATTAGTATCTTATCTTTCCTTTGAACAGTCCTCTGATCTTAGTTGGAGCTCTTCTCCAGTAGAGTGGAACCAACTACAGATAATTTAGAGCCTTTAAAGAGAAAAGGGGAAAGGTCCTAGTGTTTCTTGAGTAGTTACTTATATGCCTGATGACATCCTAAGTATTTCCAGGAATTTTCATTACTTCTTGCAACGGCCTGGTAAAATCAGTGTCATTTTTTCCATTTTACAGATGCAAAAAGAGAGACTTAGATCACATAATAACAGGCCTAAGGTGAATTAAAGTAGTAGGTCTGCAGCTCTTAAGGGAAACATGGGTAGAGATTACTGAAATGGTCTGTTACTAGTATATCAGCCACAGAGAATGTGTAGGAAATGGGAAGAGAGTAAAGGACTAAATTGAAGGTGTGAGAAAGGGCGAACTCTCAACATTAAAACAGAGGAAAAGGAGTAAACAGAGGAGAACCAAGTATTTTTACAGTAAGGATTTAGTACCTTGTCTTGTTTGCATCACCTAATTGTTAGCCATATCAGCTACTTAATGGCTTGCAAACATGACCTACACAAATTCATTAACATTCAAATGAATGAGTTAAAATAAAAATCTATTTTCTCTATTAGATTGCTAATGCATGTGAATACCCAAATTTAGCAACTCTTTTATTCTGTTTGGCAGTAAACTCAAGCCTTAAATGTATTTTTCCTCTTGTACTTTCTGTCTCAGTGGATACTTAGCAACTTTTTTTAAATAGGAAAAATGGAAATTAAAACTAAATTTAAAAATCAAAGTAATGCCAAGAAGAGTATTGAGTTTTTATTTGCTTGAACCAAGACAATTAACAAAATCTTATGTAGTTTAATTCAAAAATTTCAAGGGAGGAATCGTAGGAGGTTTACTCATAATAACTATTTTGGAAATTATAGAAAGTTTATCTGAGCTGGTGACCAAAAAAATCCGTCATATCAAACATGAGAATGCCTAGGAAGTGACAGAATTGCATTTGCTCAGGAAGCCCTCAACTAACAAACTAATTAAAGCTTGTCAAAGATCTGAGATAAAGGATTGGGGCATGTCAACAAACCTGCTTTTCTGTTTCTTGTCATCCTGTTGAAAGTTAAAAAGGTATGCTTTGTTTTAACACAATTAAGAAGGAATTCCAGGAAAAGTAGCACAAAATCTAACCAGTTACTTTTCTTTCCTTCTGATGTAATTCTCAGTCCTTCTGTAACACAGATATCTTGACTTTAAGGCTGTGCCTACTCAGTCTTTGCTTTATTTTGTTTTTCTACCTCAGCCTTAAGTGTTCCTGTTTTTCAGGGCTTGGTCTTGAGACATCTCCTTTCTTCTGCATTTTCTCCCCAGGTGATTCTACCTGTCTCTATGGCCTTAGATATTATCAACATGCTGACAATACTCAGATTTGTATCTTCAGACCACACCTGCTCACTGAGTCCTAGTCTCAGATCCAAGAATTCTCCTTGGTTTCTCTATTCTCAGATCTGCCCTTCATACTCCATGCAAATCTCTTTTCCGTGCTCTCTCACTCTTCATTGAGGCAACACTCTAAGCTAAGCAGAACTAAGATACAGTTTTTGGAGGAACTCAATTGTAATTATTTATTAGGTTATACTACCTTTTAAAAGTATAGTTTAAAAATTAATGGGCTTCGGAGAATGTCATTTCTACTGATCAATTATTTTTACAAGTCATTTTGTGCTTTATCATCCCGAGTATGGATAATTGTTGTCATGTTATTATCTGGGCTAGGGAATTGAAAGGGAGAATAGAAAATATGATTGATTTTTTAAAGATCTCCTGCAGCATGTTATTTAAATTTAAAAATGAAAAAGATGTATAAATTGCTTGAATATGATGTTATTACAAAATATAGCTATTATTGTAAATGTACTATGGAGCCCTGTGGTAATGACTGAGATGGTAATTTTATTCCAAACTACAGTTTTCAATGGCTTATTTAACACAAACTCCCAATTACACTGTTGACTGAAACTTTTCAAGCTTGTTTTCATCCCCAAGGGGACTTTTTTAAAGAGATGAGAAAAGAATCTCTTTAGCTGACTTATTGAAGCATGGCAAAAAGAATTTTCACCCAACTATTAAAAATTTCAGAATATTTTGGTAGCTTCTATATTTTTAAATCGTTTCTAGACTTTATTCTTCACAGGAGCTTGTTTCCCAGAAAGCACAGGCACTGTATTTTAATAAAGTATTCAAAAATTTAAAATAGCTAAACATTATTGAAACTTGAAATTTCAATGGTGCAAAATATTTTCTTATTCAGTGTGGCTTCTATCAGACCAATTTTGTAAACAGATACTAAAAGGATGCTGGTTTTAATTTATTTTCTTTTACAAACTGTTCTCTGTTAATAGATAAAGTGAGTTTGTTAATAGCAGAACTAGGAACTGATTTTGACTTGGGACTGTTCTTGGTATTCTCATTTGCATTTTTTGTCTTCATTTTTCATTATCAGTTTTTCACTACTCTTTCAGATACCCATTAGCCATGAGCACATGGTTATTGTTCTTTGTGTGGCTCCCAGGAATTGTCATCACTATTCAGAAAGTCATTTATGATTAACTACACACATAAGAATGATACTTGATACCTGCTGATACAGGAGATTTTCAGATGTTACTTCAAAATTCCTTATATTAAGACTGAGCTGGGTAGCAAGGTGGCTGATATGTATATGCTAAAATCTGGCTGAAGAGGAAATAACTGCAGGAGTAAGGAATGCTAGATAATGGTATAAGAAAAGTTTTAGTTAGTGGAGCATGTCTCTAAAATGACTCTAGCGTGATCTGAATGTTTGGTAGATTCCAGGGAACTGTTTACACATCTGTTTCTTCTCTCTGTGCTCAGAACTTGACTACTTTCCAACTAGCCTCATTGGGCAGGTAGTTAGGTGCTGACATGGGATGTGACTGGGAAAGATATATCCATTTCCAGGACTGGCTCAGCGAAGCCACTCACTTGTCCCCTTGGCTTTTCTCCTTTCCAAGACTTGATGGAAATGGGTACAGTGATGATAGAAATCACATGTGGAAGCTGATAGAGCCAGAAGATGGAAGGATCCTGGAATCCTGAATCACCACGTGGAGTACCCACTCCAAACAGTGGGCCTATGCATAAAACAGGAAGGGACACTCATTTTTGACCTTGTCCAAAACTTTATTGTATTAAGCCACGAAAATTTGGAGTATAGTTGTTATAGCAGCTAGCATGAGATCTCCTAACTTCTTCAGCACTCTAATGTAGACCAGAATAATGCTGTCTTCTTTAATGTAAAAATTTATTTCATTTTATGTAAAAGTCCTAAGTGGACCGCTTGATTACCGCAATTCACAAGATAGCAAAGGGATTCAGGAATTTCTTATGTTGCTTAAACATCTTGCCATCCATTTTTCCATGGTATGCTCTTTGTGGTTTCATATCACTCAACTCTACCATATCCATCTCTCATCTACTCAAAGAGAAACAAAATATATAAGTATTCTCCTGTCTTGCAAAGGTAAGATCTGGATATTGTGTATATCCCTTCCACTCACATTATATTGGCGAGACTATAGTCACAGAGTTACACCGAGCTGTATGAAAGGCATAAACTTGATTGGTCTGTTATTACAAGAAGGAAGGGTGGAATAGATATTGTGGTACTACTAGGAATGCCTGTTGCACATTTTTTTGATGGTAACCTCTGGTGCATATCTGAAGACCTCACCACATGTGGACCAATGGAACTGAGCTTTTCTACTTTGTCCCGGAATGGACAAAGGTACATTTTATCAGTTAGCAGTACTTTGTCACCCACCTTTACTTCATGACTGTTCAGTGTAGATCTTGCTCCCATGTTGAGATTATTAGTGACCCAGTTGTAACACTCTGTTGAAAGCAAATACCACCATACAGTTTAGAAGCCTTTCTCAAAGCACATGTGGGGTGATCAGAGACATACAACCTGTGCAAACGTATTATTCTTGTGGTTTCCCTCTACAAGTTCACCTGTCTCTTGAAACCAGCTGAAGCAGTTTTGAGGTGGACTGAGGATGGAATTGTTTCTTCAGGGTACAATCTAAAGTCACACTTTTTTCTATTAAGGATATTTATTAATTTCATATAATTCATGTCCCCTGAAGAAGAGAATGCAAAATTGCAGGCTGTCAGGATGAAGCTCTTTTTGTATGTTGGCCACCTTAGATTTAAGCTTCCTAAATTTGAGTGCAAAAATGATTGTTTATTTAATTCTTTCATTCTAGAGATTTCTAAAGGATCTGAAGGTGATAAAATGATCAGTAGCTCAAGACTGGTAGAAAGGAAATACTGTGGGAACATGAAGGAGGTGGACATTTGTTATAAAATTGGATTTAGAGCAGGAAAGTGTTTTAGGTATATCTTTTCTTTATTGTTCTCTGGTGGTTTGATGAGCTTCATCTTTTAGAGGAGAACTATTATTATTTTATTGAAGGTATAATTGACATATAACATTATATTGGTTTCAGGTGTCCATGATGATTTGATATTTGTGTATTTTGTGAAATGATCACCACAGTAAGTCTAGTTAACATTCATCACCACACATAGTTATAATTTGTTTTTCTTGTGATGAAAACTTTTAAGATCTCCTCTCTTAGCAACTTTCAAATACACAATGCAGTATTATTCACTATAGTCACCATGCTGTACATTACATCCCATAACTTATTTATTTTATAACTGTAAGTTTGTATCTTTTGACCCCTTTACCCATTCACCCACCCCACCCACTGTCTCTGAAAACCACCAATCTATTCTCTCTATCTATGGGTTTGTGGGTTTTGTTTTGTTTTGTTTTTAAGATTCTACATGTAAGTGTGATTATATGGTGTTTGCCTTTCTCTAATTTATATCACTTAGCATAATACTCCGAGTGTCCATCCATGTTGCAAATGGCAAGATTTCATTCTTTATTGTGGCTTAATAATATTCCATTGTCTATACCACATCTACTTTATTCATTGATCCATTGATGGATATTTAGGTAGCTTCCATGTGTTGGCTAATGTAAAGAATGTTACAGTGAACATGGGGGCGGGGGGTTGCATATGGTTTTGAATTAGTGTTTTTAATTCCTCTGGATAAACACCTACAAGTAGAATTGCTGGATTATATGATAGTTCTATTTTGCGTTTTGTTTTTTTGGTGTTTTTTTTTTTTTTGAGGAACCTCCATACTGTTTCCCACAGTGGCTATTCTAATTTACATTCCCACTAACAGGGCAAAAGTTCTCTTTTCTCCACCCCTTGTTAATTTTTCTGTCTTTTTTATAATAGCACATCTAATAGATGTGAGGAAGTATCTCATTGTGGTTTGATTTGCATTTCCCTGGTGAATAGTGATATTGAGCACCCTTTCATGTACCTGTTGGCCATCTGTATGTCTTCTCTGGAAATATGTCTATTCAGATCTCCTTTCCATTTTTTAATTGGGTTGTTTGTTTGTTTGTTTTGCTATTGAGTTTAGAAGTTCTTTATATATTTTGAATATTAATCTCTTATTAGATATCTTATTTGCAAATATTTTCTCCCATTCTGTAGGTTGCCTTTTCATTTTGTTAATGGTTTTCTTTACTGTGCATAAGCTGTTTAGTTTAATATGGTCCCATGTGTTTATTTTTGTTTTTGTTGCCTTTGCTTTTGGTTTCTAATCCAGAAAACTCATTGCAAATGTTGATGTCAAGAAGCTTACTGCCTGTTTTCTGCTAGAATTTTTATGGGTGCAGGTGTTACATTCAAGTCTTTAATCCATTTTGAGTTAATTTCTGTGTATGGTGTAAGAAAATTGTCTAGTTTAATCCTTCTGCATGTGGCTGTCCAGTTTTTCTAACACCATTTGTTGAAGAGACTGTCCTTTTCCCATTTTATGTTCTTGACTCCTGTACCGTAAATTATTTGACCATATATGGGTGGCTTTATTTCTGAGCTCTCTTTATTGTTCCATTGATCTCTGTGTCTGTTTTTATACTAATACCATACTGATTTGATTACTATAGATTTCTAATATGGTTTCAGATTAGGAAGTGTAATGTCTCAAGCTTTGTTCTTCTTTCTCAAGATTGCTTTGACTATTTGAAGCCTTTTGAGGTTCCATACAAACTTTATGATTGTTCTATTTCTGTGAAAAATATCGTGGATATTTTGATAGGGATTGCATTGAATCTGTAAATGGCTTTGGTTAGTATGAACATTTTAACAATATTAAATCTTTCAATTCATGAACACAGAATATATTTCCATTTATGCCTTTTTTTTTTCCAATCATTGTCTTATAGTTTTCAGTGTACCAGTCTTTCACCTCCTTGGGTAAATACATTCCTAGGTATTTTACAGAAATGTTATTGTATCACAGTTTAGGACTGATGATTTAGATATATTATTCTTGAAGTAAGTACTGTGAATTGCAATTATAACTCCACATTTTGTAAAAGCACCTCTAGTGGAGTGGGATCGTTCCGGTCCTGATCGTCGTTTATGCCTGGCTAGGTTTGCTTCACTCTGTTTAATATGCTTTTCTTCTCCATGGACATGTCTTAGAACTCGCTGTAGTTTAGGACCGCATCTATAGGGATGGATTCTTAACTCCAGCTCAGATCCTGATGACTCTTGCTGCTCCAACTTTGCCAATGCACAACCATCCTTTCTCATCTTAATCCCATTACTGTGTTCTGTAAACAACCATGAGAAACAATAGAATTCAGTGAGTTTGTTCATGGTAATTTTGTTTTTCTTGTTTTTTTTTTTTTTTTTTTTTATGAAACAGTTGTGTAGATAAGATGATGAATTGGAAACAGATTATGTCCATGCATTGGAGACATCACAAGTCAGAGCACAGGAAGTTCAAGGGAGGTATTGTACAGGAGGTATATATAACAGGTCTTTGTTTTTACTCTCTGCTAATAAACTTGTAACTTTTGGGAAATTACTCAGGTTTTTCAAAATAAGAATATAATACAGTTCCTATATATTATCCTGCAGTTCCTTCCTACTTGAAGCAAAAGGGTTGCTTTAAAATACCCTGGATCTGAAACACCATAAATGCGGGTGGCTTAAGAAACTGAAAAATCTCCATAGTAGGTATTTTCTAGAATATGTGGAGTAGTAGTCAGACTCATAATTAATTTCATACCCCTGAATTCTGTTAACTTAAGTTTCCCACTTCCAGAATTATTCACTGTCTTTGGATTTAATTAAGGAAACTCACTTATACGGACTCTTGTCTGTTACCAATACAAGTTACATATATCTGACACCCCACTGCTCCTGAGCACTACTGATACTCCCCTGAGATAGAACAGACAGATTGTGTCTTTGTACAGGTTGGGTTGCATTGGAAACTTCCAGATCTTCACTTCTGCGATTCTGGTACATAATTAGAACTTCACACAAATTACAATTCTGTAATTCTACAGAATCCTAGGGAGTAAAACTAAATGAAAAACAACCTGGCATTCAGTAATTACAAACAGGAGTGCTAATTTTCATGATGGTATCATGTTATCAAACAGAATAGAAGCCACCAACACTTGTATTTTAAGAATTTCCCAGTAAATTACAGGTTTCAGAAATCTCAGAGTTATAAGGATGTAAGATGACTGTATTTTCAGTCATCCTCAGATTTGTGGAAAGCCAACTTCAAGATCATCATTGTTGATGAGGAGGAAATAAAATTGAAAAAGAAAAGAAATTTGATAGCAATTTTTTCAAATAGGGCTACAAGAAGGAGAAATAAAGATTAGTGTGGGAAAATAAAAAGTGGAATAGTTGAGATTTAAGCCTTGTTAGGGGATATCAGAGCACATGGAAGAAACAATTTAAAAAATAGAGTTGTTAGTAAAGAGTAAGTGGAAGAAGGGACACAATATTTTGGAATAGTGTGAATTATTATGTATGGGAAAGAAGAATGCAGAGGGCAAACATGTAAATGAAAATAGTTCATGATTTTTCTTTTGTAAAACTTGAAAGATAATGATGGCCCAAATTAAAAACTGGTCATTAAAGAGGGTGGCCAGATGGCTCAGTTGGTTAGAGCACGAGCTCTGAACAACAAACAGGGTTGCTGGTTCGGTTCCCACATGGGCCAGTGAGCAGCACCCTTCACAACTAGATTGAATACAACTGGAATTGAACTGCTGGAGGGGCAGCCGGATGGCTCAGCTGGTTAGAGCGCGAGCTCTCAACAAGAAGGTTGCCAGTTCAATTCCCGCATGGGATGGTGGGCTGCGCCCCCTGCAACTAAGATTGAAAATGGCGACTGGACTTGGAGCTGAGCTGCTCCCTGCACAACTAGATTGAAGAACAATGACTTGGAGCTGATGGGTCCTGGAGGAGCACACTATTCCCCAATATTCCCCAATAAAATTAAAACAAAAACAACAACAACAACAACAACAAAAAGACTGGTCATTTAAAAGGAATAAATAAAAGGCCTCTAAGTCTTAGCTAGAAAGACATATTTTACCTGACTGTTAAGTGGGCCTGGTTACTGGTTATGAATTCTCTAATGTACGCCCTTGAGTGATGCTTTTCTTACCAAGAGAAGCCTTTTGTGATAGTTACTTTATTTTTTAAGATGTAGAGAAGGCTAGGGAGTGAAAATACAATATTTCAGGTATTACTAATTTGCATTGAGAAGGCTCTCCACTAAAGCTGTGTTGCCCAAGGAACTTTTCATCTCCAGAAGTGTTTCTCAGTGCAGTTTGTTCCTTTAAACTCTATACATCTGGTTCTTGTTGGTGTGGTGCTTTAATCATAGTGAATAAGCAAGGTCACCAGGGCTGAAGAGTCCTAGACAGTTTCCAATGCCCTATTAGTGAAGATCTTCGGCTGAAAGTAATAGAACACCCAAATGAAAGTGGCTTACACAGAAGGGTTTGTTCTGCTCACTTGAACTTCGGTCTGTTTAGCAGCTGGACAGGGCCAGCGCTCAGGGTTACATCTCCCATTTGCTTAGCCTAAACTTCAGGGTCATAGAAGGGCCGCCTGTCCAGGATAATGTTCTCCTATAGAATCGTTCAGAGTTGGAGGGAAGGACTGAGGCCTCCAACTGTAAGTGTCTTTTCAATCAGGAATGAATCTGAAGGAGGACTCTAAGGGAAGACATGGACTCTTAAGTCTAACAAGTCACCCTTCACTCCATTGCCACACCTGCCCTAAAGCAGAGTTCTTTAAATGTGAATTAAACCACCTGGACAATGAAATCCAGCTTTGCCTAAATGTCATATCTGGATTCCACTTGAAGTTAATTTAAGATAACCACCTCTGTTAAATCGAATGATTTACACAATAGAGTAGCTCAAAATATCCTAGCTCTGGTGGCAGCTTTTTTGTTTTAGAGTAGTTCCTTTTGGGCCTTTATAAATGTTGCAGCTTTTAGTCACGAACAGTGTTTGTGGGAGATCTTAAGGCAAGAACATTGGACAATTTCATTCTTTTATTGTTGTTGTTGTTTTCCTGGTGTGTTTTTATTCATGCTTAGAGAATTAGACTTAATACACTATTTAATGTGAATTTCCAATAGTTGGCATTTTCTTAGAGGGTTTTTTCCCCCTTTAGCGTTCATTTGGAGTTCTTTTGAAATAAATAGTCCTCTAATTTAAACCTACTGGGAATTTGTTGAATTGCTTATTTTTAAATAAGTGAGAATCTGTAGTGCTGTACCTAATGCACTCCGGCAGGAATGGGTTAAGTCCACAACCTTTATGACGGAAAGGCATACAAAAGGTAAATTCTCAAAATGGATTTACAGTTTACCATTCATACCATATGCTTTTATAACATGAAAATAAATTGCACTTTGTATACTAATAGCAAGTTCTTTTTTTACTAGTTATTCATGTAGAAGCATAATCAATCTTAGCACACGGAGTGGTTACTAGATATTGAGTTGTTTTCAGAAGAGATATATTAATGTGTTTTGCACAGAGAATTAAGCACATCCATGAAAATTATAGAAAGAGGTGATTAAACTTTAATGCATGGTTTGCAGTATTTTAATAGTACACTACTGTGAAATCCTATACCAACTAAAATTCATAATCGTCAAAACTTGAACATCTTTCTCTTTTCTGTCATTTTGGAAAATCATGGAATTTCTTTCTCTCATTTGTTTCTAACAAGGTGGACTTTTAATAGTTTAGTGATTTAAGACATTTCACGACTCCATTAGCTAGTTCATTTCCCTCAGCTGTTTTTAAACTGTTAATTTTTGAACCCTTCCTATCTTTTTTATTTATGCATGTACAACAGTGAATGATAGTATCAAGTTTCTCATTAACATTCAGCATGGCTTTGAATCTAGGTCCAAGAGAATGAAAACCAGCTCCCTGAATATTTCTTTCATTTCTCAAGAATTAGAGTCCCATTTACTTTTTGCATTAAGGACATGCACCTTTTGGAACTAGTGAGCATACATATGTGTGTGTGTGTGTGTGTGTGTGTGTGTGTGTGTGTGTGTGTGTGTGTATCCTTCCCATGATTTCATCTTGTAAACAAATAGAAATAAAAAAAAATTTGCAGTTGAAAATAAACAACACAGTATTGGCAAGTGATAAAAACATTGATGGAAAAAATAGCTGCTATTTCAGAATATAGATACAGCTACAATCTGTAGATTGTGGACTTGTTTTTGGAGGTTAAGGCATAGTAGCAGTTTGGAATCGTTACTTGCTGTGCTGTTCTAGATTTTTAAATAGTGTTGTATGATCATTTAAGACAAAAGTCCCTGGTGAAGTAGAGAAGGGATACAGAAGTTCTTCCATGAGGACTAGACCGTCACATACAGATTGGGGAATGGGGATGTTCACTGTTTGAAGCCCCCACCTCCACCCCCCATTCTGTAATCTCAGCACACTGGATTAGGTGTGTAGTTTGGTATCTGACATGGAGATCTTGCAGGTAAGACCTTGAGATCTACTGACAGCTCCTGATTCCATTTGGAATGTTAATAAGTTTTGAAACTTTTAATAATTTCAACCTGGTTTAGATATAATCCTGCTTGTAGGATATCTTTAAACATGACATGACACCAAGATGATAGTAATTCTTACACCAAGATGATAGTAATTCTTGACACCAAGATGATAGTGATTCTTAAGCTTATTAAATGAAGAATAACAGAATTATTGGTGAAATAGGATAAGTCAAATATCTGGTACTTGAAACGACCAAATGCAAAGGTTTTAAGTTTCTCCTCACTGCCACCTTCCATTAAAAAATAGAATATGAAAATAAAATAAAAGTTAATTTTTGAGTTACTCTGATCTCTTAAGAGCCTGAATAAACGTATAAAATAAATGTAGCCCCATTAGTTACTTGTGGCTCACCAATTTTGGTGCCATACTTTTTCTCACTTTTGAGTTCCTTAGTCGATGTAAAAAATATTTTTCTCTGTCGTGTATAATCTTAATTTTTAAAATAGTAATATCTATTTTTTGGTAAAAAGTGGATGCACTGATGCAATTGTTATTGACAATTCGAGTTTTTTTTTTATGGAAACTAAGTTGTGGTTAACGCTTTCAGCATTGAATCATGTATTAATATTTCTGTCTACATCATGTTCTGTTTGCTAACATTTTGGAGGTTAATTTTCATTTCCAGGTGTTTCATTTTTATTTTCTGCCTTACCTTATAATTCATACTTTTTACCCTGAAAATCAAGATAATAAACGAGTGTTCTCACATTTTTTGCAAGCTTTTTAAAAGACATATCAATAAAGTTGAAAATTGAAATATGTGTAAGAGAAAGTTACTCCCCGTTCACACCCCTAAGAAGCAAGAACTTCCCTGCTAGCTGCTCCTAGCACAGACAGAGTGGTAAATGCACAAGGGTGTCAGGAGCAAGGGGATGAGATGGTGCCTCAGGAGACACTGCTCTGTGAAGCCTATTCTTAGGGAGTGGATATTGTTTTTTGACTGGTTGCTTTTGCTTACTTTGCATCTACTGTGGTAAACGCCCCAGGGAGCAGGAAGCAGAATAGAGAAAAGCCCTCACTATAGGTCAGGGCTTGGTTATCTAGCAAGCATTTTGACTAGTTTCAAGTCAGCATAGCTCAGATAAGTGATAGTATGAAAGCATTTTGTGCTTTCACACTAGACCCATATTCAAATTACTCAGTACTTTCCTTCCCACACACTCTGCTTCTGGGGACTGCCTATTACCTCCTTCCATCCATTTGTCTATCTCCTTGAAAATGGTCTAGAAAGACAAGAAGCTCTCATCAATAATGCACATAGGATTGAGCTAAATATTTTCATGGAGAAAAAAGACGACTCAAAATTCTGAAGAAAGCAGATCAAAGTTAAATTTTAAAAGTTATCTGTAAAAAAGGAATTATTTTTAAGTGCCAGAGGAAGCAGTGAGAAACAAATAAGTTAATTTACAGCTTGAAAGAGCAAATTAAGTTTTCTCTACTTGCACATTTTATGACCTGAACAAATACTTATTTTTATAACAGAAAGTTCTTTTGAAAGTGTTTAACAAGTTGATGGGCGTCAAAAGCCTCATGGCCAATATCATATTACTTGAAGGTTAAACAAAATCCCAAACTGCTAGTTGGGTTCTTAAAGTATAGAATTATACAGCCCTTATTTTAATTCATCCATTATTAGCCTTGGGACCCAGGAAAGTTAATAGGAAATATTTTTCTCTAGAGAAAACCAAACCAGATTTTTAGAAATCACTCACTCATTCATGACCATTAACAATAATCACTAACATTAAAGCAAACTTAAGTGAAATATAAAACATGAATAGAAAAAGTCCAATTATTATCTTCATTTTAACTAGTTCTAAGAAAACTGTCATTTTTAATGAAATACCACAAAAAACAAAAGAAAATGTCATCATGGAAAATGAACTTTTGAAAGATATAACTGGGTAGTATCATCCTATGCTTTTTTTAATATTTATTTTTGTCATACAAGTAAATGTCCAATTTAAAAAAGTTAAAATCCTGACTTATACTAATATTTTTCCATGTAAAAATTTCAACATCATTGAGATAAAAAATTAATTCGCATTGTATCATGAATATTTACCCATCCGTTAAATATTCTTCTATGTAACTTTTCATGGCTGCATGAATTGTATTGAATTGGTCTTTGAAGATTTTGCTTAATCAGTTTTTTATTGCTTAAATATTTATGTTTTTCCTAGTTTTTCTCTACTGCAAATTATTATGCTGTTTTAAAAACATGTTGTTTTTGTGATGGTGGGTTGACTTTACAACACAACAATGTACCTTATTATTTTTTGTTTTTATCCCTTAAAAAGTGTTAGTTTCCTTTTGAGGATAAAAATACTGATATTAAAAAAAATAACTTTTAATGTAAAGAGTTACGTTTAATTTATCTTTTTTTCTTATATAAACCTAGGTTTCCATGTATTTGTATTCTTTAAAGAATACATTATAGCTCTTTAGGGGTATAAGTTAAATATACTGTATGAAGAGTATAAAGGATGTCAGAGAAATCCATATCAAAAATGAGATATCACCTCACACCTGTTAGGATGGTTATAGAAATATGAACAGATACAAGGGTTGGCCAGGATGTGGAGAAAAAGGGAACCTCTGTGCACTGCTGGTAGGACTATAAACTGATGCAGCCATTATGACAAACAGTATGGAGCCTCCTCAAAAAATTAAAAATAGAATTAGCATATGATACAACAATCTCTCTTTTGGGTATAGATCCAAAGGCACTGAAGTCAGTCCTTTAAAGAGATAGCTTTCCTTACATGTTCATTGCAGCATTATTCACAATAGCCAAGATTTGGAAACAACCCGTGTCCATCAACAGATGAATGGATAAAAAGGGGGTGGTGCATATATACGATGGATATTATTCAACCTTACAAAAGGTTGCCATTTGCAACAACCTATATGAACCTGGAGGACATTATGCTAAGTGACATACTTATAAAGAAAAGTGCTATATGATCTCACATATATGTGAAATCTAAAAAAGTTGAATACTCGAAGCAATGAATAGAATGGTAGTTACCAGGGGGAGGGAGATGGGGGAAAAGGGAGATATTGGTCAAAGTGTGCACAGCTGTAGTAATGTTGGGTGAGTTCTAGGCATATAATGTATAACATGATGATTATCATTAATAATACTGTGTTTTATACTAGAAATTTGCTAAGAGAATAAATTTCAGATACTCTCAATACAGACGTACACAGTATCTATATGAGGAGATAGATATATTAACTAGTTTGACTGTAGTAAACTTTACATTATGTTTAGGTATATTTATATATATTTATATATAAATATACTATATATATATAAACATATTGTACACCTTAACATATATAAACATATTGTACACCTTAAACATACATAGTTTTATTACAAAAATAAAATTCAAAATGTGAAGGAAAAAATTCTAGTGATTTTGTGCTTTAAAATATTGACCTTGGCTAGAAAGACCTATTTTGTTTGTTTTCCTCTGAGAATACAAAGTTAGGAAACATTTTCTTCAGTCACCTTTTTCAACATTTTTAGGCAGTCTAATATAGTTTTTTGTGAATTTGCAAAGAAAAGCAATGACTATTTTCCTTTTATAACAGAGAACATTCATCTTTTGTCATAATAATTTTTTTGTGTGTATTTGTGTTTGTATGTTTCAGCATTTTTTTGAGTATGTGATTACCTCTGTGGTCCTTTTTGTGTAGTTGCAATCACTTTTATTTATATTATTCTTTTAAAAATATTTTTATTAATAATATAGCTAACGTAAAGTTGGTTGAGGTGGGGTTTTAGGGAGTCACTAGAGTGGTAAGAGTTATGGTCACCAGGTTAATGTAAATTCTGGTTTGGTGCCAGTGCTGAGCCTTGAGTGACTCAGCAAGTCTCAGAGGACACCTGAAGCCAGTCACTGCCTACCTGGGCCTTGCTGGACTCCTATAGTTTTCCAAGAAAGAGTGCATTGCAGGTGGGGCTGGTTACTGGTGGAGAAAGTGCCTCCAGCTGGGCATGAATTGGTTGGTGGGGTGTTCCCAGTGAGTCAGCAGGGTGGAGCAGTGGAGCTCACCAGGCCAATCAGATTCAGATTTGGCCCGTGGGGGTGGGCTCAACACAGGAAAGATGGCGCCCATCTGCTGGCTGCAGGAAGGTGCACCCCTCCTTAGGAAAATGCCGCTGTTCTCTAGGCTACCCTCCTGAGGCCACACACAGCAGTCTGTCCCTGTATGTCTCTGAGATCTCCCAAGTCACCGTTCCTCTGCGGGAGCCCTAGGTGAGTGCCCGTTTAAGAGGACATCTGGGTTTCCCACAGCCTTCTATCCCACCTGAACAGTCAGAATCCTCACTGTTTTTAACAGCCAAATATTGGGTGCTCCTTTTCTTGGCAGCAGTACTCCAGGCTGGAAAGCCTTCTTTGGGAGGCTGGGATCCCTCGCTCCTCCAGGGGCAACTAGGGCATCTGAGAAATCCTTCCTCATTCTCAGCCTCCATACGCAGGTGTTGGGCCTGTTCTGTGCCTCCACTTCTCCTACCAATATTGAGGTGGCTTAATATTTGCAACTGTAGCACTTCTATTTGGCTAGACTCCAGATGGTTTTCCAGGTTGATTGTCCTATAATTTAGTTATAATTTTAATGTTTTCATGGAAGAACGCAGGCAAAGTGTTTATCATCTCCTCCATCTTGGATCTCTCTTATATTTTTATTCTGGTCTCTGATAGAGGGGTGGCAGCTGGGGAGACCCAGAGATGTTCAGGGAAGGACTGAATTTCGTGGCTTCAGTGCACCAGCTGGAGGGACAGGAACCATTGTTGTCCCTGTGTGGAGCGTGACACACCCACTTTTATTTTCATATGTCTGCTTTCTCTGTTTTCTTAGACTGCCTGTACCTCTATTCTGTGTTTCATTTCCTAATAAGCCACCTGTGAACTTTATGCTCCTGTTTTCCCTTTCTGAATTTATTCTTCTCTCTGCTGGCCCCAAATTCTAATTCAGCCACTATTAACTGAGCAATGCATACACTTATGTTGGAAGCTGCGAGGCAGTTGTTAAACTTTAACATGTAGGGAACAATCTTTCTGGGATTTGCTCATTTAAATGCAAGTTGCAGGACACTGTCTCATGAGTTTCAGATTTGGTAGGTCTGGGGTGATATCGGGAAGTTTTTTTTTTTTTTTTTTTTCACAAATTGCCCTACATGATCTCCTAGATGCAGTTCCTGAACTGAACTCTGACAAGTGTTATATTCAAATGAATATGACACCTTAGCTTCCATGTAGTTGTTCAAATGTGAATTGCCGGTTTTGAGAAAGTTTCTTGAAAAAGGTAGACATTTGTGGGACCTTGAGGGTAAGACTTGGTGTGTATGAGATAAGGCAATAGTGAATTTCAAGGAGAAACACAAACTGTGTTCCAGGCCCTCTCATCTTTCATCTTCACTGTTTGGTGCCACGTCTACAACTTCAGTTTAGGTGCACTATATTGACTGCCTTTGTCTGCTATTGTTAGTCCTGGGTGTGTCACTTTTCAGAAGAGTCACAGGACAGAAAAGAATAGATAAGAAATTACTTAAGTGGCAAAACTCTATAGTAAATGACCATACCATATACGAATACAAATTAGAATACCATATATGATTGTATCTCTTCTCACCATGATCTACTATTTACTTTTAATAGGGCAGATGAAAGATACTTGTATATAAGGGAAATCACAAATTAAAGAAGGCTTGAAAGTGGTTAATGCCACGAAAATACTTGTTAAGTACACTAATCTGTTTTCACTTGACATTTTTTCTAATATTGGCAACGACAACTGAAATTCAAGAAACAATGCTCAGTCTCTAAAAGTGCTTGGTTTTGAGAGCTCTTTTCAAAGTTTTCTTTTTTATTGCCAGTTGAATTTAAGCTCATCTAGAGTTTAACACAGGAAATACTTATCAGGTGCTTTTGCTACTGCTACTTTGGATAATTCTAGTTGTTAACAGAATATATTGACGTTAGCTTTCTTATTTTTCTGTATTTTGTATGAGACAGTAATTATATGTTTAAAAATATGTTTAAAAACTCATATATTATCAGTGAACTGTTTTCAGTTATACATATTTTGATTTAGCTGAAATAATAAGCACCTTTACATCTTTGATGTAAAATGTGAAAAACAATAAATGTCATGAATTTAAGTTTCCAAACTGAATTGATTTCTTCACAATTTACTTTTAGCTAGAAAAAAAATAGAAGTAGTTGCCTAATACTTCAATAGAAACCACTGTAATAATGAAGAGAACTAGGTGTATATAATTGGTATTGATTCAAACTGTAAAAAACAAATATCATAATTTTACGGCTGTGGATAATGCATTTTTCTTCTTAGAATATTAATGGACTTGGGATTCTTGTTAAGTGGGTGGAGAAAGCATCGAGGCAAAGTTGAAATAAGGTATTTAGGCTTCTGTTAAGAACAGACATATTCTGGACATAACTCAGAAAACTGGAGCTTAGGAATTAAATCATTGCTCTGTAACCTATAAAAAGCAAAGATATGGCTTTATCTGATTTCTGAAACATATGCATAGACTGCAACTTATCTAGATAAAATTTTATTTTTGAGTAATTTCTAGGCATTAAGTATTTCTTTTTTATCACAATATGTAAATCCACTATGAAAGACAAGGTAGTTTTTGGGATCTGTTAATTAAGAAACTGAGAAACTGAATGGAAGTCAGGAGGCATGGATATCTGTATATTTCATCATGGTATCTTTAGGGGCCAGAACAATCTTTGGCACCTAGTGGTTTGTTTGTGTTTCGTCTTACTTTTAAAAAATTGTGGTAGAATACACATAACATAAAAAAAATCATTATCTTAAATATACAATTCAGTTGTGTTATGTGTATTTATATTGTTGTGCAGCCAATCTCCAGAAATTTTGCATCTTGAAAAACTAAAACTCTATACTTATTAAACAACTCATTTTCCCTTCTCCCCGGCCTCTAGCAACTACCGTTCTATTATTGTCTCTACCAGTTCGATTACTCTAGATACCTCATATAAGTTGACTCAAACAGTATTCCTCTTTTTGTGACTGGATTATTTCATTTGGTCCTATCATTTTTGTCAATACTTTATGGTATTCCTTTTTCTAGCAGTCTCATTCCTAAGTTTGAAATCTATCTCAACCCCAGTACTCTCTTTTATCTTTCTCTGATTATTTTTAAAAGGCATTATAATAGCTTTAATTCAGTAAAAATATTCTAGAATAAATGAATACTCCCACAAGGATATAAACAAATGCAACTTCAATGCAACTTCATTTTTCTATAACTTCTATGGCAAGCCCTCATTCTGTTGGGGAAGAAAAAAACATATTCTCAGTCATTTTCAAGTTTCCACTGGAGTTCTGTCTAAGTTCTCAGGGTTTTATGTAGTGTTAGGATTTGGGGGCAGCTGTCATACTCTCCGGGTCACCTATATGTGAGGGCATCCTGAGAGAAGCCGATTGACCAGCTGGTCTCCAGCTCCCATTGCACGCAGTTCCCTAAAGAGTTAGCCCTTTGGCTTTTGTTTCACAATAGCAGACTGAGCATGTGCAGCAGCCCCTCTCTCCTGCATCAAAATACTGGAAATGGCAAAACAGATATTTTAAATAAATAAAGAACAGAGATAATTAAACAGCTAAGCTCAGAAGCATGTTTGAAAACTTTTGATGGAACAAGCAGTATTGAAGAATTTGCAAAAGATGGGACTGAATAAAGGAGATTGCAGCTCAGCATCTCTGTGGATGCCTGCTACTGGAGAATATGGGGGTGGCACTAACTTCAGGTGCACAAGTGGGTGAAACTGAGAGCAGGAGTTATAGGCCTAAGCCAGGGCAATAAGGGGATGGTTTGTGGGAATAGACATCCAGGTCCCATTCAGACTTCATAGCCCTCGTTCGGCTTGGTATGCTAACAGTGGTTTCTGTGTCTAGTTGAGAGCTACAAGTGAGGAAGCTTGGTTTCTGAAGCCAGGTAGACATCTGACGTGTCTGGACTCAGCCTGGAGTAATATGGTAGGTGCAGGTCCAGGGGAAAAGCTTTGAGAGTGCCTGCGGCAGCAGCGTTCCAGCACTATTATGGAATATTCTGTTCTGATGCCAGCTGAGGTTTCTGCCCCACAAACAGATACAGCATGCTGTACCAAAGGGGACCTCCACTAGAAATATGAGCATACAATCAAGACTCCGCTAAGGAAAATCAAAAACAGTTGAGGAGAGCCTGCTTTTGTAAAGCGTAAAAATATCAAGTATCAAATGAATAAATATATTTTATGTAGATAGTAAAGTATAAAACGCAGAGCCACTTTGGGGTAGAAAGTATTCATTCTGAGATGTGAGCAAGTCTGAAAAGTTTTATAAATATGTAAGCTACTTAGATTCTTTGCTTCTTCCTAATGAACTTGCTCTTTTCCTAGGGTTTTGCTCAGAAAAGGGAGCACAGGATTTTTTTTCTGCCTTTTGTGGGAGGGTCTTTCACCATCTCATTTCCAAACCTGGGGTGACCCTACATCAGTTTTCCTTAGTATAGTCTGAGTTTACACCAGTTTTTCAGGTGTAATTATCCATAGTGCACCTTGGATAATATATGCTATGATTAATGAAGGATTATGTGAAGAGCAAGGGATAGGACCCAGGGTCTCTTTCCTCAGGGGCCAAGTGTCCTATGACTATCTACATACCTGCTGTTTCCCTTCAAACTCTCTGCCTTCCTCCAGGATGTAGAATCCTGTGTGGAGGATGGTTAGTTTTGGGATGGGTAGCTGAGTTCTTATTCCTCAGGTATTCTGCCAAGTTTGTTGTCTGTATGCTGTGTTCTTTTTTTTTATATAGATTTTATTGGGGAAGGGGAACAGGACTTTATTGGGGAACAGTGTGTACTTCCAGGCCTTTTTTTTCCAAGTCAAGTTGCTATGCCTCCAATCCCAGCCATGGAGGGTGCCATTCAGTCTCAAGCCACCACCCCTTCAGTCTTAATTGTGGAGGGTGCAGCCCAGCTCCAGGTCCAGTTGCCGTTTTCTCGTTGGAGAGGGCACAGCTCACCATCCCCCACGAGAGTCAAACCAGCAACCTTGTGGTTGAGTTGATGCATTCCAACCAACTGAGCCCAACTGAGCCATTCAGGAGCTCAGCAGAGGCTAAGCTCAAGGTGTTGTGTTCAATTTTAGTTGCAGGAGGACTCCCTTGGGGGAGTTGAGGAATCGAACTGGCAACCTTGTTGTTAAGAGCCGGTGCTCCAACACAACTGAGCCATATGGGAAGGCATCTCAGCTCAAGGTGCTGTGTTCAATCTTAGTTGCAGGGGGCGGAGCCCATCATGCCTTGCGGGACTTGAGGAGTCGAACTGGCAACCTTGTGGTTGAGAGCCCACTGGATTATGTGGGAATCGAACCGGCAGCTTTTGAAGTTAGGAGCATGGAGCTTTAACCGCCTGAGCCACCGGGCTGGCCCTATGCTGTGTTCTTTTAATGGGGCTCTTTTCTCTCCTATTTTCTGCTAAAGCTTTCCTAATCTTAGGCAATAAATCTGAATGACCAAGCCGGTCCAAAAGGGGAAGAGCAAATAGGTAAAGGAACAGCAGTAATAAGTCACTCTTTCTCTCTCTCTCTCTCTCTCTCTCTCTCTCTCTCTCTCTCTCTCTCTCTCTCTCTCTTTCTCTCTTTCTCTCTCTTTCTCTCTTTCATTCTCATTCACTCACACATGCACATAGGCACATGTGCTAGTATTCTAAACACTAGCCCATGACATCATAAAGTAGCCTTGTGACCTTTGGGAAAATCACTTAAGTACTCTGACCTTTTGTATCCTAATCTGAAAATCACCAGAACTCGAAGACTTTTCCAAAATCTCATTATAAAATTATCAAGCTTGGAGTATGAAGGAACTATGCTGATTAATTAGCTCAACCTTCCATATAGAACTTCTTTCTAAATATCTTTACCATGTGGTTACCCAACCGCTATAAGAACATTTTAAGGAATGGAATAAATGGAGGAGGTAAGAATAAAAAATTCTAAAAGTTAAATGTAAAAGGTGTGTTTGAAAAGGAATGGAAAACAATTCAGCAGCTATTGTATAAGTGGAAAATGACAAAGTATCACTAAGTAACCCCGTTTTTGGATCTCTATAGCGTGGGTGTCCTGTCCTCAAGAAGACATGTAAGACTTGTTGCAGCTCATTGAAGAACAGAAGAAATTAAACAAACAAACATAAAAACTTGGCCTAGCATTTAACCCATAGTGAGTTCACAGTAAATGACAATTTGTTTTTACTTTTTGCTGTGGTGGTGATGGCAGTGGTGCTTCTGGAGGATCTGGGAAGTACACTATCTACCAGAAGCAAAAAAAATATAGAGAAAGCAGAAAGTTATTTCCAGAATCTCCTACACCGTACCGAAGGCTCTCCCCTGGATTGTCTGGTTATGAGACAACAGTTTCCATCTGATTAGCTCCCAATTGTAATGCTCCAATTTGAAGCATCACCACATTTTAAGGTAGTAGAAAGCCTCTATCCCCATAGATTTTTGCTCCTAGGTCCCCATTCATAGGCTGCGCCCCTGTTAGAGTCCCAGACCGAGGTGATCTTGTTCCCCCCTTGCTCCAGCTGTAGATTCCTCCCTGTCTTACGGACCCTCTTAAAGAGTCATCAGCCTCTATCTCCTGGGTTCTTTGCATCTTTCAAGGCAGAATTGTGACCTCAGTTGTCTTTGGGTTGTGTTGGATCACATTTTCCAAATTTCCCAAACTTCATATTTTCCTTAGACATTTGGGTCTTCTTGAAAATAACCATTTGCTCTCTCCTCCACTATAAATGCAAAAGCCTCTCTCTTACCTTCATGGTTCTCCCTCTATTCAGATATTTATTTTATTTTGGTTCTGTTGTATCTCTCTCTCTCTCTCTCTCTCTCTCTCTCTCTCTCTCTCTCTCTCTCTCTCTCTCTCTCTCTCTCTCTCTCGTATGTGTATCAACAACCTATACCTGTGTGCCCTGCTTTGCAGAAAATCAAGACACAAAAACACATACTTATAAAATAAAACAGATAATTTAGGAACTGATTACCAGTATTATAAAAAAGTGGTTTTTGCTTCCCAGCACACTTATTCTAATTTACTTTTAACAGTGTGCTTCCCCTGCGTATTTAAAATATAGTTTAACTTTCTCTAAATGATTGATTTTACACCTACAAAATAATATACTGAATGAATACAATTATTTTTTTTCAGATGGGCACATAGTCCCAAGGCCATAACTGCCTGAGGGATAGAACTGAAGGTGTGTGTTAGTCATGAAACCCCCAGTGATGGGTGAGCTGCCATCCCTTCTTGCTACTCACTCCACTGCCCCTCCCTGCCATGTCCCCAAGCCCTTTCCTTGGCAGCTCTGCAGTGACTCACACATTCGCAGTGACAGTCATTAAGACAGCCTGCTCTGGGGCCTCTGCCCTGATTGCCTTCTTCCTGCCCCTCCACGAGCAGCAGCAAACCTCCCCATGCTGGAGCCACCATGGCAGAGCCGCCTCCTTTCACGGTGGTCCTTCGCATGCCTCCCTTGAGCTGCTCCTCCTAGTGGGCTTTGTGTCTGCTCTGTGGCTGCCCACACGGCCCCAGACACGTAGGTGAGTATTTGTTTCACTAATGTCCTCTGATTTTCCTAGTGCTTTAACTCTTTCCTTGTACTTCAGCCTCTCTTCCTCCTTCCCTGTAGATCTGCAACAGCTCCCCTCTGAGGTGTGTGGAGGGAAGATGGAGGGAAGATGGGAGGGGACCGTGAGTCTTTAACCTCTTCTCCTAGGTGAACTCCTTGTTGGGAGATGCAGTGCAACGAGAGGTTCCCTTATGTCTTCTCCCCCAACCCCCTTCCAGAACAAGGAGATAATCTGCAGGCTCCACACAACCAGGCCCACACTGCAGTTTTGCATCCAGAGTAGGCTCTTTCTGTTCAAACCTGATTCCTCTAGGTATCATCTCAGGAACTGGAAATGTTTGGTAACAAATTGGGAAAAGGGGATGAGCAGCAGAGTAGAAGAGAAAGCAACGT
The DNA here is from genome assembly GCF_964194185.1 of Rhinolophus hipposideros. Taxonomy (NCBI): domain Eukaryota; kingdom Metazoa; phylum Chordata; class Mammalia; order Chiroptera; family Rhinolophidae; genus Rhinolophus; species Rhinolophus hipposideros. Next base: position 19,586,331 of record NC_138058.1, on the reverse strand, counting down.
TCAACACTCCTGTTTTGGAAAGTTTGATTTTATTCTTATTTTTGGACTGACCCATATTGCCACTGGGCAGCCACTTGTGCCATGAAAGTTTTGGGTTTTGGTGTTGTTTTCAACTAGGTAGCAAATGAGAGAAACAGCAAGTCTTGGGGAGCTAGAAATTTCCCTTCCTTTAGGATCTTGTTCCTTTCATGAATGTTGACACTATGAGTCCAGGTAATTCCTTTATACTGAAGACACAGGTTATGTGAATGTTATTTTCAGTTGGAGGCCAATCAACCAAGGCCCCTTCCTGCTGTAAATGCTCCTGCTCTGTGTTGACCTCACAGGAGGAGAGGGGGCAGTCTTACTGGTGTCCTTGCATTTTTTTAATCTTGTTTTCCACATTGAAACGTTCACAGAAGTACAAAAACAAACAAACAAACAAAAACGGACTGTAAACATAAAATGAAAACTTGTCCTTGAATGTACTATACTGAGATTTGAAGCTACTGAGAGGCATGCCCAGAGCCTTTTGATCTCTTGTAGTACCAGGAGTACCATTAGACATCAGGGAGGCTACAGATACTGAATTTCATCAAATCCATGTTATTAATTCAGAAGAGTTCCAGGAAAACTTAATATGAGGACATTCTTGATGTAAGTATTTCCTCTAACGGTGGTTTCAGTAATGTGAAAAGTCAACATAAATGGGGTGTATTATTCTGCTGCTATTGCCGGGGGATCGTCGTAAAGCTCTGAAAAGAGGAAAATTGACTTTCTGATCAGGACAAAGCTTGCACATTTAATCGCACTCATCCCTTGCTCTGAATGCCTGCTGCAGTGCAGATCAAGGACCTCTGGCACCACGTGACTTCAGGACAGCCACAGGAGGCAGGAGGCAGCAGCAAAGTTAAAAAAATACAAATTTTGTATCATGCCAACAAACACTTTTATTTCAATTTTTATATGGTATTATTTTCTCTTGCCCCCTGCCCACGTACACAGCCCTTGGGTGCATTTGTTTCTGAAGATTTGCCTGTTTTTGTAAAGGCTTCCTTTGTTAGTAGAAGGACCTGCAAATAGACCACATCAGCATAGCTGTTAAGGGTATGGCTTTTGATGTCATGCTGACATGTGTTCAAATCCAAATCTGCCACTTCCAAGCTCGGAATTTCTGCACCCATGGAATAATCTCTCTCTCCCTCTCCCTCTCCCTCTCCCTCTCCCTCTCCCTCTCCCTCTCCCTCTCCCTCTCCCTCTCCCTCTCCCCCTCCCCCTCCCTCTCCCCCTCCCCCTCCCTCTCCCTCTCCCCCTCCCCCTCCCCCACCCCCTCCCCTCCCCCTCCCCCTCCCCCTCCCCCTCCCCTCCCCCTCCCCCCTCCCCCCCTCCCCCTTCCCCTCCCCCTCTCCCTCTCCCTCTCTCTCTCTCTTCTTTACTGTAACATGGGGGTCATGGTAGTAATAGTACAGATGTCAGTGGGTTTTAGGAGTGTTAAATGAGATGAGGACATAGAACTATCCATAACTGTCTACGAGTGTTGTGGCTATATTATTAGCAAAAGGAGACATTGAATTGACCCTTTCAGACCAGTCAGCTGACCCCATGTATCAAAATCCTTTGCCTCACATTTCTTGTTATTTCAGATGAAAGCAATTCTTAGGATACAATTACATGGTTCTAAACATTCATTTTCTATTTAACCTCATTAATGTAGATATGGTTTGCATGCAAATGAGCAGGCCCAGTCTGTACAGGTAACGTGGAATGTAGTATGAAAACCTTAACGACTTCAGAGGGAAAAATAAAATTGTGTTGGGAATTGTCTAACTTGACTATGCAATCACTGTATAGTTTTCTGGCTATTTATGTGGACTGCTTGTCCTAGAGATCCTAAATGATATTGATTGTTCCAGTAGTGAGAGAAAATTCTTAAAAACCCCCTCCGTGGATTCTAAATGGTGTCTGAAGAATTACAGATCTGTGTTAGTAAGGAATTAGACTTTAAAATTGATTTTTTTTTTGTCATAGGAAGTGACATCGCTGCTCTCTTTTATAAGGTTCAGATTAATAAATTCCAAAGAGCAAAAAATGTTTGAGGACTGAATTTCTATGGATTGACATTTGTTTTCTGTTTGCCAAATGAAACAATTTTTCTTTAAACATTTTAGGCTAAATATTTGTAGCTAAAAATTTGCTTAAAAAATCTGAACCTAAATTGGTTTGGATTGCAGTAATCTGTTTCCATTCTTTTGGCAAGACTCAGATTTAAAGCCTGAAACAAAAGGCGCTGCTCTTTTCCCAATTTAAAAAATGCTCATAAAACCCCAGCATATAAATAAAACATTTAAAAATATCCAACCATCTAGCGTTATAAATGAGTCATGACGTATAAGGAGGGAAATTCATATAAAGATTCAAACCGGATCCTTCTTAAGGTTATAATCAGCAATGAGTTAAATAATTTAAAATAGAGCTAATACACGTTGTGCTTCTGTGTTTTTTTGTTTGGTTTTAGTGTAGGAAAAAAAAAAAGATGTTTCTAATTTTTGATTGCCCATTTGCATCTTTCTAAATTGACAGAAAGTGGGGATATCTGCCTAAACATTTTATCTAAATGAAAACAAGTCCTGGGTTCATTACTGAGACAATATCACTTTTCTTGTTTGTGAAAATTTAAATATTTGTTTATTACTATCCATATGGTTTCAGAAACAGTTACTGTAGAAATTATAACAAGTGAAATGGTATAAATGGCATTGTTTAACACAGAAGCATTACACTGAAGTCTATTATACATGCAGGTTGGTGATTTTTGGAATGAGATAGTTGGAGCGGATGGTCAGGGCAGAGGAAGCATGCAATTCGAAGGCAATGACATGAGAATGAGCATGGAGTGATTAAGAAACTGAAAGAATTTCAGTTTCTTTCAGTCTTGGCATGTAGGCATATTGCAAAGTGTGACAAAACTGAGGCTCTTTGAGGTGAGCTGGAGGCAGATCATGCTTTACTCCATGGAGAGGAGATGCAACTTTATTCTAAAGATGAGAGGATGCTATTAAAGAGTTTGCATAAGGAGACAGATACATGTTATTCATTGTTCCAAACTCAGCTTGAATTGTAGCTGCCACGCTAATTCCTGGAGCCCAAGAAGAAAGGTATGACTATAAAAACTTTCTGCTCAATGCTTGAGGATAAAGCTAATATAAATGCTTACAATATACCTTAATGTGGCTTTCATATAGACAGTTTAGCCGCAAAATACTTTATTAGATAATGTAATTGAGTTTCTACTCTTTATTTGTTGATTGAACTGGGTAATGCTTATCCCCTGAGAAACAAACAAAAAAAATCATTCTGCAATGACTACAAAGTAGAATTCCTCAGCATTATAAACAGATCGATCCATAGAATAGAAAAGATAAGAACCAGAAAATGAAGTATAATAGTAATTAAAAAAAAAGAAAAAACAACCAAATTAACAGTGGAAGACAGGGCAGTGGAAGTGGTACTTAATGGTAATAATACAAGTATTGGATCACCAACTTTGCCACTAAAGTAGTCTTGGGAGTCTGGTGATTAAGCCACATGGGGTTGGTAGCAAGTGACAGATTTTTTTAGAAATCTCAATTTTACTTTTAAGATGAATACAAATTTTACATAGTATACTTGTGCTACTTTTAATAAAAACTTGTGTCAGTTCCTCTAACATTTTTGTTATATATTATTTCAGGAGGATGTCCTGTATTATTCTTTAGGCTTTTCATACATCCTGGTACTGTACAGTGTATTTTTGATGATATGGATACCCCGATTTGAAAAATATTGATCTGGCCAATATTGATCTAGATTGAAAGATGACTGAGAGATAATGAAAATTCAGGAGTGAGCTGAGGGGACACATAAAATGTAGTTCCATTAATTTACAGTGAGAAATGGAATGGTTACACCCAGCAGAAATGTTCCTTTGGACATAATCAGCTCATGTCACTCTTTAGTGAAGCTATAAGGTAGCCAATCATAGTCAAACATCACTTCATTGATTCACCAGGAGAAATTACTATAACCCAGAGTCAAAATAGTCCTGACAGCATTATCAACACTGTCCCTGCTCACAGACAGGATTATATCGATATCTGGAGGGTACTTGGTAAGCATGGAATCAAGAGTGTTAAGTGAATAAATTATGAAGACACCCGCTGGAAGAGTGTGATACCCCTGGCTCACTTCAGATCCCAATGAAAGTTTTTGTGTTAAATTTCAGTGTAAGATTTAAAACATCATCTAGTGTCCCTCATTTCCAGGTTGTTAAGGGCACAGTAGCCCTCCAGTGCTTATAAATGTACAAAAGAAAACTTCAGTTAAGAACAAAAACATTTTATATATTAGAGTGTTATGCAACAGCAAGAAGCCTTTAACACGTAATTTGGGCCCACTTTTTTGCATTTCCGGATAATTTCTCTTATTAGCTTTCACTTTTATTTGCACTGGCCAGAGGGCACACAGACTGGCATCCCTAAAGGCTGAATCCAACTTGTTTTGTTTGTTTTACAGTGCACTTTTAAACTGGGTATATCACATGAAAATCACATGTTAAGTCTGGATTTCTGGCTACCATTTTGAAAGAGTGTACAGGGTAGGCTGGGTATAACTGCACCTTTTAATGAAAATAACTAAAAAGCTAGGTAAAATATAAAAACATTCTTTGCATGTACTGTGACCTGGAAAAACCATGACAAATCCCAAAATACTGAAAAAGATGGCAAAATGGCAAGCTTGAAAGATATCTGCCCAAACCAGATTTCACCTGTAGATTAACTGGCAGTTTTCTATTGAAGGATTCATAGTTCAGAGTAGACAGGATATAAAGTCTAGGTAGTGCTGAAGGTGTGGGGGGTGAATAGGAGACTCCCCTTGTAGAGTGGGAATACTGAAGGACAACAGAAATCTACTAGTAAACTCAGTTCACAAAGAGGGAAACCAGCTTGTTTTTGTTAACCTGGGCCTGAGTGGAGATGGTCCCAGGATAATAGTGAACTAAGCAATTGGCAGAAACAGATTTTCTGGAACTATGAAGTTTCATATAAGGGGTAAATAATTTCCAAAATATTTTGCAAGATACATTTCAAGAAAGAATGTGCCTAAGGCAAAAATGTATCAATATAAATGATAAGCGAGAGTGAATAGACCAAACAGAAAAACAGGAGATTCCCATTTATTAGAGCAACAGATATTGGAATTATCAGAAGTAAATATAAAAGATAATTTTGTTTAATGTGTTTTCAGAATTAAGAGAGACTTTAAAATGTTAGCAATGAAAAAGATATTAAAAACAACACAATTAAAAATGACCCAAATATGACTTTTGGAAATTAAAAATGTGTGTGTGTGTGTGTGTGTGTGTGTGTTGATGATTTAAATTAAAAATTTAATTGCATAAGTTGAAATATGCTCCCAAAGGGGAGTATTACATTGTTTCGGATGAACTCTCCCAAACAAGAGTAACTAGAATATTCAAAGCACTGGAAAAGTACTAACTGATCAAGCTCTTCAGGAGTCAAGGTTTTGGAAAGAGGAGAAATCCAGAAGTATGAATGCCTGCCAGTTACAAAGCAATTAATAAGACTACGAGGAGCTGAGAACTGCTTTTGGTAGTTTCACTGATCTATGGGGACCAAAATGGACGTTCAGGAACTAAAGGTCTGAAAGGTACCTGTCCCAGTTACTATTGTTGCACAAATCTCCCCACATATGGCATTGTGGAACAACTATTTTATTACACTCAGAGATCCTGTAGTTTGTGACAACATCGTGCCTGGTCTCTGCTTAACAGTGTTTGATGCTTCAACTGGGAAAATTCAAAGGCTAACGGGCAACACGATGTCTGGGGACTGGAATCATCTGTAGGAGTCTCCACACACAGGTGTAGGACTTGGTGCCGACCTCAGCTGAGGATGTCATCCTAAATACAAGATGTGTCCTGTTTTAGTATCTCCAAGTTCTGCTATGGGCTTCTTTAAGTATTGTGGCTTGGTTGCAAAAATGAGGATCCCAAAGAAAGAGAGGCAAAAGTCCAAGGAATTTTTGTGATCTATCCTCAAAAACAACATGCTAGGATTTCAGTCCTGCCATATTGATAATGTTGTCACAGACACAGGCCCAGGATCAAGAGAAATAGACACAGACTGTTAAAACCATCTTCAGAAAGTGTAATCTACCATAACATCCCACTTTTTTAATCTGGGACTCAGGAAGGGGTATAGTATGGGAATCAGACCTTATAAGGACTAAATCAGCTCATTATTAGATCAAGATGATCTGTTTATATCATAATGTTCTGCTCACACCCAAACTAATTTCTCTGTGGAAGAAGATACCATCATCTATAACTTTTTATATACTCCACAATTAATACTCAGATTATGTCATTGAATAAAAGATAGCAAGGAATGGAAAAAAACCCACAATATTCTCTGAAACAAAGAGAAAACCATTAAAAAATAATCAACAAAATATATAAATATTGGAAATACCAGACAGGATATTAAAATACTATGTGTAAATGTGTTTAGGAAATTAATAAGATGGAGAATTATAGCAGAGGTACAGAGCTATAAAAAAAGAATAAAATTGAAATTCTAGAATTGAAAGTTAAAATAACTGCAATGAATTTAATAAATGGCTTTAACAGCAGATTAGACAAACATGAAGAAAGAGTTTGTGAACTGAAAGATAAGTCACAGTTAATATCCAGAATAAAACATACAGAGACAAAAGGATAAAAACACTGGGGAAAAAGTATGAGGGATTTAGCATAGTGAAAAATCAAGTAACATACAAACCTAGGTTCCCTAAGGTTTTCTAAGTAGAAAAGATAAAGAGAATGACAAAGTCAATATATAATTGTTAAGAATTTTATAAGACTGATGAAAGACATTAAGCCACATATTTAAGAAGTGTTGTGCACTTCAAGAAAATAACATATAAAACATCAAAAATCAAATGTAAAAAGGATATTTTCAGAACACTCGGAGAGAAAAAAATGTTACCTCTAAGGGATCAAGATTAGACATGGAACTGACTTTTCATTAGTAACAATTAAAGCCAAAAATCAATGGAATGAAGTAATCAGGCTACTGAAAGTGGTTACTATCTTATAATTATTATACCAGCAATATGTTATTCAAAAATGAAAGTGAAATAAGTACATTTTCATATGAACAAAAACTGAGACTTTATCGCCAGCAAATCCACACTGAAAGGAGTACTTGGGTATTCTTCATGCAGAAGAAAAATGTCCTGAATTGAAGCACAGAGATAAAGCAAAGAATGCAAAACAAAGAATTAATATGTGGGTAAATCCAAATGCATGTTAACTACATAAAACTATAATAATAGCGTCTGTTGAAGTGAGACATGTAAATAATTAAAATACATGACAATAATAGTGTGTGCACATGCATGCCCACACACACACATGAGGTTAGAATCAGCAGTAAATTGAAGTTAACAAGTCGAATATAATTGTGTATCTCAGCTGTGGTGAAAGTAGCAATTTGTTCTATGTTCCTTTTTCCTTTTCCCCCGCTTGCTTTCTTTTGTATTATTTTATTATTTTTAGTCAATTATCCTTATGTTAGCTTGTTATATATTATTTCACTACTCACAGTATGTGCAATAGAGATTATCAGATGCAATCTATAGAGCAAATACTAAGATATAGACCAGCAATGGTAAAACAGTAATTCACTGGAAACATTAAATACTCCAATAAAAAGACAGAAAAAAATTCAGACTGGATTTAAAAACACCTATATGCTATTTATGACATGATTTAATTTTAAAGATACAGAATATATTTTTTTTGCAGTGAAGAAGTAGAATTAAAGTCAAAATAATGTAGGCCGGCTTTTTAGGAATAAGGAGAAAGAAGGAAATGGTTGGTACTAGAAGTGGATAAGCTTTTATTTAAAGTTGGGAGAAATTAGGCTAAAGATTTTTATAATATTTTATTATAGAATTATTCCAACATATAGAAATGTTGAAAGAATGTAACAGTACAATGTCCATAGCCCTACCACCTAGAGTCTATGCATTTTGCTGCATTTGCTTTGTCAAATATCAATTTATTTATTCATTCATCATTTCATCTAATTTTTCAATTAATTTAAAATTAAGTTGCTGACATTGATGAGTGAAGTATATTTTTGCACCAATGGAGATTATTCAGAAGAGGGGAAAAATGTGATATTTCCCAGAGAGAGTGATATCCATTGTTGGGACAGTGTTCTCGAATAATCAAAATGAGTTGGGATCAAGTGAGAAAACAGAGCTTTATTTTAGCATTAGGTGGAAACTTGGTAACTTTTTCAGGAGGGCGGTTCCACAAGAGGAAAGTCAGAGTATAAGGTACATGGGCAAGTGGTGAGTAGAGGTGATAGTGGGAATATAATATACACAATTATATTCTACTTGTTAACTTCTATTCCTTCCAGAAATAGTAAACAAGGTACAAGGAGGTTATTAAGTGAGAATGAAGTTGGAGAAGAGAGAATTGGATTGAGAATTGAGGGAAAGGTATGAAGCAATTATTGGGATAATGAGAATAGGATTTTAGGGCATCCGTCAGAGCCTACTTGAGGTTTGTGATTATAAATATTGAGGTTTGTGATTATGAATATGATTATGATGTTGAAAGTGGAGTGGTTAGGAAGAACTTAGGACAATAGTTTTTTTCAGATATTATTCATATAGAGTTTTCACACTTACCAGTATGAACAGTAATATATTTTAATGAACATTATTCAAAGAAAGGAGACTCTTCTCCCCACTCAGACAAACTCAGAGCAACCACAGACTTAATGTTTTTATATAGTGCTGTCAAATCACCTTGCCTAACTTAGAAATGTGGCACTTAAAACTTCAGTTTTAAAGATTCAATTTTAAGGAATCATTAAGTGGCCGTCAGTCAGGAAAACTATTCATAACATATTTTATGCTACATGAAGTTCAGAAAGAAAAAACTCTTGAGACTATCCAACAAAGAAAAACTATATTATGAAAGAAAATATTCAACCATTTAATTTTCTGGCATGGTTGTTTGGACAGCATTATCATTGCAACAAATCTCCAGTTCTATGTTTTAGAAGAATTTATTTTTAACTGATGTAAGTTGCCTAGTCAATTGCACTTTTTCTTTTTTGGTCAAATCTTAGAATAACTGTATATTCTATAAAACTTTTTAAAGCCTCATTTATGTTCTTTTGCATTGGAAAAATGATTTTACGTGTGAATATGGGGTGTTGGAGAAATAACAGATTATAAACCTCAAAGCATTTATAATGATTCTTTAATTGCTGGATGTTACGACTTTTTGGGAAGAGTCTCTGTTTTTTACTGTGTAGATTTAAATTAGTCATTGTTCTGAATTCTATCATGTCCCCACATTAAAAAACAAAACAAAACAAAAACTGAAAGGAATGTTTAATATCAAGGGATGTTGACAACAAATGGCTTTCTTAAAACTCATTCTACCTTTAAGAACTACCATGTTTCTCTGAAAATAAGACCTAGCTGGACAGTCAGCTGTCATGTGTTTTTTGGAGCAAAAATTAATATAAGACCGGGTCTTATTATAGTAAAATAAGTAAATAATAAAATATTATATATTATAGTAAAATTATATAATTATATAGTAATTATATAGTAATTATATTACTATATAATTATAGTAATATTATAGTAAAATAATATTATAGTAAAATAAGACTGGGACTTATATTAATTTTTACTCCAAAAGATGCATTAGAGCTGATTGTCCGGCTAGGTCTTATTTTTGGGGAAACACAGTAGTGAATTAACAATGGCAGGGAGCCAAGAAAGGAACCCGATTTCAGTTACTTTGTTGTGAATGCTGTAGTGATTCATCGTGAACTCAGGAACTAAAACATAAGGCATCTGTTGTTGGTAAAGGAAAATTACCCATTTTATATCAGCCTGAAGCAGCAGCATTAAGTGGGATCTCCAGGGGCTTATTAAACCATGCCTTACTTTTTTGGTAATTTAGACAAAAAGAAAAAACAATATTTTTCTATATTGTCACTTTTTAAAGGAAATATTCCCCTTGAAAAAGCACTAAGTACATTTAGAATTTTAACAGCCCCTAAGCTCAATTCTGTTATGTTTTGAAGGTCATGAATTTATTCACATTCATTTACAAGTACCTGGGGTTAGGTTAGAATTGTTATCTTGATCACACTTTAGTATATGCAACTATTAACCTGGATAATTTAAAATAATCCTAGAGCCAAATTTAACTCCTTATAATGTCTTTTTAGGAAGACTTTTATAATAATTTTGGCAAGTTGGTATGGTCTTTGAACTAAGACAAGTTTTCAATAGAGTTCAGATTTCTCTGCAGTAAAGCAAGCACTCAAAAGACATTAATTGCTATCACTTCTAATCCATTTCACATACAAGATCATAGATCTAAAAATTATAGAGTTGGAGGGTCAGAGATGGTCAAGTCTAAAACACATTTTACAAATAAGGAAATGTGTAGCCAGAGAAAACTGGTTTGCCCAAGGTTACATATCCAATTAATGAATTCTTAGTCATGTTTAGAACCGAGAGATGAATCAATATGAGTCTTAAACATTTAAATAGAACTTAGTGAGTTTGATCTGAAATCTAATTTTAAAAATCTAGACTCACCAGGATGTTAGTTTAATTGGAGCGTGAAAATAGTTTCCCCACAGTTATGACGCAGGACTCCTGACAAACTTTGTAGAGCTACAGTCTAAAGTCAATCACTGCTACTTTAAACTTCCGTGCATTAAAAATAGAATCAGTGATGTACGAGTATCTCCATGTCTTGTTTATTATACTCCCACATTTTCTTCTGGGAACTCTGCCTGTGGCGCTGACACTGTCATCATAACCAGTCAGGTCAGTTCCTTGCAGTTTCCTGGGTATCAAGCATATGTAACTAGCGGTTACATCTTTGATTGGACAGAGGATACTAGGATCAAATGATTGGACAGAAAATACTAGGATTAAATGATTGGACAGAGAATACTAGGATCATCTTCATTTGTGTGATGTATTTGGTCAGGGTGCAGATTGCCCTACTGGCTTTGTGGTTGGATCTCTTTCTTGGTATAAAGCCAAGAGTGCTAGGCATGCATGGCCTAATTGTCAGGCACGTCTGCAAAGCATCTGTAAGGCTGTCAATAGTGAACTGTTCCTTTGCTTCCTAAAGTAGGCCCTTCCAATCTTCCAGAGTATACTGTTGAAACAAATTAGTACTTTGCATTGTTGTACTAATGTATGTCAGACAGAACAAATGGTGTTGCAGTTGAAACTCGCCAAACAGAGTTTCTTTAGACTGAGGGGTGTATCAAGAGGGTTGGTGTTAGAGTAGTCTACCAGGGACCACCTATATGGGAGTGTAGTCTAGAGTGTTTAAAAACAATGATAAAGGCATGCAAAGTTGGTCTACTTTTCATTATTACCATGTTATGTCAATTTTAAATAGTCTTAGTGATGAAATGCTCCCCTCAAAAACATTATTGTTTTGGTGTGGAAGTTCTAAAAAGATGCTGTGGTTACTGTTGAGTTATAATAATACGTGTGTACACTTAAAATTAATGTGTTTTATATTTAATGCATTATGTTTCGTATGGAAGTTAATTTGGATAATTTCCAATTATATAGTTGCTTTGTAGACTACGTGTTCAAGAGTAAGTTTAAGTTCTTAACACTTCCAACTTACTCAAACTCTTTTAGGATGCAGTTCATGTTTCCAGAACCTGTGGTACTATATATTCTTCCATGTAATCAGTAAATTGGAAGTGTAGAGGTTGTAAAGATGAACAAATAGAACTTTAATCAGTTATTTCACTGTATGTTACCACTTGGGAGTTTCATTTGTGTTTAAAATTTTAAATAGTAACACAGAGTGTGAGCTGCAAAATGTACCATTTGTATTCGGTGACAGTGAATTTTGAAATGATCATACATAAAATATAATTGTTTGGTACAGAGGGGATGTGTATTAGACTCCCTTAGTTTGACCTTCTTTGGAAGAATACTTTGAGGGTAATTAACTATAAAACGACTGCTACTACCGTGTTTCCCTATAAATAAGACCGGGTCTTATATTAATTTTTGCTCCAAAAGACGCATTAGGGCTTATGTTCAGGGGATGTCATCCTAAAAATCATGCTAGGGCTTATTTTCCGGTTAGGTCTTATTTTCAGAGAAACACGGTAGTAGCAATTGTTTTATAGTTCATTGAGTACACGATTCTTTGCTAATGAGGTAGGAAACAAGAAGCAGAGCAAGATGCCAAAAAGGGATGTGTGCATATGTGTGTGTGTGTGTGTGTGTGTGTGTGTGTGTGTGTGTGTGTGTGCATTGTGTGTATTGTGGGCTTGAGAAAATGTAGCTGATTTTACACTTTGGTCCTGATAAGCATAATCCCCATTTTGGGAAAAGAAGCTAAGAACAGACCGGCTAAAAAGACTTCCCTAAGGATATTTATCTCAGCAATACAGTAGGAAAGGGCCAGTTTTCTAGTCTGTCACACAGTGTGAATGCAAATTTGTGAAAGTTTAGCAAAAGAATAGTAGAAAACATCTAATTCTGTTTGATCCTCCTATGTGAATAAATTGCGTGTGGACAGAATTTTGAGTGAAATGATACATTTTCTGCACATATTTGCAAGACTGTGATTTGGCTCAATCCCTTCAATAAAATGTGTGCTGAAAAAATATACTAGTAACTAAAAAACTAAATAGGGCACCTTTCCAATCAGTATGCCTATACATAGTGACAAGGTAATATGTATATGTTTTCCTGATTAAAATTATAATCAATAATTAGTAAATCTAAGTAGGAAGCTTGAAAGACTAGCATATTAGTGAGATCTGCCATTTACCTTTTCTACATTGTGGGTAACTTACTTTACATTTATGTTCCTGTTGCCTCATCTGTAAGTTAAGTTGAGGATAATAAAAACGTACACTTCACTGTTTTTATTCTAAGGAATACATTATAGATGGATAGATACATAGGTAGACAGATAGATAGATATGCGTAGTAGGGGCTGGCTCATTAAGTGTCAGCTTATAATTGTAAACGATATTATATTGAAATCTATGAGTATTTCAAATTCAAGACCAAAGATCTGTATATAAATATCTATACAACGATGCACATTCCTAGCATGCTAATATTTTTTTACTTTAAAGGGAAGAGACAGTGGGGAATTTCCATATTGAGCCAACATTGCAAAATTCTTTTTCATTGAATTGTTTTCAGTAACCAATTTACATCTATTCACAATAATATCAATTAACTAATCTTGCTAGCAAGAATTGTGGTGTAGCTGATTATGTATGTAACATTATCTGTGCAGTAATCGACAGTGTTATAGGTAGTAGTATACTTATCATACAATCTATTTTGAAAATTTAATAATAAGAATTGCATTTTTTATTCCTATGGCCTATGGGAGTAGTAAGGTTTAACCTCATAGCACTTCTGATGCTGATCCCATTATGTTCAGCTACAACCACAGCCCAAGAGGGAAAAGGGGGCGCATATAAGACCATGGGGTGCCATGAGACCAGGGATCCGTAGTCAGTCATCATGTAGAGCCAGCCATCTCTAGGCCTTTCTTGTCCGATATCAGCAATCGGAGCTGCACCCTTCTGGGAGCAAGGGGCCTATGGAGAACTTTGCTGTACCCCCTCCTTACAATGAAGAAGTAAGGGGAGAGAGATTGGCATGCCACAACAATGAGTACAAGTTGGCAATGCCTGTGAATTCCCATGGTAAGATGTTGAGGACACCTTCGATCTAAAGACGTGTTTGTCACAGCGCTTGTCTGTTGTCACACCCAGGGAATTGAGGGAACAGAGGTGGTGGAAGAAGGGTTAGGCTGTGATATAGAGAAGACAGCTCTCCTTCTTACCTCTTTTGGGTAAGACTGTCTGACTGAATCTTCTCTCTCTTCATATAGTATGTACGTACAATTCGAGATGTACTTCTGTATCTGTAGACTCCTGCTCTGAGGATAAATCTGTTTTCTTTGTTCCAGTTTTCCTGATCTGATTGATTCTGCTTGATACACATTTTTTTGTGTGTGCAGTGAGTCAATAACATTTATTGATTAAAAACAAAATATGGGTTCTCACTTGTAGAATTTAGAGTCCATTGGGTTAGCGGGTATCACTGGTCAAGTGGCTACCTTTAGAGAAAACACTCCGTTTACAGGAAGCATTGATGAAATAAAAGCAGGGAAACAGACAGAACAGCTGTGTCCAGACCTATAGATTCTAAACATTGGAGAGAAATCTGAAGAGCTTGTCATAGCTCTGTAGGGACGATTCATCTTTCTCCACCTTAGCAGAAAGGTTGTTTTCTGCTGCCTTTGACAGGGGGATGAGTTCTAATTTGCATGTCTGCTTTGAAATATTCCTTACCCAGGGGTTAAACATCTGGTTGAAAACAGACAAGGAGTAATTCACAAAGCTCTTATTTCATATCCGTAGCTTAATAGAGTGCAACAGGCTATTAGTTCTTTTCAAACTTGGAATAAGGTTATTTTAATCAGAGAGATGGGTCACTCGGTTTCTATTTTATGTGTTAACATTTCTGAATTTTGTCTTATTGCTTACCTTTGAAAAGTGAAATCTTCCTCCTAATACCCACTTATTTGCCCTGGGTTGTCACAAAATTTAACGTGGTGCTAGCGCTGGGATTTCCTTGGCTTTTTTACTGTTCAAATTTTAAATTGAACTCTCAGAATGTTTTTTATCTTCTGCGTACAGATTAGGTGCATCTGCTAGTCCTGCTGTGTTATGTTAATTTTTAATTCTTGTTCTTCAGAATTAAACATGGGGTAATTTTGAACTGAATATTTGTATTAATTTGAATGTGGACTAACTTTTTAATTTAGAACCTAATTAAGTATCAGCAAAAAATTTTAAGGGCTTTGCAGTACAATCTCTCATTCTGGTGATACAGAGAAAAATTAATGATTAAAGCTTTTTTAACATTATAAAGTATTTTATATTCTAGTGAGTGAATATATGTATACCTAGTAAGAATTCTATCATACATCTACATATATAATTTCATTTTAAAACTTATAAGTGATAAGTTTTAGGTCACATTTGTAATTAAATTTATAATTAAAAGAAAGTTGATATATACTTTGTAAAAGAACTGATATATGACATTTTGTTGAAAAATTACCCTTTGCCTGCCATCATCTTTAAAGAGGAAATGTGTGTCCAGACACTACTCTAATGGACCTTAAGAAAACAAAGTATATCCAACTGCTTTTCTTTATGAAAATAAAACTGGCTCATCTGGTAATGAGGATCCCAAATGGTTGAAGAGGTTAAGAGTGGCAATAGCAGGGACTTGACAGAATCAGGAAATCTGGGTGGTGGGCAGGCACCCAGGTCATAGTGTGCCTAATTCTTAGTTCCACACAGGCTCTGAGTGGGCACTCTTGTGGTATTTTCGTGATCAAACTTCTTGTTCTTTTGGAGTTGTTCATTATAATTTTCCTCCACCTCCCCCCCCTCCCGGCCCCCTCCTCCTCCCCTCCGCTCCCCCCTCCCTCCCCCTCTCCCTCCTGCTCCCCCTCTCCCTCCTCCTCGTAGTAGTAGTATTTTTCCTTCCAAGTTAGTTGCCTAGACAGGCACAAACACCTTTGACATCATCAGTATGGTGAGGAGTGCTGCTAACCTGGTTTGGTCCGTCAGCCACAGAACCCAGGCTGCACAGAGCCTGTCACACAGTGGCGTCTTGTTTCAAATACACATGTACTATAAGACGCTGGAGGCATCACTTAATTTGAACCTTATAAAACACCCAAAGGATCAGAGCCACTATTCGCGCATCTGGGGCATGTGTGTGGATTACACAAAGGTCCCTTCTGGAAGACCATTTAGAAAGGTATCCCTTGTTCTCGCTCTGTAAACCGTGTCGGGACGGCTGGTCATGGCTGCTGGTGTGCCGCAAGGAAGGTAAGTTGAATTTCAGACCTACTTGCACTCCTCCTACCACATGCCTTTTTGCATAGCATAAACTGTATTACTGTACACAGGTACTCTGAAAAGGATGAACTGAAAGGCATAATCCATATTGTAGATTAGTAATATACTTAGTGTAATTACACATACTGAACGGCAGGATGTGTGTATGTCTGGGTAGGTTGGTGTGTGTCCATGTATGTCTGGAGAGCTGTGTCTGCTATTAACCTATCACCCCACCATATGAAAAAGATGGAAAACACCTCGATGCATGTCTTTGGTAATCCTGTTCCTGTATACTTCCTCCACTGCCATGCCCTGTTTCTTTAACTGGGGCCTTTGTGACTTAGCCAGAGGAATTCCTCTGATTGCAGTCACAGTCTATAGAGTCTTCATCTATTACAAATTTAGGCTGAGCCACAGCACTGAAATCTGTTCTTTCCTTTAGCACTGTTTAAAAACTGCATGCTTTGTCTACACACTCACCTTTTGTGTCTGTGGTACTTCCACACTTTCCTCTTCAACACCAAACCATCAGATATCGTCCAGTGAGCTCATGGGGAAAGATACATTGCATGCAATTCTCTCTGGCTAGTAAAGAGAGTTTCCATTTGAGTGGGCTCTGAGGACAAGTTCTCACATTATTACAATGACAGTGAATTCTATGGACTCTGCCCCTGGGTATACTCTCTAAACACAAGGTTCTTCCTCAAGCCACTGGAGTGTTTAGTGTATCAATTAACATTCAACAAGTATTTGAAAGCTCACTGTGTACCACATCCCGACCTGACCTGATGTCTCTAATGACTGACTTTCCCTGTGAATCTTGTGTAGTTCCTAAGAACAGACAAATGGAGTGAACAGAAGACTTTACATTAAAACTCAAGAAGTCCTATCATCTAGTCTGCCTTCATCTCAAAGTAAATATAAAGTAAATTATAGATCTTGCTCTTTTTTTATGCATTTGTAATAATATAACATTAAAGAATCAAAATACCCAGGTATTGCAGGAATGCTCACTGAGTATTTTTAGATCATGTGGCTGTACCGCCATTCTCTATGTGTTTATATAAGGTGTCAGGCCTATTTCAGTGCTTCCCACTGGTCTGTTTGCATTACTCTCCTGAGCGCTGTAGTAAATATTCCCTTTGCTGGGCTTTTACCTCCTAGGTTGTGGCCTGTTGGTTGGTCACATCTAATAGGTAGAAAGAACTTCTGTGGGATTATTTCCCTCTTTGTCTGATTTATATTCATTCTTCTCTTTCTTTCATGTTGAATAGAAACTTTATTTCTGTGTTTATGTTATTTGATTTCTCCTTTAATATTTTATGAGTCCTGTGTCCTGGTTTCTCAGTTTTCACATTGTGTTTAGCCATTTTAAATGTCATAAAATTTTTAATCTGCTTATATACATGAACATTCAAAAAGATTAAAAAATCAAAGCGTATAAAATACTTTGAGAGGTAAACAAGTTTCTACATTTTTATATTTTATAAAAAGTATAAAATGTTATATATAAATTTGTATATTTTTGTTTATAAATTTATGTACTTTATGTAAATTCAAAATATATCTCAAGTGCAGTTTTAAATACATAGATATAAGGATAATGATGATTTTGCAAAGAATAAGAAAAAAAATTAGAAAATCATATTATTTTTGTAAATAGTTATGACCTACCTACATTTCAGTGGTAACTTTTGTAAATTATTATTTATGGAATTCATCTTGATCAAAATATCTATACATATAAAGACTGTTGCATACAATCAGTTCTCTTTCTCTATAAGAGATGGCAAGACAAGTTTAAAAATTATTGCTGCTTCCTGGCCAGAGGTAATAATATACTACTTAACAGTGTATAAAATATTTTCTCCTTTTTCAAACTGAGTGAAGATTGGGAGAAAGTCCTTGATATTCTTGACCTATTAAGGTTAAGAATAGTCTGAGGTCAATGATTAGTCTGAGGATTTTCATTTCAATCAGGAAGCTAGAGTGGAACAAAATTGAAAAGTAAAATGAATAGTATTTCCTTCACTGGATTTTATTCATTAGAGCTGGGCCTTTAATTACATTATAGGCTAGTGAAGTGCCATCTGTGTCTTGAATCAAGAGGATTTTGACTCCAGGAAAGGTTGCAGCTCTTGCATTTGAACCCAGCACAGAATGAGTTCCATTAGTTAATCAAAGGCCATTTTATTTAAGGATGAAGAATGTAATAAAAAAATAAGTTGTAATATTACCTTCTTTTTTAAATTAAATTTATTGGGGAGGCAATGGTTAGTAAAATTACATAGATTTCAAGTGTACAATTCCATAATACATTGTCTGTATGTATCACATTGTGTTTTCACCACCTAGAGCCAGTTCTCCTTCCATCACCATATATTTGACCCCATTTACCCTCTTCTACCACCAGCCCCTCCCCCCTTGCCCTCTGGTAACCACTAAACTGTCTGTGTCTATGAGTTTTTGTTTCTTTATTTGTTTGTTTTGTTCCTTCGTTATTTTTAGTTTTCTATTCCACATATGAGTGAAGTCATATGGTTCTCGACTTTTTCTGTCTGACTTATTTCACTTAGGATGTATCTCAAGATACATCCCATGTTGTTGCAAATGATAGTATTTCATCTTATGGCCAAGTAGTATTCCATTGTGTGATATTTTCTTCTTTTAGGTTATTTACAAAAGAGACAGAGGAGAAGAGGAAACAATTACTTATTTAATGACTATATAAAGAATATTAAGTATATAAAAGGTATTATACCAAGGAATAGGGCCACAGGAAAGTGTCAGCACATTTCTGAGCTTTATTCTTCCTGTCAATAAAATGGGGATAAGATGCATGTTTTATAGGGTAACTATAGGGATTAGGGGTAATATGTTAAAAATTATTGGCACTCCAAAAAAAACCAAAAAAACAAACGTAATGTTCCTCTAGTGTTTGGAACATGTAAGTCACCATCCAGACTAACGTAATAAATGTGAACTAGCGCAAGAAAAAAAATAATAATTAATAATAATGAATATAGGCTAAAGAATCTGTACTTTTTCTGTAGTTAGTGGGGATCCACGGAAGGTGTTTGAGCAGATGTAACTACTGCATTATGCTGAGCTCAGCAGCCTTGGGGGTAGCTGACAGAGGGCAGCAGCAAGAGGTGGGAAGACAAGTTAGAAGATGATTGTAGCGATTGCAATATTCCCGGCCAGAAGTGATAATGGAGACTTGGAGTAGGATGGAGGGGAGGGGTTGTGGAGTTGGACTGCAGAAAGGAATGGTGGAAGAGGTCGTAAGGTTATGGAATCAAAGATATTGTAGCCACTTTTGCAGGGTGAAAGGGGTGACTGGAAGGATCATAAAGACATTAAGAGGTCAGAAGTGGGCATTCGGGTCAAAGGAGAAAACAGAGTGAGTTCTGATTTGGAAATACTCACTAATGGTACCCATTGGCTGCTAACACTGGACTGGTCTCTTTCCTCCAGGCTAGATCTTTATCAGGAAAGAATTCTTATATTTGTCTCTCATGAATTCAGAAAACCTATGCACATGGAGTGAGATGATGTTTATTGAGTCACTGCAGAGTTGGTGGGAGGACAGTAGGACTTTGAGCCTAAGAGTGTCTGCTTGATAGTTCTGAGAAGTTACGTAAAAGATTCTTCTAAAGTGTTGCCTGAAAACAGTGGATGAGCGCTCTCTGTTTGTCCATTAAGAATCCAAACACAACCTCCCTTGAGAGTGCTATTGTTTTTATCCATATTATGAAAGATATTGATTATCTTATTTATCTTGTAATAGTATATTCTAATGTGTTTACATTGAGTTACCAGTTTAAGCCATTTTGAGAAAGGGCTCGGAACCCACTTTGAGAACCTTTCTAGGGACATATACTAAGGACAAATCTGTATTATAGGAAACTATGTTATGTGTCTTAGTCTAAGAGACAAAATGGGAGTGGATGTTTTGTCAGTGGAGTATATTTTGCTCAGTAGGAGGCACATTTGACCTAGTGAGAATGTTTAGTTTAAACATTCTACTTTTACTATCTCAATTTTCATGAATAGGAGATGCCACAGAGGTGTGTGCCCTGCTTGTAAATTAATTGCAGGTACAAGCCAATCAGCTTTCAAATATGAAACCTGTCTAAGAGAAGACAGCAGTGGTGTGTATTTGTATCTGTGTCGTGTGTCTGCATGTTGTCTGTCTGTAATACACATGTTCTCACTTAGGGATGCCAAACTCTCTATTTTCAGAGAAAAGTCTAGGGAGACTTAAAACCTTACATCAGTGGTTTTATTATTTTTTAGTTTTCCTTTTCAGTTTGAGCTATTTTTTATCCATAATCTTTATGGACTGAATGTACTTAGAGGCACTTTCAGCAAAGGAATAACTTTTCCATCAAACACAATTGTTTACAATGCTTCTAGCTAAACAGGAGGTCCAAAAATATTCTGGAGTATTGGTAAAATGTTCCCATTTTCTCCTTTTTATTTTAAAAGCTCTTAGATATAATTTGTAAAGCAATGTTAAGCAAAATGTTAAGCAATGTTAAGCAAGATACTTTGAACTGTGTATAGCTGGAAAGTGGAAAGGTAATTCTAGCATAGGTTTACCTTTGTTTGAAATGAGAAAGCCTACGGCAGTGTCTCAACCGATATTATTTGATCTGTTCTTTATTTCTTTGTCTAGTGGGCAATGAGAATAGACTGAAGATAAAGCAGTTCAGAGACAGTTGTTGACACTGCATTTAACTGCATGGTGCGGCCTCCTTGCTCCTTATGCTGTTACTTTTCTTGGATTCCAGATGTGTTGCAGGAGGAAAGTGTATCAGGTCCCTGTGCTATCATCTGATTAATAGCACTCAAACTCTAGCTGGCCTAATTTCTTTCACTCCCTTTCTCTCCCTTTTTCTCCCCTCCCTTCCTCTTTGAGGCAAAAGGAAGGAGTTGAGATAAAAACAAAAAGCAAATGGGGTACCACAGGCCTTCATAACTTTTGCTAACAGTAGTAAATTGTTTAGTCTTTTCTATGTCATCCTTTCTCCTTATTTTCTTATAAATATGAAAAGGTACCGTATAACACGTCGCTTCTGGTACGGCAATTTCTGCCAAATAAAAGCATTATGGTATGTGCTCACCCACCTTATTCACTGGATCTGGCACCGTGCAACTTCTGGCTCTTCCCTGAATTCAAAATGAGCATGAAAGGTAAACGTTTCTAATCAATTCAAGACATCGAGGCAGCCACGAAAGCGCAACTAAAGATGCTCACGAAAAAGGACTTCCAGAACTGCTTCATAAAGGGGAAAGAACGATGGGATAAGTATGTTCAAAGTGAGGGGGAGTGTTTGAGGAGGATTAATGGCAGTGTGTCTTCTGTAATACGTTTTTTTAAATTTAAACATTCACCATATTGTTTGATCACACCTCTTAAGAGGTTGAATGAGTACATACAAATAAGGCCAAAAGGAAGTGACCCTGACTCATGCACAGCTCATTAGAAAACTTTAGCTTGATAGTTAAGAACAAGGGTTGGAAAATTTTTCTGTAAAGAGCCAGAGAGTGAATATTTTATTCCTTGTGGGCCACATGATCTCAGCTGCAGCCATTAAACTGTGCTGTTGTGAGAGATTAGCCGGAGTCGGTAGGAAAACAATATCACACCGTTGGTAAGTCAGAAGTCTTGTGTTCGGCTTTTACCAGCAACCCTAGGAGAAACCCTGTGCTTCTTTGGATTTCCATCTCTTCATCTGTAAAATCTAAGTGTCTTCCTTACTCTCATTGCCATGTAGTTGTTTGAGCCTCATGTAATTCTGAAAGCTTGAAAGAGCTGTGCAACTTTAGAAAATTTTTATTAAGATTATTGGACTAAAGTACTTATTAAGTTGTTGCTGTTATTGTTTTTTTTTTTTTTTTTTTTTTTTTTTTTTTACCTTCTAGCTCTGGACTCCTACATCCTTTGGCAGTTTCATATAATTGGGAGGGAAAGAAAAATGTTTCCCCAAACTCATGGGATTAGTTATAAAGTAGTTTGTCAACAAATGGAAGAATATAGTTTAAATTGATGATACAGTTGGTAGACGGAGGTATAAAAAGGAGAGACAGTAGAGAATGGCGCACGTCAGGGAAGAATTTCCTAGTTGGGAGATATGAGCTGGTTTTAATGAAAACCATGGACTGACTGTACTTGGCCAAGGTGTATTCATATATTTGGTTGATGCAAAAGTGATTGTGGTTTTTGCAATTATTTTTAACCTTTTAAGCCACCATTATTTTTGCATCAACCTAATATATTCAATAATTAAACATATTTGTCAATGCATATTTCCAGCATTTACAATTGAATTATTAATTCCATGTAGTTTTTTGAAATTTACAAGAATATGTGAAAGAAATCTCAAAGACAACGTTTAAGAAACCATAGAGAAATTATGCACACGCCAAAAACTCTAGTTTTGCCATAATTTTCACAGAAGTTAGGAATATGTAAATTCTAGAAACTCAGATCAATAAGCCTAATTAAGATTCCTAGCAATATTCAACAACAGATTTTTAAGCAGCAGGTATGTGAATGCTTAGAAAAGAAAACAGTGGTATCCTGCCAAGGTTTTCTTTAAAAAGAATAAAAAGAAAAGAAAAGAAAGAAAAAGAATCAATAATTCAGATAAAAATTATTTGTCTTTTTTAAATTGGACTTTTAAAATATTGACTTGCACAAGTCATCATAATCTCCCTGAATCATTCATTCATTCATTTTATAAATATCTGTTAAGGACCTACTGAGTTCTGGGAACTGTTCTAATTGCTTGGAATCTATTGATAAAACTGAGCAAGATCCCTGCCCTCGTAGGGCTTGCATCACGATAGTAGTGGATGCGCGGCTCCCCACTCTGCCAGGGGCCCCCACTGTTTTTGTAACTAGTCACGGCCTGGAACCCCGCACAAGAAGACATTGTACATACACCATTACAAAAATGAATGGGGAGGCAGGTATCATATCCATTTCCTGTCCTGTTCATTTAGATTTCTTGTCATCACTGTGACCAGTCTTATCAGACTTCACAGAAGTGCTGACTGAACTGAAGATAATTAGTGTATAGGATAGAAAAAAATATTAAGACCGTATGCTAAATATGACTGCTGTCTAGGTTGAAGAGTCCCCGCCCAAAGATAAGCGTGCTCATTGATTTCCCTACTTGTTGGCCTTACTGCCCAGCCCCAAACCTCCAGGAGAACCAGCGCTTACTTCCATGGCTTAAGTATGAACAGAACAGCTGCTCCTTCCCCTGTTCTTCCTAAACTTGTGGTTTAGGAAGCAGGATGAGGGCTGGATTTGACCCTGCTTGTCCCTCCATTAGGTGCCTTGCGTAGGGCACAAACTGCTCCAACCAGGATTGCAGACGTGCCCTTCCACCAGCTGTTTCCATTTCCAAATACGAGTTAGACAATCTGAAAGAGTGCTCCAGGATTCCAACAGGACAGCTCATAACACCCTTTGGCCAGACAGATTTAAAAAAGCTATCCAGGGCAGTTCGATTGAACTATTGCACAAAAATGTACCTATAGTTAGCACTGTTATACTGTTCATGTAAATGATTAAGATGGTAAACTTTGTGCTGTGTGTTTTTCACCACAATCAAACAAAGTAAAGCAAAACAACAAAAACCTGTCCAGGGCAAGTGTGAATATAAGGTGTTCCCTCCTCACTGGAGAATTGCAGACATTCTGTTTATTCTCCCAGTTATCTTTCTGTCAATTGTATTAGATATGTGCTGACTTCTCACTGACAAAATATGATTATTATTGTTAATGCTGGCTCACCCATAAGGGAAAAGAGCAATACATTTCTAACTACCCTCTTCTCCATCAATGTGCAGACAAGTGTGCGTTCCATATGTCTCTCAACACCCACTCATTCACCCAGCTGAACTTTAAAACCACCACCTTGGGTCTAATTACATTCATCTTTCAAGCTATCTGTGCAGGGGTTATGGGGTAAGGTGGAAAGAAAGCTTTCATTATTCCAGTTATGGAAGCGTGGTATGTCATTTGTGACAATTAAAAACCTCACTGAATTTTCTGCTAGTTAGTCTACTTCTGGAACATTTCTCACAGTATATTTTTGTATAAATTAAAAGGGATGTTGATCAACTAGCATGCATCCTTAGGTGGGTAAGTGTTTAGGGAAATACAAAAACCACAGTGGAGAAGTTGATGAACAAGTGTGATTTAGCCTGAAGAAAGAAGATAAAGGAGACCCTTGCTAGCGTCTGACTTTTGTCAGTATGAAGAGATAGCAGAATATGTGGCACTTCTCTTGGTAGTTTCTTCTCTGGCCAAATCTCAGCACCATTACCTCTGCATAGGGGTTCCTAAGAGAAGTGTAGTTCAGGCTGATGATGAAGGCGAGGCCAAGAAGAAGGCAACAGCAGCAGCATGGAGAGAAGCTATCATAGGGATTTGCAGGTGGCTGACAGCTTGAGCAGATCATTGTTAAGATTTTTTTTTTATGGATCTGGGATATAGAAACAGCAATGGTTCCTACTCAGAAGTGTGTATTTATAGATATGATGGATCCCAAGACTGAAATGATCACCATTGGTTACATAGTAGGAGAAAATTCGGAGTAAATGTGGTCAAGGTGGCCACAAGGTCAAAGTAATAGTGAGAGTTGGTGAGTCTGTTAAAAGTCGAAATTCATAGTAAAGCAGGGATGTAAGGATAGCAGTCCAGGCCGTGGGACCAACTTCAGAGGTGGTATGGGACATAGAAGTGGCCAAACCTCGGAAGTAAATATTGCCTCAAGGACCTAAACCAGAACCAACCTTCCATTCTAGAATACATGTACTTGTGGACCTCAGTCAGACATTCATTTTCTGGCAGGAAACAAAGTCCTCGAGGTTGAAATGGGATTTGGATACATCCGTGAAGTCCAGTGCGGATGTTTGTATCCCTCTTCCAGGATGCAGTCATCTGGAAGCTCTTGAGGGACATTCAGCATCAGAACTTCTGGATCATTCCTTAGGTCAGGTTTGATGTGTGGGGAATAATTTTGTCCACAAAAAAGAAAATAAAAAAAGATAGCAAATCTGCTTGTCGTAATAGTGTTTCCCTTGCAGATAAATGCATGCTCTGGTGTTTTCTCTGACACAATTTTTATTGTTCCTCAGCTGAAGTGAATGAGGGCATTTATTGAGATATCTGACCAACTCCGTGATAGAATTATCTTCTTTCTTAATAATAAAACCCGATGGAGATTAGAGGAATCATATTTAGTATACTGTGGGTATATGAGAGACTTACTGCATGCCAATCATAAAATTTTACACTATTAATAAATTAATTATCAATGAAATTCGTTCATTCATTCTGAAAACTTCAAATTGCCTTTGTCAGGTAGTTAACATGGATAAAAAAAGGATCATTCCCCACTTTCTCCTGCTTAGGGATTCTTGCTGCCCTTATCCATTAGTTTGATGTTAAAAGAGAACACATGTAAATTCAGGCTGTGGCTTAAAAGATGAAGCGTCCTGCAATGCATTGCACCTAAAAATTAGACCTCACTTCTACAGAAGACGTATCTTTCCTCTTGGAAATTACTTTTTTTGCTTTCTCTATTTGTATTTGTATTTTTAAAATAAAAAACAGATAAGGTAATGCATACACATCTAAAGAGTAGCAATGATTGTGGTACTTTAAATGAGTATATTAATGTATCACAATTTTTTAAAAATCTGAAATGTCTGATGCTGTCAATGGGAAAGCTAGTAGATGAGCAACAATTTTAGAGTAACTTTCCCCCCACTGTTTTTAACACTGTAGAAGACCTATGGAAGGAAAGTCCAAATGAACAGCACGTCTACATGTGTTTCATAATGAGAAAATCGCCTATAAACTAATCTGGGATTTAAGAAGTAAAATACATAATTTAACTTCCCGTTTGTCCAGAAAAGTATGATTTATACCACACCATGCTTCTAGGTGGGATCAAGATCTCAACCGTTAAGCTCAGTTCCTGTATTTTTCAGTCTGGCACTTTCTCCATTCTGTGTCTAGAGATTTCTGCCCTGCACATGAGCTTCAGATTACATGTCATACCTGTTTTGCTTTACTACTTCATAAATTGCTTGTTTGGAATGATATTATCTATTTATATACACACATGCTTTACTTCTTATATATTATCTGGTAAAATAACTTTCTAAATAATAGGTACTAAACAATTTTGACTGCTAACAGAAAATATCAAAACCTTTGACTACAGTAGTTCTTCTATTCAATATGTTCAGTTTTGATACTCAAAATCTCAGAAAATTCTCAGTATTAGAATACGTTGTCACCATTGTATGTTTCAAATTTGTATGTTTAGATGAGACTGTGAAGCAATGCCAACATTGTTGAAGAGGAATTATGTAATATAATATAAAATGTTTTCTGTTTTTGCAATAACACTGTAACTACACTGAAGATGTGCCCCAATTTAATTAAATCAGAAAAAAAGAAAAAAATGGGAAAAGTGTTTATAATAATATTTCTTAAAATTTCTTCACTCTTCAAATAGACTTTATTTTCAATGTATTTTGTTTTTTTAAAGATTTTTATTAAAATATAGCTAACATATAACATTATATTACTTTCAGGTGTATACCATAGTTATTCAACATTTGTATAACTAAAGAAGTGATTGCCATGATAAGTCCAGCAGCAAACTGACACCATACTACGCTATCACAATATTATTTATTATATTCCCTGTATTGTACATTACATCCCCATGACTTATTTGTTTTATACCTGGAGATTTGGACCTCTAATTCCCCTTCCCCCCCCTTTAAAATGTTAAATTAGAGTTGGCGTTCAATATTATTTTATATGAATTTCAGGTGTACAGCATAGTGGTCAAACATTTGTATAATTTAAGAAATTGATCCCCCTGACTAATCTAATACCCACCTGGCACTATATATACATAGTTATTACCATATTATTGACTATATTCCCTATGCTTTACTTTACGTCTCCATGACTGTTTCGTAACTGTCAGTTTGTATTTCTTACTCTCTTTATGTTTTACACCCTGAGCCCAACCCCCTTTCATCTATCAAAAATAAAATCTAGTACCCGTCTAACACCATACATAATTATTACAATAATTATTGTAATACATAATTATTACAATATTATTGACTGTATCCCTTATGCTATACCCTACATCATCATGACTACTGTATAGCAACCGATTTGTACTTCTTAATCTTTTCCCCTTTTCACTTGCCCCCAACCACCCTCCCATCTGGTTATCAAAATGTTCTCTGTATCTATGAGTTTATTTCTGTTTTGTTTGTTTTGTTCTTTAGATTCCACATACAAGTGAAATCACATCGTATCTGTATTTCTCTGTCTTACACTCCACGCAGCATAATTCCCTCCAGGTCCATCCATGCCACTGCAGATGGCAAAACCCATTCTCTTCCATGACCGAATAATATTCCATTGCATATACGTACCACCTCCTCTTTATCCATTCTTCTATTGACACCCAGGCTGTCTCCACATCTTGGCCCTTGTAAACAATGCTGCAATGAACATATGGATTCACATGTCTCCTTGAAGTAGCGTTTTGGGTTTCTTCAGATAAATACCCAGAAGTGAGATTACTGGATCCTTCTTTGTCTCTTGTTATAGCCTTTGTTTTAAAGTCTGTTTTGTCTGATATAAGTATTGCTACCCCAGCTTTATTATTTTTTCTCATTTCCATTTTCATGAAATATATTTTTTCCATCCTTTACTTTCCGTTTGTGTGTCTTAAACTATCTATCTATCATCTATCTATCTATCTATCTATCTATCTATCTATCTATATATATATATATTTTGATTCTTTCTTCTTTTTGCTGTTCTGATTGGGTGATTTCTGCTACCTTGTCTTCCAAATTACTGATACAATCCTAGTTCCTCTACTTCATCTAGTCTGCTGGTGATTACTTCTAGCACATTCTTCATTTGAGTTACTGTATTCTTCATTTCTGACTGGTTCTTTTTATGGTTTCCATGGCACATAGACATAGTAGGTGCTCAATAAATATTTGTGAGGCTGAAAAACAAGTTGTTAAATTTAGACATCCAGTTTGTGGCTAATTATGATTATGTAGTTGAGAGAATGTTTTTTTTTCTATTGTGATGCTGCTTTTTTTTCTCTCTAAGAACTTTAACATTTCTACAAAATTGAACTGCGTTTTATTTTCATTTTGAAAAAGGGGATTATTAAAAAGGGAAGTGAAGGTATGGAAATATGATGACTTAAGAAAGCCAATTAAAAATGTAGACAAATGGAACACTGGAACATTTCTAAAGGTCTTTTAAAAAAATGCATTGGTATTTCCATAAGAAAGGTTTTGTGCTAAAAAGATAAGTAGAGTTAGCTAAGTGCCTTTCCTACTCCCTGAAGGCTCACACTGTTCTTTATCTCACTTGCGCTTTCACAAGTCTATTGGTTTTGTAAATATTGGATTTTTTTTTTAAAACCAGATTTATAGTAGGGCTCTCTGGAAGCCCTGCTGCTTTCTTTGGCAACACTTTCTCCTCTCCGCTCTTCTAAAAAGAATCTTTTCAGTTTCATTGTTTGTCAAAAGTCATTTCTAAACATAGATTACTTCCCCTCACTGACATCAGTATAGCTGTTGGGAGTTAAAAACGGGAGATGAATTCTAAGAAGAGAAAATAAACTGCAGAGGAGATCCAGTATTTATATTTTATATACCAGGTTAAAATGTTCATATCTTGCTTATTGTTTGAATAATGTTATGGTCCAAATATATGTAAATGTTGTTTATTAAGTAAACTTACAGCATCAGCTATGTAGATGGCGCAAATTGTTCCCAGAACACTACTGCATCACTCAGTAAGAAGCTAATTCCTTATGCACTTAACCTGCGTGCACTCTGTTACAATGCAAAGTCTCATTCATTTACAGTAGGAAGACACCTGGACTGGTTAGAAGGGAAATTAATATGAGAACTGCAGGCCTGTCCAGTTTCCAGATCAGTCACAATAGGAGCAGCAAGCGTTCCTGGATTTATCTTGTCCTTACCTTTTGGCTTGTGAGATCCGAGTCTTACTGCTAATACAGGGGGTGCCAAAAAAATGTATACACATGACTTGTATTCATCTTTAATTATTGGTATATATTGAGTAGTACAATTTTAATACAGTTTGTTTCCTTTCTTAAAATGTGTATACATTTTTTTGCACCTTCTGTATATGTGGAACTTTGTGGTCCAGGAGATGGATACAGGTGAGTTCTAGCATTTCCCTCCCCTGCTATACTGTTTCAATTTTTAGGACTTATCTTTTGATTCATTTCCCTTGCCTGTTTTCTGTTGCTGCTGAAGTCCTTCTCTATTCAAGCCCAGGGGCATGGGGCCTGGATCCCTGTGGAGTTCCTGGCTCTGTTGTCCCCTGGCTGGCTTGGAAAGCCTGAATCCTGCCTCCAGATCCCTCAGCTACTGCCTAGATCATGCCTCACCTGGGCAAATTGCTCTGACCTGTCATGACATCAGCACCAACTGCCTAGCTTAGAGCATCAGCGGCAGCCCAGCATTCCCCAGCTACCACCCCTGCCCTGCCCTGCCGCTGGATGTTACCTATGTTGGTACTTGTGAAGCTTGTATCACCAACCGTGCACAGACCATCCTAGTGCCTAATGGCTTGTGACAGTCCCCGCCTCTCCCCAGCTGGCTTCTCCAGTTCTCTCACCCAGTCTCTTCCCTCTTAACTCTGGGTTCTGATTAATGTGCCTGCTCATATTGTGACGAGTGATACATCTTAGGAGAAAAAGACACAGCAAGGGGAGACCAGAGACCCTACGATTTCTATTAGGGTTTGGTGATCTGTGGCTTTCCTGCTTTAGCTGTGGGTCCTCTAGAAACCTTTGTGAGAACATGGGGACCATCTGCTGTTCTGTGTAGTTTCTGTGTGTGCTTTTCTATGTGTTTGTGGGATGAAGTAGACTCAGTGTTGTTTCCTGAAGATAGTCATGTTCAGTGCTAGCACCACTACAAAGAAATAATGAGTCAGTCACACAGGAGTAGCTTGTCTATGCAACACACCTCCCTGTGGCACCCACTCCCTGGTCGGTGCACGGCCCTGACTGGTCAGCTTCTTCCTGCTCCATGACGTGGATTAATAGCACATCAGAGCTAGAACGGACCGTAGAAGAGCCTTAGTCCAACACTGTCTCCCACTGCATACACTTTACATTTTACAGAATTTAGGCCCAGAGAGTAAGCTTCAGAAGCTTTCGTTGTAATTAGAAGTTGTGATCCCACTTCCACGATGATGTGTGTCTTTCCTATTTAACATGCCATCATGCTCACTTTATACGAATTTTATCTGAGTTTATATTATAAAACATCTCTATCTAAACGGTCAAAATCCATCTTGCTAGTGAAACACAAAATGAAAGCTGATCAGGGCTAGGGTGATGGTGGATTCAGGCCTGGCTGCAAACCTGTTTGTGTTACCGACTTCTGTGTGACTTGAAGCAAGAGTCCATCTGAGTGACTTCTCGTTGGCATAAGTTTAATATCATTATTCAGTGTAGTTGTGCAGATTAATTGAGAAAAAGCATTGCAAGTACCCAGTAGACAAGCTTTTACAAAGCAGGTGCTCCAAGAATGTACTTTCCTTACTGGCAGAAGGGCCAGTTGGTAAAACATCATTTATATTTGTCTAATATCCTGATGCTCGTAATAAACAGATACTATAAAACTTGGCATTGGTTAAGTTCTGAGAGTTTCTCCTAGCATATCATAACTATACTTATAGGTAGCTAAGAAAATCGAATCATCAAATTACTGTAAAACACTGTCTCCTGTCATCTCTTTTGTTCATCGTTCCTCACTGTTTTTTAAATTGTCACTGCATGTATTGTGAAACACCTCCCCACTTAATGCCTTGGAGATTCTCACTTTTTCTATTAAATCTCTATGACCCATAGATTTACTTGATATCATTTGTGGCCCCTCTTTTTACAGTGGTGTCTGGGAAACACTCTGTCAGTCCAGGAGGAAGTAGTTTAAACACAGTGAATGAATGATGAGCGGCCATTGATGGTGCATGTGAATCCACCTCTTGGGACACATCTCCAAGTGCCAGGTGACCTCTGGGTCTTAGATCTCCAAGGGCAAAGGTGTGAGACTGTGTTTATCTGGGCTTAGGCACATAGACCATATGAAATTTAGCTGGAAGTTTGCAGTTAGAATGCAGATGCTCCTCGACTTACTATGGGAGTATGTCCTTGATAAATCTATCGTAAGTTGAAAACATCACAAATCGAACATGCATTTCATACATTTAACTTACTGAACATCACAGCTTAGGCTAACCTACCTTAAACGTGCTCAGCACACTTACATTAGCCTATAGTTGGGCGGTTATCTTAAATTTAATCTCAAGAGTAAGTGCCTTCCTCTTTTCATCTCTAGAAGAACAAGCAGATAGGCATTTTGTAGACATAATGCGTGTGAAAACACAAAACATAATATCAGACAAACTCTGGCAACACAGTACACTGTAGAGTATGAGTTATTTACCCTCGTGATTGCGTGGCTGACTGAGAGCTGAGTTTATACACGCTCCCTAGTTTATACACATACTATTAAGGAGCATATAAACTGTACTGTGAGGGACCCCGGAATGGACTTGGTTTTGTTGTGTAGTCTGGTGATTTAAAATTGAACTTCTGGGGCATCCTTAATGTCCACAGATAGGGGAAGAAGAAGGGTGAGAAATATGTTTTTCCGTTCTCCATCTGAAGTTTGATAACCACAAGAGGTTTATACCCAGTTGATTTAAATGATTATATTTCTGATGAGGAGAGTCTTTCATATTTGATCCCTAGGACAACTGAATGTATTGATTTTTCTTAAGAGTATGTCAGGCAAGAGAAGATACATGTTATCCCTTGCTAAGGAAAAAAAAAAAACTGTAAGAGCAGTAAAAATGTAGTGTTTATGTCCTTTATATATTGAAGTGCATTTTATTTTATTCCCTATGCTAATATTAAGGTAATACGAAAAAAAAGTTAAATTAAAAAAAATGGTGGTTAGATCACAAAGAAAAATATGTAGGACCTCAAACGACATATTGTGTTTTATGTTTGTAATTGTAGATTTAAAAAAAAATCCTTGGCTATAAAAAGTGAGCTGGCTTTAAATAGTCTAATTAGGCAATCAGTTATGTTGCTAATTTGCATTCACAAAGAGCAAATGGAAAACCGGAAGTGACTACATGTTGCTTAATTAGTCTAATTAAACACCTGCCTAAGACTTCCTGGCTTCTCAAAATCACTAGCACATTGCTAAAAATGTAATTTATTTTCAAAATGTAATTCATTTAAAAAAAATTATTGAAGTTTCCTCCAAACTGTATGAAAAAGAAAAGAAAAGGAAACATGAATTATGCATTGCTCATAACAAAAAATTAGACATAGCAGTTAAGCTCATTTAATGATACTATATAGGTATACTCAGTTTAGAAAAGTATAAAAACATATTATAAAAAATAAGGTACATATCTAAAGATAGTTATGAGGGCTTTCATAATATACATGGGTAAAATATTGGAGTGGTCCCCCAGGGATCAGCAGGGCTCCCCATGAACGCCAGAACAGCTTCAGGTAAGCCACCCAAATTACTTTGAAATACCTCAGAAAGGGGTATTTATTGTTAAATCAATACCCGTTTATTGAGTCTACGTCAGTGGATATACAGAGTATATTTCAGATATTTATATATAAAACCATCATCAACCATAAGTCTATTAGTCTATAGACTATAAGAGTTTGAAGTAACTTAGGGATGATTTTTACTTGAGAGCTGAAAAAAATGAGGCCCCAAGAGATTAATTGACCCAATATTACACAGCTAAACAGTGGCTGGTCTTGGGCTCAAGTTCAAGTACTCTGACCTAATGTCCAGGACTCTTTCCACTCATGGTTGTGAGTTCATTGTTATTTTTTGGAGCATTTCCTTTGTTACAGAGCTAAGTGCCTTCCTTAAGTAAACTCATTAGTTAAGTGCCTTAACTAAACCTCACAACATCCCTTTGAAGTGCACCTTATTACCCTCATTTTTCAAAATAGGAAACAATCTCAGATTCAGTAGATTCTTGCCCAGATAAGAAATGGCTGGCTCCAAAGCCTGCCTTCTTTCCAATACCCGGTGACACTGCCTTTTACTGACCTTTCTCTTTGCAATATTGCTTCAGTACTGATTGTCAAGACCCCATTCTGCAATTTTAAAAATGCTAATACAGTTTGTAAAGAGGAATGATACCCTGTATTAGAAAACGAGCTGCTTTCTTTTTGTGTGAATTGTCCAAAGAAAGGTTCACAAGAAGAATCTTGACAAGATAATTACAGCCTGTTTATTTTTCCCTTTATTTTATTAACAGTTCCCTAGCACATTGAAGCCTTGGAAAAGTGATGTTTAAGGAATGAAGCTAGACAATATTGAAGTTCATTCAAGTGGAAGATTGGCATTCTGAACAGAAAGAGATGACCCTGTAGTACAATGTCATTTGGGAGATTTTTCAAGTCATTGGCATTTTGCCAGCAGTTTGTAGTTTAATGGGAGAATAATAATGTTCACATTCATATCAAAATCAGAAAATGTCAGTAGACGATATAATTATTTCTTTGAAAAATAAGGGAACATTTTTAAAAAGGGTATGTCACGCATGCCCTAATGAAATTGTGTAGCCACATCCATTTTCTAGCTATAAACTACAGTTGGTTTTGGTTTTACAAATTTGTAGAGTATATAAAATGAGGCAAATATGTGTTGAGTGTTATCTTAGGGGAATAAACTGGCAGTGTTGAACAAATTAAAACCTGAAATTTTCTTCCTCAACAGGCAGACCTCTGGCAGGCAGATTTCTCAGTGCTTTAATGTCTCTTATCTGAGTAAGAGGGATAATGATTTTATTTTATCATTCTCATATACATGTGCTATGTCTGGAAAAAGCACATGCTGGGCGTAACTGGAGAGCATTTATTATTCAGTATTTGGTGAAGAAAAAAACAAGATAGCATTATTAATCATGCTTTTTTTTATTTGAAAGTAGAAACTAGTCAACAACAGAAAAGATGATAGTTTGCCAGGATTATTTTGCTTTTGTTTTGGTGAGAAATTATTTTTAAATATACTAGTGGGGAAACAGTATTTTCCTAAATTCAGGAGGCTTTGGGTTAAATGTATTCCCTTTGGCTCGCAGTATCATTCCCTCATGAGACCGTTAGTTCTGAGCCCAGAAATGCTAATGGCTTACATTCTTTTTCATTTTGGTATTAATTCCAGCTATGATATTTTTGAGTTTACCAAGAATCTAAAGTTTTTTATCTGTACTTCCAAAGTGGCTTGAAATTTACATTTAAAATATATCACAGTTACCAGGATCTGGAATTTGATGCAGTATTTTAAAAATACATGTCATACAAGAAAACCATAAAAGTCAAGATAGCATGGTAAGAATTCTAGTGTATATTTTCTATTCTGTGTGTGTATGCATGTATGTGTGTGCGTGTATGTGTGTATGTACACACACATACACATATACAAGGAGAGGGGTGGAGGATAAATTTAAAGACTACTACCAAAAGTTGGAGAAAATGAACAAATCATTTTTATTTTATAATATGAGGTTTATATCCCTACCTTCCTACTGGAGAAATTTATTTAAATACATTTAAGATGTTAGGCAAGAATAAAGAAATGAATGTCGTGTATGATAGCTTCTGAATAGCCTGGTCATTTGATTCTCCTATTTGAAAACTTGCGATCAACACATTTATGCTAAAATCTCCTGGTCCACATTAGAATTTAGTTTTTTATTTTTTCTTTCTTTTTTTTTTTTCTTTAGTTAATGCAAGATTTTTTATTTTGGCATTTGTTACTTTTGAAAGTTGCCTCTACTCAATATACTGGCAAATAACAAATATTAACTTTAGCAAATAAAATAATACAGTGTGGTGATACAGTAATCAAATCACCTGTATTATAACTATGATTTCATTGATACACTTAAACTTGCTTTTTAGATGTAACTCTGGGAGCCCCTTTATCTCTTTTGTCATCTCCAGTGTTTGCTGAATGTGGTTGATCTTTTTCTGAATCACTTTTTCTGATCCCTCTAACTGATTACTGTTTTTTGCTGTACCCAGTACTCAGATGATTGATACTCCCCAAACACCCACAATGCAGGTTTCAGTGACAATGGGAGATACAGTAACTTGTGCATACCCACCAGATCTTCTGTGCTGGGGTGTTTGTTGTCTGTTCACTTATAACTTGGGTTTTGCTTACCATTTTGGTCCAAAGAAAAGGGGAAAAGAGGTAATTTAAGATGCTCGTGTGTGTGTGCGCTCGTTTACGTGTGTGTATTTAGTGTGCGATTTATTTTTCTAAATTAGCATTCATTCCCAAACTAATATCTGACATACATTATATACTGTGTTTTGCTGTGTATAATGTGTGTACCCACTTTATATACAGCAAACTTTCAGGGGAAAAAAAGCTTTCATTTTAGTTTTTTAATTCAAATTTGTATTTGTTTACATTTAGGTACTTATTTTCTTGTATTATAAAGAAATTTTAGCATTTATTTTTAACATATTATGGTACAAGAAATTTTGTGAAACAAATAATTGCAAAACACAAGAACAGTTACAAGGTACCTGAAATGCTATGTACTAGTAACAGATTTATGATATTTAGGCATCATAGAAGTTCAAGAACTCTTCGTTGTTGCAAGCTCGTTGTAAGTTCAACAAAACTGATTATCGTATTCCAGGGTATTATTTTGCATACGGATATCGTTATTGATTTCAAGAGTTACACTTTTAATTCATAAGCATAAATAAAAGAATTAGAAACATTCATATATGTGCAGAATCAGTACTACCCACATATAATGTGCATCATTATTTTTCCCTCACAAATTTGGGCAGAAAAGTATGCATTATACATGGCAAAATACAGTAATATCATACTTTGTGAAGAAAAGGGGACACTGGTGCCTTATTGGGAATGCAAAATGATGTAGCCACTAAAACATTTATGTGATATAACACACACACACACACACACACACACACACACACATATCGTGTTTCTCTGAAAATAAGATCTAGTCAGACAATCAACTCTAATGCGTCTTCTGGAGCAAAAATTAATATAAGACCGGGTCTTCTATTAACAGGATTCAATTTTGAAAATGAATGAAATCTTGCTATTTGGGGCAACATGAATCTACCTTGAGGGCATTATGCTAAGGGAAGTAAGTCAGGAAGGAAACATACATACCATAAGAACTCAGACATAGAAAACAGATTGATGGTTGCCAAAGGTAGGGAATGGGGGGTGGGCAAAATGGGTGAAGGTGATCAAATGGTACAGCTGTCCAGTTATAAAATAAATAAGTCCTGAATATAATGTACAGCATGGTGACTATAGTTAATAATACTGTGTTATATATTTGAAAGTTGTTTAGAGAGTAAATCTTAAAAGTTCTCATCAAAAGAAAAAAAAAAACTTGTAACTGCATATGGTGATGGACTAGACTTATTGTGGTGATCATTTTGCAATATGCATATATCAAATAATTGTTATCTACCTGAGACAAATATGATGTATGCCAAGTATGTCTCAATAATACATAAATGTAGACATTGAAAAATAATATTTCACTTAACATAATGTTCTCTAGGTCCATCCATTTTGTTGCAAATGGTAAGATTTAATTCTTCTTTATGAGTGCATAATACTCCATTGTATAAATGTACCACAGTTTCTTAATCCAGTCATCTACCGATGGACATTTCGGTTGTTTCCATGTCTTGGCTATTGTGTATAGTACTGCAGTAAACATAGGGTGCATACATTTTTTTGAATTGGAGTTTTGGATTTCTCCAGACAGCTACCTAGGAGTGGAATTACTGGATCATAAGGTAGTTCCATTTTCAGATTTTTGAGATACCTCCATACTGTTTTCCATAGTGGCTGCACCAATCTGTAATCCCACCAACAGTGTACAAGGGTTCCCTTTTCTCCACATCCTTGCCAGCACTTGTTTGTTGGTTTCTTGATGATAGCCATTCTGACTGGGGTGAGGTGGTATCTCATTGTGGTTTTTATTTGCATTTCTCTAACGATTAGTGAGGTTGAGCATTTTTTCATATGTCTGTTTGCCATCTGTATGTCCTCTTTAGAATAATGTCTCTTCATGTCCTCTGCCCACTTTTTAATTGGGTTATTTGTTTTTTTGGAGTTGAGTTGAGTGAGTTTTTTATATATTTGATCTCACTTATATGTGGAATCTAAAGAAAATAATAAATGAATGAATTAATCAGAAATAGTCTCAGAGACATAGAGGAAAAACTGATGGTTGCTAGATGGGGTAGGGGTGGGGATAAAGGGGAAGGTGAGGGGACTAGAAAGCACAATTGGTAACCACAAGATCGCCACAGGGATACAAAAGTCAATTGGAGGAATGTAATCGATAATGTTGTAAAGATTTTGTAGGGTATCCGATGGCCATTTGTCTCGTTAGGGAGACCACCTTAGGGATAATTTAGATGCCTAATCACTGCACTGTACACCTAAAGGTGAAGCTGAACAATAACGTATATATAGATATAGATATATTTATATATATACACATCTATCTATCTAGCTATCTATATATTTATATATATAAAATTTACAAGAAGTGGAGTACAGCATTAGGAATAGAGACAATGGAAATGTAATGGCTCTGTGCGATGTCAGAGGGATAGTAGATGGGGGAGGAGTGTTATCACTGTGTGAGGGATATAAATGACAAATGTCTAACTATTACATTGTTTTGTACACCTGAAACATTTAAAAAATGTTTAAAAAAAGAAAAATAATGATATAAACTTCAAAACATTTTATTACTCACTACAAAGAATACAGTGAAGGAGTGAGCATTAGACATTATAACAAATAAACCTCAAAATTTTAGAGGTTTAACATAATGGAAGTTTTCTTCTGGTTATGAAATGTCAGAAAGTGTCTTTATGATAAATGTGTCACTGTCTCCGAAGGTAAAAATTTAGGGACTTCAGTTCCTTCCACCTGATGGTTTTATCATCTTCAACACCTAGCTTTCAAACTTGTCAGCACGGAGGTGAAAACATGGAGGAGGATTTTAATGGACCAGGTTAGAAGGAGCATACATCACTGATGCTCACATTAGGTTGCCTGGAATTCAATGGATTGATACAGTCTTGTGACCAAAGGAAAAAGAAGTGGGTTTCATAGCACCAGGAAGTCTTCTCCATTGACCATAATAAAAGTAAGAAACAAGCCTACTTTTATTAAAAACAAATAAATGTATAACGTGTAACGAAATGACTAAATTTCCTGTATGCTTATTGTTTTCAAAGTTTTAGAAATCAGAGTTGCTTTAGGCCATCATTAGCTAGTACCTCAAGGAAACTGGGATGAGAGTCATTGCTGGTAACAATGGATGTAAATACATATTTCAACTTCTCAGCTGTGGTTATATTGTCCTTTCTTTTTTAGCCTCATAATGTAGCTGACATAGAGAGCTTGTGGTAAGAATGGGAGGAGGGTCTGCTCTGCATTTTCTTACAGTTCACTTGTGCTTGCATGTTTGGGGACATCTTCAAGCTTCAGTTTCTTTGCAGGAGTCTTTTTAAGTTTCTGGTCCATTTGTGTGTGTGTGTGTGTGTGTGTGTGTGTGTGTGTGTGTGTGAGAGAGAGAGAGAGAGAGAGAGAGAGAGAGAGAGAGAGAGAGAGAGAGAGAGAGAGAGAGGAGAATATTAGTCAGTCCTTAAATGCACATAACCAGATCTACTTTAAAGTGTAAGGCCACCACTGCCAATTTCTTGGATCCGTGTTTGCCCCTCCCCTTCCCTCAGGATACCCCGTTTGTTCAAGTTGATCTGATGTAGGCATGGGTGGGGGTGCTAGTGTAAGTCCTTATATGAAACATCAACCTGGAATTTTTTAAAAAATATTTTTAGACAAAAACCAATACAGAATCCTGGTGTTTGTTTTTTTTTTCCTTTTTCCCCTGCATCTCACCATTGTCCATTACGCCCTGTAGAGTGTGCGTATCCTGCATGGGAGTCCGCTAACTTTAAAGAAGGAAAATGTCAAAGCTAGTCCCTTGTCAGTCAAAGACTGCAGTAAAAAGACTTGATCACTTTGGTGGGAATGGAAGTGTTGGTCACCTGAATCCCTTAGTTAAGATAGTGTTAATTGAAAAATAGTTTTTAGTTCTAGTTTCAGATTTTTTTCTGCTCTGTCTTGGAACAGTTCACTTTTGTTTCATTTTATTTTAACTTTAGTAAATACTGAGTAGTGAATTATAAACACAATTTAGTCATTCTTTAATTTTCAGGGACATTCAAAACAGCATGGGATTTTCTCAGATAGGCACTGACGGTTAAAACATTTAGGATTTTTAAAAACAAAAACACTTTGTTACTCAAAATTCTCGATTCTAAGCAATTGCTCCTTCAGTGAATGCCTGGAATTGCTTCAGTGTCTTAAGTTTGAGCATCATTTTGCATTGCTTTAAGTGTAGACATTGACAGTTGTGCAGATTCCAGGGAAAGTTAGGTTATCAGTAGATTTTTAAAACAAGTTTGTTTCTTGTGATTATTTGATGTACTGCGTTTTTTTTTTTTGCAAGATGCCATAAATTGTAAAGCATGTAGTTCAAGAACTTCCAACGAAAACATAGAAGTAGTATCAAATATACCTTTTAAATGAAATAGATTGTAGGATTTATTCTTATTTTGGATATGTAAAAGTGTGGAAAAGAGACATATCTTTGGATTGACAGAATACAGTATATCCTACTGTCTTCCAGCAAAGATTTCACGATACTTTAAAGGATATATAAAGTACTAGAAGTTTAACATACCTTAAAGGAAAGTGATTAAAAAAAAAAAAAAAGCAAGATGACTATTAAGTACAGATAAAGAGCAGAGATTGAGACTAATACAGTAATACTAATTATTGACTCTTGTACCTTATAACAGGGACTACAATTTCAGTTAAATTTTTTGAAGTCAGTGCAAAAAGGAAACATTAATTTATTGTTTAATTCAATGTCCATAGAATAAAATCACCAGTTTCTAAGGAGAAGCTCCAGTATTCCTGGTACTGAAATCATGCATACATTTCCCTGTATAATGTGAAGAATGATATCTTATCGATTATTTTAGAGTGTGCACAGTGAGTTTACTAAAATTCTTAGTGGTGGTATCTCTCCATTGAAGTACTTGGCATCATACTAAGGCAGTAAAAACTTTTCCACCAATATCAAGTACGAGGTGTGATCACACAATATAGTGAATGTTTAAATTAAAAAAAAAATAATTACAGTAAAAGACACATTGCAATTAATCCACCTCAAAATACTACCCCTCACTTTGAACATAATTATCCCATTGTTCTTGCCACTTTCTGAAGCAGTTCTGCAAGTCCTCTTTCGTGAGTGTCTTTAGTTGCTGCCTCGATGTCCTGAATTGGTTCAAAACATTTACCTTTCACAGTCATTTTGACTTCGGGGAAGAACCAGGAGGCACACAATGTCAGATCCGGTGAGTAAGGTGCATGAGGACACGCTATAATGTTTTTATTTGATAGAAACCCCAGTATATCAGAAGCGATGTGTGACACGAGCATTGTCATGATGGAGGATGAAACAGTTTGCCTATTTCATGTTAATGCGCTGTTCCTAATCCATAATCCACTAGCTTTGGCATTTTCTCCAATACAGGATATACACACTTTAAAACACACCTTCTTTCAACCATAGCTCATACCTGACTGACTGCACCGAACAAGCTGAAACTTCTCACCCTCTGTTACTAAGGTTCAACACGCCGTTTCCCATATTGAAGATCCCTGCCTTTCCGTTGGATGGCAGTGGGCAGCAGCATTCACTGTATTGTTTGATCACAACGGAAAGGCTCTGTGTCACACATCGCCTTGGCTCACAGATTCTACTGGGATACTTCCTAGGAAATGAATTAGACTCACTTCTCACCTACAAGATGAATGGGGGATGCCCAAAGCCCAGACATTGCAGCCACAGAACGTTTAGCATAGAACACATTTTAATATAGGTATAACTGGCTGCTTATCATGGCCATAACAATGCCTCAACATCCCATCATAGAATGTCTATTTTGAGTTTAATTTCCCAATTCTACTTTTTGGTATTCTTAAAGTATTTAGGAAATGTATACCAAAGCAACTGATGGAGAAGACTTGCCTTGTGGCCTTATTTAAAAGTTGAAGGTGCGTCTACAAATAAATAAGTTAAACGAAACACATTATATTGAGCCTTTCTTTGTAGCAATAATTAAGAGAATTCACATCTGTTTTAGATTAAATATTAAAACCTTACCTTCAAAGTTTAAGGGTGTTTGTTTCCAGGTCTCAGTGTCAGTGATCATGCATCTGAATTCTGTTCTGTGAATAGTAGATAACAGGCAGGAAATTTCAAAGACGCGGGATAATTCTCTCTTTCATCCCTTTATAAATTACTAGTGCATCTTTGAAAGATCATCATTTCAGATTCTGACCTTTAAAGCTGTGGACGCATCGATAACTGTGGTTCTTATGATTTACTTTTTGTCTAAAATGGTGTGTGGAGTTGTGTTTGGCAAGAAAGACCAATGCAATAAGAAATTCTAGTGCATTTGTTTCTAAGACATGGAAGTCTTACTTTAGGCATTAGTAAGGCTGCGATAAGTCTGTATCGTCACCTTCTTTAGCTTCAGAACTCATCTAACCTTGCTGCTCTCCTTTTCTTTTTACTGTGCACAACATACACACACCTTAAATGCCAAGGAGGTTCTGCACTGGGAAATAACTTCTAATAGAGCATAGCATAACGTGAGCATGTATGTTTCCATATGTTTTATAAGAAAAAACAGAAGCCATGTTAGTGCTTACTGTGTAATTGCTAAGTGAGTAAATCAGGTCATCAAGGAATA
Organism: Rhinolophus hipposideros; assembly: GCF_964194185.1. Classification (NCBI taxonomy): domain Eukaryota; kingdom Metazoa; phylum Chordata; class Mammalia; order Chiroptera; family Rhinolophidae; genus Rhinolophus; species Rhinolophus hipposideros. Next base: position 19,544,241 of record NC_138058.1, on the reverse strand, counting down.
ATTCAAGGAAAACTTCATTTTGACTTATGTTTTGGCAGTTGTTTTTTAACTTGGCAGTTCTTAAAACTTAAGATTTCTCCTAGAGGCTTCATATTATCAAATGCATTACCATTTGAAGATTTACCTCTCCCCTATTTCAAGTTAAACCAGTTTTCTTTTTTCATTTATCTCCAATTGCTCCTGGAATAAACAACTCATTTTTGATCATTTTGCTTCCAAATATTCACCTTCCAGAGCTCTTGCTTTATTTTTAGGCTACACGGTGATCAAAGTTCTGTCTCATGTTAGCTGCATAGTTATGACAAATGGGATACTCCGAGTGATTCCAAGAGTAGAATTCACAAAGACTTACTCCTCACACCAGCAAAGTGCATGAATCTGGCGAAACAATGCCCAAGTAATCATTTTTATTTTCAGCTCTTAGTGCTCTTTCATTGGTCTTCTGGGGAACTCAAATAATTGCTTGCTTTGCAGTATTCACATCTGTATGCTCTCACATTTCCAAGTTCCCTGTGATTGCTTTACAGAGAAGATTGCCTTCCAAACAAGAGTCAGTTGATCAATTCATCAATGAGTTCTTTTTGAGGCTCAGGTTGTGTCATGACACCTAAAATAAAAAGAAGAGTTTGCCTGTTAGAAGTAGTTGCTTTGTCTCTTTCTTTTGCTTCAACTGGACTGCTGTTTCTGAATGTGACGTCCATAATCCACATAGGAGTCATCATTTTGTGTGATGAATACAAAATGCCCTAGCCCAGACCTACCCGAGCAGAAGCACTGCAAATTCTGGAAATTTGCCTTCTAAGACATCTAGGTGATTCTTAGGCATGATAAAGTCTGATGATCATTGTCCTAGAAGTCAGTGCTTCTCATATTCTAATGTGTATTTGAATTACCTAGGGAGCTTGTTAAAATGCGGATTCTCTTTTAGTAGGTCTGGAATGGGACCTGAGATTCTACATGTCTAACAAGCCCCAGGTAACAATGATGTCACCAGAATTCACTTTCAATTGACTGTTCTATGGATGAGGCTTAAACAACCTATACTGTTGCTGGCTCTGGGCAGATGTGACAGAGTTGCCAAGACAGAGTGCCTCGGGGCCCTCACTATTTCATAATGTTTTGGAAAAAGAAGTATTCTATGCTTATCAAGATTCTGGAAGCAAAGAACTGATCAAGTGGAAGAGTCATGGTCAGATAAATTGTCTTATAATACAACACATTGCAAGAAAAATAAAAGAAGGAAATGGTACTGGTAAAAGAAGGAAATAGCCTTATTGCTATTGTGCAGGAATGGAGGCTCTACATTTAGGACATTAAATGTTGAGCAGTTTATACCAGCCTGGGTCTCACACTGTTATACTCAGAACACACTGTCAACATATCTGAAAGCAAGGGTGCTCATCCTCTGGCTAGTGCTGATGTTTTTCATTGGCCAGGGTTCATTCGGACCATCATTATGTCAGGTTCTAGGACCCTTGACCACTTATACTCTGATCACTGAAGTGTAGGGTTTTTCCTCTTCTTTGATGAGAGGCAGAGAGAGACATTGAGGAAATACTTGAAATGGGGCTAGAGTGAAGTTGAGTAGAAAGGTTGAGGAGCCTCAGAGAGGGGAATATTGTAGATTAAGAGAGGAATTGGCAAAGCTAATGAAACAGTTCTGGAGGATGTGATCAGGATAATTAAAGGGGTGGTAGTAACAGCATGCATTTCCTGGCATAGGAGGGAGGAAGATAAAGATGGGTACCGAGAGAAGTCAGGTTGATGGGAAATCATGTCCTTTTTAAAGCTACGGGAATTTGGAGAAGGAAAAGATTGTGGTTAAAAGAATTAACTAGGAAATATTTCCAGGAGGAAGGATAATTGAGTTAATAGCACTAAATACGTCAGAGTGGTAAGATAAGATAGAACCAATTTGATTTTGGCAACTGATTAAGTACTTTAATGAAAGATAAGTTTAAGAGCACTCTGCTGCAGGAGGTGTGGGGACGAAAGCAAAATTTAGTGGGCTGAGAAATGAATAGAGAGAGAAAATGGAGACTTGAACATAAAAAAAATTGCAGTGACTTATAAAATCGAAACTCTTTAGCTTGGCTTGCAAAGCCTTTAAAATTTTTGTTCCGCCTCATCTATCTAACCTTGCTTCCTATGCCATTCATATACAGCCTTCTTCTCAAGTAAGACAGGTTTCCTTACTGCCCTGGAAAACATCATGTCCACTTCTATATCTCAACATTCATGCTATCACTCCTAGTCTCTGTTTCTGGAACTTTACGTTTTCTTTCTTTTTTTCCCCTGCTGCACAAGATTTGCTTCCAGATTGTTAGAGAGGAAAGGACAGTGTGTAGATCTTGAATGACTCTTGCCTTGGGTGAAAGTTGGTGTGGGGATTCGAGAGAGTGCCTGGTTGCAATAGGAGGAGGCATAATATCCAACCAAGAATTTCATCAATAAACAATCTTTTAAAAGACTGCCAACCAGCTGCACTAGATACTTAAAAACCTGTAAGTACCATCTATTCAAGACGTAGTATTAATTTGGATACCAATTCTTACGTATAGATATCTGTCACCTCCAGAGGTCATTGCTGTGTCTGTTATTTAGATCATCTTCTGTTATTCATTACATTTTTTATCATTTCTTCCATACAGCATTATATACATTGTGTTATGGTTATCTCTGAAAGTATCAATTGAAGGTTATTGTGAATATGATATTTGAAAATAGATTTTGCATTTCTTAATGCTGCTCTATTATATTTTTATTGTTTATTTGTTATTTAGCCACGTTGCTCTTCATTTGTATAGTAGCTTAATAGTTTACCTTTTAATTACTTTGCATTTTCTTGATAGAATCATATTGTCTATAAGTAATGGCATAATGTACTATTTGCCTTTATAATATTTATCTCTTCTTTCTTTTTCTTATCTTCAGTAGTCCCCCCTTACTGATGGGGAAATGTTCCAAGACCCACAGTGGGTAGTACCAAACCCTGTATATACTGTGTTTTTCCTTATGCAAACATACCTATGGTAAAGTTTAATTTATAAATTAGGCACAGGAGATTAACAATAACTAATAGTAAAATGGAACAATTACAACAATATATAGGAATAATAGTTATGTTTGATGTAATCCCGCATGTTTATTTTTTCTCTTACTTCCCTTGCGCGAGGGGATATATCAATAAAAATCTTACCCCGGGTAATGTCTGTGAAGTTTCTTCCTATATTTTCTTATAGGAATTTTATGGTTTCGGTTCTTACATTTAAGTCTTTAATCCATTTTGAATTTATTTTTGTATCTGGTGTAAGGAGGTGGTCCAGCTTTTTTTTTGCATGTGTCTGTCCAGGTTTCCCAGCACCATTTATTAAGTAGACTGTCTTTACCCCACCGTACATTCTTGCTTCCATTGTAGTAGATTAAATGGCCATATAGGCATGGATTTATTTATGGACTCTCTATTCTGTTCCATTGATCTATGTGTCTGTTTTTATGACAGTACCATGCTGTTTTGATTACTGTAGCCTTGTAGTATAATTTGATGTCAGTATTGTTATACCTCCCACTTTGTTCTTATTACTCAAGATTGCTGAGGCTATCTGGGGTCTTTTATGGTACCATATAAATTTTAGGATTATATGTTCTATTTCTGTAAAAAACATCATTGGTAGTTTGATAGGAATTGCCTTGAATATTTATATTGCCATAGGCAGTATGGACATTTTAACTATATTAATTAAATCAACAAACAACAAATGCTGGCACAGATGTGGAGAAAAGGGAACACTTATGCACTGTTGGTGGGATTGCAGATTGGTGCAGCCACTATGGAAAACAGTATGGAGGTACCTCAAAAATCTGAAAATGGAACTACCTTATGATCCAGTAATTCCACTCCTAGGTATCTATCTGGAGAAGCCCAAAACTCCAATTCAAAAATCTTTATGCACTCCTGTGTTTATTGCAGCACTATGCACAATAGCTAACACATGGAAACAACTGAAATGCCCATCGGTAGATGACTGGATTAAGAAACTGTGGTACATTTGTACAATGGAGTATTACGCAGCCATAAAGAAGAAAGAAATCTTACCAGTTGCAACAACATGGATGAACCTAGAGAACATTATGTTAAGTGAAATAAGTCAGACAGAGAAAGACAAGTACCATATGATCTCACTTATATGTGGAATCTAAAGAAAAGAATAAGTGAATGAACTAATCAGAAATAGTTTTGGAGACAAAGAGGAAAACCTGAGGGTTGTAGATGGGCGGGGGGGTGGGGTGGGGATAAGGGGAAAGGTGAATGGATTAGGAAGCAGATGGTAACCACAAGATGGCCTCAGGGTTTTTTGAAAATTAATTTGGGGAAAGTATTCAATAATGTTGTAAAGATTTTGTAGGGTATCCAATGGACACGTGTCCCATTTGGGAGACCACCTCAGGGATGATGTACATGCTTGATCACTGCACTGTACACCTAAAGCTGAAAAATAATGAACGGCAACTATAATTTATATATATATATATATATATATATATATATATATGTATGTATGTATATGTATGTATATACTTACAAGAAGCGGAGTACAGCATTAGGAATAGAGACAGTGGAAATGTAATAGCTAGGTGCGATGTCAGAGGGATAGTGGATGTGGGGAAGTGGGTCCACACAGTGTGAGGGATATAAATGATAAACGTCTAAGTATTACTGTGTCTTGTGCACCTGAAACTAATAAAAAAAAGAAAGAAAGAAGAGTTATGTGAATGTGGCAGTAAGTAAAATAAGGGTTACTTGACCACGAGTACTGTAATACCATCTATTTGATAATCTCAGTGGACTACTAAGTAATTAATGGGTGGGATGATTATATGAGGTGTGATCAAACAGTACAGTGAATGCTTAAATAAAAATAATTTATTACAGTACAAGACACATTGCCGTTAGTCCCCCTCAAAATACCCCCACTCACTTCAAATATACTTACTCCATTATTCTTGCCACTTTCTGAAGCAGTCTGGAAGTCCGCTTTGGTGAGTGTCTTTAGTTGTGCTGTTGTCGCTGCCTCGATGTCCTGAATCATTTTGACGTTGGGGAAGAACCAGAAGTGAATAAGGTGGATGAGGACACACTGTAATGTTTTTATTTGACAGAAATTTCTGAACCAGAAGCGATGTGTAACACAGAGTGTTGTCATGATGGAGGATGATTTATAGCACACTGTAAAACATACCTTCTCTCAACTGTTGCTCTCACTTGACTGACGGCACCAAACAAGTTGAAACATGTCACACACTGTTACTAAGGTTCCACGCGCCACTTCCTGTATTGCAGATCTTTGCCTTTTCATTGGATGGCACCTGGCAGCAGCATTCACCGTATTTTGTGATCATAATGCAAAGGCTGTGAGTCACACGTTGCTCCTGGTACAGCAATTTCTGTCAAATAAAAACATTACGGTGTGTTCTCATCCACCATCTTCACTGGATCTGGCACCATGCAACTTCTGACTCTTTCCCAAAGTCAAAATGACCATGAAAGGTAAATGTTTTGAATTGACTCAGGGCATCGAGGCAGCCATGACAGCGCAACTAAAGACACTCACGAAAGAGGACTTGCAGAACTGCTTCAGAAAGTGGCAAGAACGATAGGATAAGTGTATTTGAAGCGAGGGGGAGTATTTTGAGGGGAATTAATGGCAATGCGTCTTTTACTATAATATACATATATATTTAAATTTAAACAATCATTGCATTTTGTGATCACATCTTGTAAAGCATGACTAGGCTGGACAGAGAAGTGATTCACATCCCGGCAGGACAGAGGAGGGCAGCTGAGATTTCATTACGCTACTTAGAAAGGTATGCAATTTAAAACTAATGTATTGTTTTGTTTTGGAATTATGCATTAATATTTTTGGACCTGTTGACCAGGAATAACTGAAAGGATGTTAAGTGAAACCACAGATACGGGGGGGACTGCTACAATTTGTTGACTTTGTCTTGCAATAAAACACTGAATAGCAACAGGAAGAGCTGACAATTTTTTTTAATTCTGAACTGACAATTATTTCTTTATTCTTTACTCTAACATATGAGCATTTACGGAACCTTATCATTTTCCTTTCATTCTTCTGTCTTTCATCCTTTATGTTCTTCCACCCATGAGTAAATGGAAGCTTCTGCTAAAAGAAGATTTAATTGATTTGTTTTATTTGAAAGTAGTCACATTTTTCTTAGGAACTTCTGGTAATGTTTCATGTTTACTTTTTTCTACATAACTGACAGTTTATACTGACTTCTTATTATGAGTGTTACTTAGACAGTGCTTAACACACAGTGCGTAATGCACCATGAGACAGAATAATTGAAATTTGTTTGCCTTTACAAATATAAACCCACATTATAGTCATTTAGTGATTTTGGTAGATTTACTTCCACTCCCCAAAACTGTGAATAAAATTAACAGCTCCCTCCCTCATCTACTTTTTTTTTTTTTCTAATTTGGGAAGACTGAAAAATTAGATCACAAAACTTCTCAGAATTATTCATAAAGTGAGAATAAATCAGATGTCACTGAGGATAGGAATATTTTCCTCTGATAAACAGCCTAACCTAAATGAAGATCTAATGCACAGTACAATGAATATAGACAACAATTTTGTACTATAATTTTGTAATGTGATAGAGGTGCTAAACATCTCTACAACAGCTAACATATTACAATATATAAATATATCAAATTAACACATTGTACATCTTAAATGTATACAATTTTATATGTCAAATATATTCAATAAACTGAAAAATACATTTAAAAAAGAATTTTGAGGTGTTTGCTGTGTTTCCTTAGAGGGCGTATGTGCTAGTTTCCAGGTGTTGGCAGTGTGCAGTAGTTGAGGTTCCTAGAAGAGTGCTGTGTTAATAGTGTGTTAGAGTAAATCCTCATTGGGGAGAACACCCTTGCTCCTCCAAAAAGTAACTTTTGTGATAGGCTGCGTTTCTTCTGATGGTTACCTCTTTGTGGGAAAAGATTATGTAATGTGTTCCTGACTGCATGTACATTTTACAACTAGCTGCCATTATCTGACAGTCTCATTCTCAGTGATTTTACCTTTCTTTGTGCTTGTGTGTAATGTTTGTACTTAAATGTCCTTGCAGAGTCCTTCTTTAATTCACAGCGTCTCTTTAGCAATCAGAAAAAGCTGAATATGACAGCTCCTAACACTGCGTTAACCACTGCCTGACTATCGGTTCTACCTATTATTCATCACCCTAGTTCACATTTGTTCAGTACATTTTTTCTTCTGGTGGGATCTCATGCTCCGTATACTGACTGGACATTAATTGTGACTTTGACTAATCACTATCCTTGCTCTCCAATTTGGAGGAAACGGAAGAAATTATAAAATTTGAACTTTTCTATGAACAGGCTTTCTTGATAACCTCTAATAAAATTTGCCTACTAACCATGACAAATATCATGAAAATAAACCATAATACCCATATGCTTAAGTAGCTGATTAAAAAAAAATGTAGGGGTAATGATGACTCGCAACTTTTGCTGAACAGAAGGTGGAACCAATGCATTCATTTCCCTCTGAAACTTCTCACTGGGAGAAAATAAAGGCTGAGAATTCTATAGGAGATAACAGGTGAGAGAGAGAAAGAGAGAGAGAGAAGAAGGGGAGGGGAGCGGAGGGGAGGGGAGGGGAGGGGTCACCAAAGAATTAAAGCAAAAAATGGAACAAAATATTTAAATCCCTTAGTCAATAAAAAATGCCTTGAATGAAAGAGAATTCTATGTATTGAAAAGCAAACTCAACTTAAAATATAAAGGAGACATATGCCGGTAAACATATGGCTTAAAAAAAAAACAACAACTGAGGTATAATTTATATATAAAATGAATGCATTTTAAGTCTGTAGTTATCTTAGTTTTTATTCTATAAACCCATGTAAGCAGCATCCAAATAAAGATGTAGAACATTGCTAGCACCTCAATAATCACCCTCAACCTAAGGTGACTACTGTTTTGATTTTATCAATATAGCTTAGTTCTTTCTTTTCTGGAACTCAATGCAAGTGGAATCATATAGTATACAGAGTCTGGCTTCTTTCACTTCACATACTGTTTCTGAGATTAAGCAATGTTATTGCCTGTGTCAGTAGATTGTTCTCTTTTATTGCATTACATTTTATGAATGTAAACATCTGTTCACCCATGGGAAACATGTGTTCACCCATTCATTTGTTAATGGAAATTTCATGTTTTCCTCCTTTTTGGCTATAATTAATAAAGATTCTATTAATATTCATAAAAAGGTGAAAAACAAACAAACACACAACAACAACAAAAACAGCTTTGTGGCAAATTAATGAGCTCCCGGTATAGAGCTAAAAGGAGTTTGGCAGTTGAGATATGTATCCATATTATGATACTTAGAAAACTAGTGATAATGCAAATCTGATTTTCAGTTCTGGAACTTTTAGCTGGTTAACCAAATGTTGAGACTGAATATTTCAGTCCCCTTAGATTAAATTTACCATTTTGTTTTTAAAAGATGAAATCAGAACTAGCAAAAATCTTTAAAAGTCCTTGGTAAGTGACACAGAAGTAATGGGGATTGGTGGCCTGCCTCCGCCTGGACTTCCAGCCTCAGGACTGGGTGTTGGTTCATTCTCCTGGTAACTCAGTGCTCACAGGCAATTCCGCACTTTTATTTTTCTTTCCTCCCTGAAGCTGGTTACTCCAATGAGCACTGTATTTGTCAATCATGAAAGCACAACCTCCGGTGAGCTAGAAACTGAACTACTGGCAATTCTGCTCTTCCTACTCATTCGCATACTTTTATTTTTCTCCCTAAAGTAAATAACTGCTTGTTTATGTATTAAGCCATATAAATGCACATTTTCCTTTAGATGGGGCTGTGTCATGTGCATTCATGATTTGATAAACAAGGATACTTAAAAGATATGAGAGGATAACGTTATTTCTAGAAAGTTTTGCAGAGTAATTTTACCCTTTTTCTTTTCTATTTAAGGTGACGACCCTTGTCAACACCAGCAACAAAGGTCCCTCTGGTAAAAAGAAAGGGAGGTCGAAGAAAGCCCATGTGCTGGCTGCATCTGTAGAGCAAGCCACTCAGAACTTTCTGGAAAAGGGGGAACAGATTGCTAAGGAGAGTCAAGATCTCAAAGAAGAATTGGTCGCCGCTGTAGAAGATGTACGCAAACAAGGTAGGCAAAATCATTGTTCCAGAGGTGTCCAGACTGTGTGCAAACAATGGATTTTTCTCTGGAATCAATGCATTTTTACTCAAAGGAGTCATCTTGTTTTTTTCGGCTCTGTCTGCACTTGCCTTTGTTAATATTTGCCTGAATTGGGTGTGTAGACCAATGGAGGTGCTTTTTGTTGTGGCAGCCAGCATAGTACAGCTGCAAACACTCCACATCTGCTGTTACTTCACGGTTTTCAAGTTATTTTTCTCTTAGTAGGTGAAAACAGACTCTTGTGTCAAACTCAGGCTTTAAGGAGGATAGGATGAGAAGACTGCATCCTGTTAGAGACACCAAAACCCAGGATTTTAAGGATGAAGGGAGGAAGAGTATGTAAAGTAGTGTAATAAAATTACTGTTGCTTTGTATGATTCCCCAATTTTCATTTTCAGTTCACAGCTTTCGTGAAAAATCAAGCTAGCTAATTATGGATGAGTTATGTAGCTAACTAGTTAGCTAAAATGCTATCCATTCACAACATTTAAAATTTTTCAATTGTGTTACAATACACACAAAACAAAATGTACTGCTTACCTATTTTTAAATGTACAGTTCAGTCGTGTTGAGTATATTCACATTGTTGAGTAGCCAATCTCCAAAACCTTTTCATCTTGCAAAACTGAAACTCTGTACCTGTTAAACAACACCTCACTTCCCTCCCTTAGTCCCTGGCCACCACTATTCTACTTTATTTTACTCTTGAGTTTAACTATTCTAGCTACCTCATGTAAGTGAAATCCTACCGTATTTGTGTTTTTGTGACTGGCTAATTTCACTTAGCATAATGTCTTCATGGGTCATCCATGTTGTAGCATGTGTCAGAATTTCATTCCTTATTAGGACTGAATAATATTCTGTTGTATGCATATACCACATTTTCTTTATGTATGTGTATACCGCATTTGCTTTCTCAGTTCATCCATTCATGGACATTTATGTCCCTTCCATCTTTACCTCTTATGCATAATTCTGCTATGAACATGGGTATACAGATATCTCTTCATAACCCTGCTTTCAATTCTTTTGTATATATACCTAGAGGTAATGTGACGGCATGATATGGTAGTTCTACTTTGAGGAACCGTAATACATACTGTTTTCCATAGCAGCTGCTCCATCTTACATTCCCACCAGCAGTGCACAAGGATTCCAGTTTCTCCGCGTCCTTGTCAACACTTATTTTCTGTTTTTTTTTTTCCTTTGTATAATAGTCATTAAAGTGGGAGTAAGGTGATATCTTATTGTGGTTTTGATTTGCATTTCTCTAATGATTAGTTAGATTGAGTATCTTTTCATATGCTTATTGGCCATGTTCATATCTTCTTTGGAGAAATGTCTATTTACATCTTTTGCCCATTTTTAAATCATATTGTTGTTGTTATTGGGTTGTAAAGGTTCTTTATATGTTCTGGATATTAATCTCTTATCAGATATTGTTTTGAAAATATTTTTCTCCCATCCTGAAAACCTACCTTTTGACTGTGTTGACTGTGTCCTTGGATGTGCAGAAGTTTTAAATTTTGATGTAGTCCTATTTAGAAACTTTGGTTGAAAATTCTAAGGCACCATGAAATCAAAACACAAACCTCAGCTGCCTGGCCTCCCTCCTGTATTTTTTCTCTTTAACTCAGTGAATACAACACATATGTATCCAGTTGCACATTGCAAAAATCTTGGTACCATCCTTGTTATTTCTTTCTTTTTCCAAATACAATTTATTATAAAGTCCCATAGATTTTAAGAAAGGAGAGAGAACTTTCATTCCTATATACCTCATTCATTCAACAAATATTTATTGAAATTTTATGAGTACAAGGCATTGCAAATCATTGACCAGCAAAAGACACATGATATCGTCTATATCTTTATTAACTTGTAGTGTGGCAGGATGTTGGATATGCTTGTTTTAGTTATCAAAAATTCCATGTTTGAGCTGCCCCGGGCCTTTATACATTCTGTCTCCTTTCACACAGTTAACGATGACTCATTCTGCATATCCTAGCTCACAGAACACTTTCACAGGGACACTTTTGAGACACTTCTGTCATACTTTTCATGGCTCTTTTTCTTGCCACTTTCCACAGCATCATTTAGTGTTTGTGGGATGAGTTGATTGATAACTTTCTTCCCTGCCAAACCACCTTCTTCTTCTTGTGGCCATTTTCTTCTCCCTTAAAGTTAATTTCATTTGCATTATAGTAATGTAAGTCTCACTTTAATTTGAAATGTTAAATTTTACATATTTCATGGAATGTGGATGGAGTATACATATGTGTGTTTTAGCAATGTGTAACCTTACAAGTTTTTAAGTGCTATTGAAAACTGCTATTCCTTCTGAATTACAAATGTACACTTGTTTACTTTCATGCATCTGTAGCCTGAATACATTTTTTTTTCTTTTGTCTTTTTTTTTTTTTAGGTTGACTGATATGTAATAAATCACACACATTTAGAGTGTGCAGTTTGATAAGTTTTGACAAATGTGTACATCATGAAACCATCACCACACTCAAGATACGGACTTCTCCCTCGTGGAGAGAGGTTTGATCGACTAGTCCCTAGGCCACTTTCTCAAAGCACTTGTCTTTTATGGTGATACATTTTCCCTTTTAGTTCCCTCAACAATCTCTTAGCATTGCCTTATTTTTTCTTTCAAGTAAGTTAGTACAGATACCGTCTGTAGAAATTCATGTTTTGGTGTTCTTGACACTGGTCTGAAATAGTATTTTTGACAGTTTTTCGCCAGACTATCCTAGTGATATTACAGTGAGAAATTTTAAAGATGCTAATTTAGGACAGCTTCTAGTGGTTGCTCTTCTAGAGAATATTTTAGACTTCCTCTATATTATTCACATTCATTTCTTGTTGCAGAAAAATTATGAATCAGAAACGATGCCTGTATACAGCTCAACGGTCACCAGGCTCTTTCTCTGAAGAGGGTCAAAATTAAGGAAGCATTGCCATGTTACACAAAATGACAAACATTTTCCTGGCAAAAGCCTTTAAACTCCTCTTTTCCTCTTTCTCTCACTCTCAAATATCTCCGGTACGTTTCATGTGCCTGTCATGTGTGAGAGGGGTCTCTCCATGGCAACCAAGTCCTCATGTTCTCCCTCCAGTTCTGTGCCCATTGGCTCTCTTACCTCCTTTCTCCCCCTTCTCAGTTCTTCATTGTGTAATCTCATTTCCCTGCCTGGCTTGGTCCAATTTTCCTTTTTGCTCACTATCCGGATTTTTATATACAAAGGAGAGCCTGCGTTGATTTTCAGAGAGAGGTAGAAGAAAGGAACTTGAGGGAAACAAGTGAGGAGTATTTAGTTATTGGAAACTTTAAAATATAGTATGTTTCTTTCCATCAGAGAAATCTACTTTCTAATATGTAAGATGATGTTCAGAAATTTTGGCAATACTGACATTTGCAAATAATTTCCTTCTTTAAGGTGGCTGCAGTATCTTTATGTTCTTATTTATTATGTAATTTGTATGTGGAGCTAAGTCTGTTAGAAGTGATCTACGAAGGTTGGACAATTAAGTTTGCGAACTCATCATAGAAAAAGTGCAACCTACCTCATTGCTGAATATCACTATGGTTTCCCAAGGGGAGTCACCTTTGAAGTACTCCCCTTGGGAAACTATGCACTGACAACAGTGCCTAGTCTACCCTTCAAAGCAATTTTGGAACTCTTTTTCTGGAATGGTCATCAGAGCTGTCATTGTATTACCCTTGATGTCCTGAATGTCATCAAAATGTCTTCCTTTTAATATTTCCTTTATCTTTGGGTAAAGAAAGAAGTCATGGGGGTCCAGATCAGTTAAGCAGGGAGAGTGTTCCAATACAGTTATTTATTTCCTGGCTAAAAATTCCCTCAGAGACAGTGCTGTGTGAGCTGGTGCATTGTTGTGATACAAGAACCATTGTTGGTGAACGTTCACATCGTCTACCTTTTTTCAGCACTTCCAAATAGTAAACTTGGTTAACTGTTTGTCCAGTTGGTACAAATTCATAATGAATAATCCTTCTGATACCAAAAAAGTTTAGCAACATTGTTGCAACAAGTTTGGGAACTTAATTGTCAGACCTCGTACGTATACTATTGAGTTGTTTCTGCTTTTTACATCAAATGATGAAAAGTATTGCCACTTTCTGAAAAAATATGTTTCAGCATGAGTAGATGCCACAAGTTTTAATACTGTACATCTCCATTTTCAGATTTTTAATATAGAAACATTTATTGTTGGTTTTTAAGTTTCACAACATTCATGGTTATAATTACTGTAATTTGGCAAGATATTATATGAAGTTATCTAACTATGTCATTTTGTGTCTCCTGTGGTTAACCTTAGCATTGTTTGAAATGCTTTACAATTTTAAAAACTATGTTACCTGCTTTTAACGTAGGCTACATGCCAGATTTTTAAAAGTGCTCACTATGGGTAGTAAGAGTATTTTCACTAGAACATTAGAGTAGAAGATTTTCCTGTACTTTTAAGTTATAACCTGCAAGAAAATATATTTGCGTAGGTTTATGATAGCATTTGTGTTAAAAACAACATACACACACACATACACATACACACCGGGGGTGCCAAAACAATGTGTACAAGTGGACACTCTGGTCAGTGTTGCTCAAGCAGTAGTTCGCCGTAATCAGAAGTGTCTGGATGCTGATGGTAACCACTTTGAGCACCTCTTGTCATTGCAGAAGTCAAACGTGACTTGTATTCTTTTATAGGCGGATATTTTGTATTGCAATTTCAGTAGTTTTTTTTCCTTTCTTAAAATGCATGTACATTTTTTTGGCACCGTGTGTGTGTGTGTGTGTGTGTGTGTGTGTGTGTGTGTGTGTGTGTTTGTATACAATCTGAAAATGGAGATGTACAATATGAAAACTCGTGGAATCTACTCATAATGAAATTTTTTAGAAAGTGGCAGTACTTTTGATCATGTGATGTAAAAAGCAGAAACAACTCATAGTAATAGATCACTTCTAATAAATAATATATATGTAATATATGTATGTAACACATATTATATATATTATATATTTATTAAAAACTTAGAACTGATATTTTAGACTTGAGTAAAGATGAGATATTTGGTCAGGGGAGTGTGTGTCAGATTTAATTAATATATGGCTAAATTAATTCCATATATATAGATTGTCTTCCTAATTGAAGTTTGGACTTCATCACAATATGAAAATTGATGTGTACATACTTCTCTCTACTCCTATAGCAGCTGGCATGGTTCTCTCGAACATGACAGGCAATATTTAGGGAAGAGACTTACATGTGAAGTCAGCAAAGTATTGGGTGTTTTATTGAGATATCTGACTTCTCATGTTACTTTGGCCAATAACTGTATGATTTATGCTAAAATACTTTCAGCCTCAGTTGCTCTATTTTTCAAATACAAAATAGTTGTATTTGAAATTGTGTTTGCTTCATTAGGTTGTTTTACATAATGAAATCCCAAAGGACTGAAAAACTTAAATGTCATATAGATATCAAAGTAAATCAATTAATTATAATTAATCAATCAATCTGTAGTCCATATAGCAATAATACTCCTTTCTATATTAGTGTGCGATTCTGAAGAAAGGAAGGAAAGAAAGGAGGAAGGAAGGAAGGAAGGAAGGAAGGAACGAAGGAAGGAAGGAAGGAAGGAAGGAAGGAAGAAAGGAAGGAAAGAAGGAAAAAAAGAAAGAAGGAAAGAAGGAAAGAAGAAAGGAAGAAAAGGAGGGAGGGAAAGAGGGAAGAACCTGTTTGGTTCCTATCTATTTAATTGGTATTTTAGAAAGATTAATTTGGTACCTTCATAAAAAGTTGACTAAATCAGAGAAAGAATGGATTCAGACGTTGCTTGGTTGTTATTGTAATATTGCAGAGAAAACAAAACAAAACAAAGTCCTTTGATGTTCTCGGGTTGGGGTAGTGGCAATAGGAACAGAAATAAAGGAACTAGAAGTTGCAGGCATTAAAAAAAGGAATAAAAGATTTGGCACTTCTTGAAGGGAAAGGATGAATTAACATTTATTCTGTTTTTGGCCCTAGACAACTTAACTGGGACATCTTAAGAGGTGACGGGTGGGGAGAAAGGATCAATTTGATTTTAAACGTTGATGAATGAGGGGAATGCCTAGCAAATGGTTCATGCTATAGGAATGGGACGTTGCAGAAACAGAGACATTTGGAAGTCTTTGGAGTTGATAAATAGAGCTTGTACAGAGTTTTCTTTGAGTATTTGCCAATAAAGAGAGAGGAATACAGTTTTAGTTTTTGGAAAAAAGGCCAAATTGGAATTAGAGGATAGAATAGAAATAAATTCAATAGGTAAGTCATGACCTGAAATGTTACCAGAGAGCCAACAGAACCAAGACCTCCAATTTAAGGAAGTGTTTTGCAAAGGAGACAGTAATCAATCTGGACTCTAGAATGTTGCTGCAATTATGTCAAATTCTTCCGAGGTCATGGAGGATGGACAAAGAGACCATGCCTTGGATTTTGCTAGAAAGGTGTCTTTAATTATATTTAAAAGTGCATTTTCAGCAAGCTGCAGGTACAATAGTTAAATAACAAGAAGGAATAGATGCTGAAAGAACATAGTGAATGGTGAACTAAAGGACGTAGGCAGGAAAGGTAACCAGGTCCTTCTTTGGTCATCACTCTATATACCACAGATACTTCTTTTTGTCTCTGTACATGGGTGGGACTCAAATGAGGGACCGTGTGTTATTTTATCTGTGGAGCCTGGCTCAATGTCTGACACATAGTGTGCACTTAATGCAAGATTCAGAAGATTGTCACAAAATGAATGGAGAGCACTAGAAGAGAAATGTGAGACAACATTAAGGACAAAGAATATGATTGCTTGTTTGCTTGCTTAGTTGTTTTGTTTAAACCAAATCAGACATATTGGAGCAAAGATCAAGGGAGGGAGCAAGTAGTGAGAGAAATTGTAGATGCAAAGGGAAAAAAACTCAGGTTGGTGGCATGAGGTGGTACAGATGGGACGTTTCTTCATCTAGAAAACTGGTAGGGAGTAGATCTATACCCAATCATGGGTTTATAGAAACCATAAGAACCAAAGCAGACTGGATGGAATTTTCTCAAATATTTTGAACAAAGAGGAGGTAGTTTTAGTGAACCAGGTATATCTGATATTTGACTACTGTTGCAGATAATTTTATATTTTTTGTTTGTTACTGGCATCTCTGTGGGTCTCTCACACATTTATAAAGGATTTTATTTATTGCATACAACTGATTATTACAATTTCCTTGGATGTAACTAAAAAGACCAATTTATAACAGGCTTTATTATCTAAGAATTTTTCAATTTAATTTGTTTGCTTGATGTATAACAGCATCTGCCAGCAGTGGGATACTCACATATTGTCTTTGTGAATCGTCTTAGATCTGAAGCAGATCCAGAAGCTATCCTTTGAAAGATAGGCACCATTCTTCATGTTTGCCCAATAAACAGATCTGTTTAATGGTGTAATGCAGCACTTGCTTTTATGCCATCATCTCATTATTTTATTCCCAAACCTTCTTTCTGAAGCCCTGGAACAGTTGCTTGGGCTTCCTCTCTTCAGTCACCAACCTTCTCTGATTGCCCACTATCTGTCTGGCACATAGTGTTTAATTGTTTAATCAAAACAATTAAGACATGCCCCAGATCTCAGGACGCACCAGTTTAGGGTATAGAATGAGATATACATGGTCCTCATGCAACTTTCAGAGGGATCCCACGGAACAAAGAAAGGACAGATAAAAGACAAAGACACTTAGCATTATACTCTCAAGATCCATCCATGTGGTCCCAAATGCTCCTATATCATCTTTCCTTAACGCCGAATAGTATTCCATTGTGTATATACCACAACTTCTTTATCCATTCATCTATCGAAGGACATTTTGGTTGTTTCCATGTCTTGGCCACCATAAACAAAGCTGCTGAGAGTATAATGCTAAGTGAAATAAGTCAGACAGAAAAAGCAGAGAACCCTATGATTTCACTGATATGTGGTATATAAACCAAAAACAACAAAAGAACAAGACAAACAAATGAGAAAGAAAAACTCATAGACACAGACAATAATTTAGTGGTTACCAGAGGGTAAGGGGGTGGAGGGTGGGAGATGAGGGTAAGGGGGATCAAATATATGGTGATGGAAGGAGAACTGACTCTGGGTGGTGAACACACAATGGGATTTATAGATGATGTAATACAGAATTGTACACCTGAAATCTATGTAAATTTACTAACAATTGTCACCCCAATAAATTTAATAATAATAAAAGAAAAATTTTGTACAGCAAAAAAAAAAAAAAAAAAAAGACAAAGACAAAAGAGGTAACTCCTTTATGTAACCATTTTCCCAATCAAAGATATAGTCAAACCATGCACTGCTCATTCAGGCTTTTCTTTGTTTTGACACAATCTCACATGTGGAGTGATACACTAATATCAACTAGTTCTATCATTATTATTTTTTTACCCAATCCATACGTATTGTGTAACTGATATCCAACGGCAGAGACAGACAGAACACGACTGAGAAAACATAGTAGAGGGGGAGAGAAAGGTGTCCTCATGTCTAAGAGAGATTAAACCGATGGCTTCTGATGACCTGTTGGCTTTCTCCCTCCCTCCCCACAATGGTGGTGGGATGAAGTGTTGGAGGAATGAGCTGGTCCAACAGAAACTTCAGTCAGCATCAACTGTAGAACTCCCCAGCTGAGATCTGAGCAGAGGCCGTTTCCCTGGCCGCGAAGCTTCCACTGTCAAGCGTCCTGAAGCCCTATTACAGCACCACAGTTGGGCGGGGGGAGAAAGGGAGTTTCCTCTCTCCTGTAGCACTTTCCACATAGGTCAGCCTCTCTGAGGAGGAGAGCTGAAGGTATGAAAGGAAGTTGCTCCTCTGCTTGTCCTTTTTCTCAGGTATCCCTTACTTTGTGCCTCTGCTCTTCACATGTAAATGCCAGCGTCTCCTAGAGATACCTCAACTTCCTTTTCTGTTCTGGGCTTCTGCCTGACCACCCTTGTCTGGATGGTGTGTTACTGGGTTCTGAGATAGAATCCTGTTGGTCATGGGGTGAGATTTCACTCATTTGTGGTTGGAGGGCTAGATGAGCAGGCCTCCATGGAAGGGGACCACCCTCAGGGAAGGAAAGAATTGTAGGACAGAAAATGAGGATTTGAGCGCACATCCTAGGTAACAGAGGGCAAGAGAACTCATTTCTCTCAATGGGTCTTCCCTCGTTAGCCTGGATTTTGCGGAGTATAGGTCCATCACTTTTTAAAACAATTCTTTTCAAGTAATATAATAAAGTACACGTTTACTAGTTCAAGCAAGGGCAGACCTTGAAGTTAGACTGGCGAGTGCTCAGCGTCACTCTGAATCTGGTGATGCTCACTGTCCCTCCCGCGGCCCCTCCTACCAGTCCTTGCAGAGGCTTCCTTTCCAAGTGTTTCTCAGAGAGAAGTTCACAAAATGCCTGGTTCAGAATCACTTGGCTGAGGATGGGAACTCTGTAAAAATTCCAATTCCTGGGCTTAGCCACAAACTTAGATTCAGCATGACAGGGTAAGCCTGGGAATCTTTATTTCCTGATAGTTCCCCAAGTAAATATTATGCTTCCAAAGATGGAGAATCATTAATAGTCTGAGTTGATTACATATTTATACACATCATCTTATTTAGTTTTTTTTTCATTGAAAATGATGCTCTCTACGAATGAAATTAATTTTTAGAAGCTTTAATGTCCGAAGTTTAAAATATATAAAAAACCTTGAGATACATACAATGACAAAAAAAGATAAAAAGAAAAGTTTGATGTGAAAATATCATGAAGAAGGGCCGGCCCGGTGGCTCAGGCGGTTAGAGCTCCATGCTCGTAACTCTGAAGCCTGCCAGTTCGATTCCCACATTGGCCAGTGGGCTCTCAACCACAAGGTTGCCAGTTAAATTCCTCGAGTCCCACAAGGGATGGTGGGCTGCACCCCCTGCAACTAAGATTGAACATGGCACCTTGAGTTGAGCTGCCTCCCGGATGGCTCAGTTGGTTGGAGCAAGTCCTCTCAACCACAAGGTTGCCAGTTCGACTCCCGCAAGGGATGGTGGGCTGCGCCCTCTGCAACTGACAACGGCAACTGGACCTGGAGCTGAGCTGCACCTCCCACAACTTAGACTGAAAGGACAACAGCTTGAAGTTGAACGGCACCCTCCACAACTAAGATTGAAAGGACAACAATTTGATTTGGAAAAAAAAGTCCTGGAAGTACACACTGTTCCCCAATAAAGTCCTGTTCTCCCCCCCCAAAAAAAATATCATGAAGAAAAAAAATGCATAAATGTAAAAATGTATATTAGAATTTGTCTTAATGCATATTTTAATATCTGCAGTACTTTTAACTGTTGTATATTTGGCTAAATAAAATATACTTATATGCAAAAGTTTAAACTAGTTGAGGGTACAGGAATACCCTATGAAATGTGGAGCTGTTTCTGTGGCACTGGTTGCAATATACTGGAAGATTGTGGCAGATTATTCTTTCATCTGACCCCTCTTTCTGGAGCCTTTGGCTTTTGAAAATGCCATCACCTTTTAGCAAGTATAACAGTAGCTTCCATTAGTGGTTACCACTTCGTTTGTAAGACATTTTGCCTATATTCTCTCAACATTATTCTGTTAGTCAATGACGTATGATTATCCATATTTTATATAATATGTTATTGATGCTGAAAATGTCTATGTATATTAATTAGCAAATTAATTCAACAGCTACTTATTGAGTATTTACTATGCCTAGGTACTATTTTTGGTGCTGGGAATACAGAATAAAGAAAACAGAACAGACATTCCCTGCCTACAGGACTATGTCATTCTGAGTTGAGACAGGCAATTAATAAGTAAAAAAATAAGTAGAGTAATGGTTTCAGGGTAGAAGTAATTTAAAAATGGGATGACCAAAAGTATGATACATACAAGATTAAATCGATGTAAAACTTAACATTGACATTTAAAAATTTGCTCTGTAAGAGACAATGAAGACAAACCATAGACTGGGAGAAAATACTTGTAAATTACATTATCAGGTAAATGGCTTGTATCTAAAATATGTGAATAAGTCTTAAATTCAACCATAAGGAAAGAAATGACCAGATTCAAAGATGTGCAAGGGCCGGAACAGACATATCACCAAAGAAGATATTCAGGTGACAAATAAGCATATGAAAAAATACTCCACATCATTTGCCATTAGGGAAAGGCATATTGAAACAAGATTTCACTGTGTGACTCCTAGAATCAATAAAATCTCCCAGATTGACAACACCAAATGTTAGCAAGGTTGTGGAACAACAGCAATTCTCCTTCATTCAGATGGAAAATGATACATCTGCTTTTAAAGATAGTTTGACATTTTTGTTTATAAACCTAAACCTAGAATTAATATATAATCCCGTAAACTCAATCCTAGGTATTTACTTCATTGAATTGAAAATGTACGACTACACAAAAATTACCTAACCCTGTTCCATTTGAAAAAATAACTTGTTTATTTTAGAATACTTTTAGATATAAAAAGATTTGCAAAGATAGTACAGAAAGTTCTTATGTACTCAGTTTTCCCTATTATTACTAATGTACATTTGTCACAATTAATGAACACATATTGATACATTGTTAATTGAGCCTAGCACAATAGTTAAAAAAAAAAAAAAGAAAAACATAGGAACAAACCCTTCTACTCATGTGCTCAGCAAAAATGGCAAGAACAAACATGGTGTGGATGCTGAAATAGTCCTATTCTTAAACTAACTTGCAAAGAGTCGTTAATCATACATCTATATGAATAAAATGAGAAATCTATCTTAGAAAATGGCCAATTCGGGACTGTTTCCTTTTATACCCTTTATTGAGGTCCAAACTTTTTAGCCTAATTAAAACCATTCTTGCCTTTCATGGAGAGGGTTTAAAGAGGCTTTCAAGAATATACAAAACACAGTAAGAAAGAAAATAGAAATCCAAGGAGAAGAACAAAGGAAACAAGGTCAGAGACAAGAAAGGAGCAGGAAAGCAGTGAATGCATATGTGCATTAGTGCCCAGGCAAGCTGTGTGGTGCTCACCCACCCAGGGCCCACAGCCAGGCAGGGGAGCTGATGTGGGCAGCTGCATCTTTGCAGTGGACCCAGGTATAAACGCTGACTCTGCAGCTTTCATGCTGGCTGTGCTGTGTGACTTGTTGGGTATCTTCTCTGCACCAGTGTTTACGTGAGTTAAGTGGGGCTAATCACACACAGACTCTCAGAACTGTTGTTCGGAGCAGATGCCAGCATGCATGTAAAGTGCTTGGCCGCAAACCCAGCTGCTGCAGGCGCTGAAAGCCTGGTGGCCGTGGTCTTTGTTATTGTACTTGCTACAGCCAGGCAGTAAATTGGGCCCTTGTGCATTCTAAAAGACAGGCGTTAAGTATAAAGTTTTATGATAGTTGTTGTCACAAAATAAAATCTTTCAGGTAGATCACTTTGTGATCTCCATTTCATTTGAAACTCACTTTGTTTTAAGGGAAATTGCTTAAATGGCATATCTGATCCCCACCACCAAAAAAGGAAATATTGGACATTATCACATAAAAATAAAGAAACCTGGTCATCAAGCATTTCCTCTCTAATAGCTAAATCTGTAATTCAATAAAAAATGCATTTGACGTAAACATCTTGAATAACAACGGGATAAGGTTGTCTACGAGGAAGACGATTTGCAGATGCATTCCTAATTACGATGTATGCCAGCATTTTCATGCAACCCAGGCCTTGTTCATTAGCAATGGGCCCCTCTGAAACTGAGACTGAATGAGCAAGCCTTTTCTAGATGGGATTTTGCTTTGGGAAACAAAATGAACGGGGCAAGACAAAAGCTTCAGAAATCATGTTGAATTTTGTTAAGTACGTGCTAACACCGTGTTTCCCCGAAAATAAGACCTAGCTGGACAATCAGCTCGAATGAGTCTTTTGGAGCAAAAATTAATATAAGACCCTATCTTGTTTTAGTAATATAAGACCGGGTCATACAATTAATATAATATAATTAATATTATAAATATAATACCAGATCTTATATTAATTTTTGTTCCAAAAGATACATTAGAGCTGATTGTCCAGCTAGGTCTTATTTTTGAGGAAACACGGTATAAGGTCCCAGAGGATAGGCTCTCTGGAGAGATACTGAAAAGTCAGAATTTACAATAAATTATGGAGCTGCCACCCCGGCATTGCAAGGCTAAGAAGACATATTATTCATTAGAAGCTAATAACAGATTTCCAGTTAAAATAGTTAAAGGCAGATGGGAAAGGAAGGGGATGGATAGCCTTTTTTTAAACCAAAAATCAATGCCTGATATTGTATATCTACGAGTATTCTCGTCTTCCCAAGGGTCAAACAAGAATGAAAACCCACTTTTCCGAAAGAAAGGCTAGTCCCTTCACTGGAGCTCTTGGACCCTTCTCCTGTTTGCGTACCTTTTGGAAGAGTGCAGTGGGGTCATCATCCCACTCGGGAGTTACCAGTGTCTTCCTTTCCTCTGGAATAGTCCAAACAACATGCAAACGTGATATGTTAAAAGTAACGGAAAACATTACCTAATTGCAGCCTCCTCCAACAATTGCACCATTTTTTTTTTTGCTTCCTTCAAACAAAATTTTTTCAAGGAATTATCCACACCCGTTCAATTTTTTTACCCCACAATTACTTCTTTTTATTGTGCAGTATAATATATTCAGTATACCATATGGAGTAACAAGAAAACCAGTATGCACAGCCCTCCGCTTAAATAAAACCTCCATGCTGTAGAAGCTACTGCTTACTACTCACTGTCTGTTTCCTTCCTTTACTGCACCCATTGCCCAACCTGGGCCTGGAACCATAGTGTTGAATTTGGGTGTCCATATTTCCCATCCATTTTCACCATCATTTTGTTATGAAAATGTTCAAATATGCAGCAAAATTGAAACAGTTTTATAGGGAATTCCTGTACCTGCAGAACCACCACCTGAATCTGCCATTAACAGTTTGCTATACTTTATCACAGATCTGTTTTCCAGGAGTTGAAAAAATACATTTCCTACCTATGAGTGGTCCAGTTTTCACCCACACCATTCTGGCTTTCAGGCTGACTACTTCATGGAACCTGTTCTGGTCAGTTATTGGGTTCAGCCGTCAGTCATATCTGCCCTTTTCTTTCTCTCCATCTTTGCTCAACCTCTCAGTACCATCACATGGAGTTGACAACCAACCGTCACCCCTGGGACGCCCCCTATTCTCACTTCTTTTGGCTTATGCAGTACCTCTTTTTCCTCCTTACTCTTTCAGGTCCCACATCTCCTTGGAATTCTAAATATTGGAAGGTCCGAGGGCTCAGGCTTGGGCTTTCTTTCTTCTCTAACAATCATTTCACTCTATGTGCCAAAAGTGCCAAAATTTGAACTTCTGTGCCTTATCTGTAAATAACTCTATGTAATATTGTATCCACTCAAACCCAATTACACCTTCCCTCATTTTTCCATATTTAGAAATGGGACTAACAGCCTACTTGTATAAGTCAATAGCATGAGAGCTATACTTTATTTTCTTTTTTTTTCTCATTCCTCACATCCAAAGCCATGATATGATTTTAACAACATAGCTCCACGATACATCCTAAATCCATTCATTTTAAGGCAGTATAGCACAGTCATTAAGCGTGCAGTTTATGGATGTAGATGGCCTATATTTGAAACTTGACTCCAACATTTACTAACTATGTGATCTTGGGTAAATTAAACTCCTGTAGACCTCAGTTTCATCATCTGTAAAGTGGAAATGAGAATGGTACCTATCATATGGGTTAGTTGTTAATATAAGCAAGGTACTTAAGTCAGTGACTGACACATTGTAAGCATTATATAAAAGTTTATTTAAAACACTTTCTCAGAAAGGCCCTTTCTATCCCCTCCATAAAGAACAAAGTAGGAGCTATTTTCTGTCTTACTTTTTTTTTTTTTTTTTTAAACTATAAGCCAACTGAAAGAACAAGATAGGTATATCAGTCAGAGTTCTCTGGAGAGATAGAACCAATATTAAAATACTTATTTTAAGGAATTGGTTGGCAACTCAGACAGGAGTCAGTGCTGCGGTCTTGGGGCAGAATTTCTTCTCCTCTGGCAATTCTCTTGCTTTTATGGCCTCCAACTGATTGGATGAGGCCCACACATATTAATAAGGGTAATATCCTTTACGTAAAGTAAACTGATTGTACATTTTAACCACATCAACAAAATGCCTGACAGCAGCATCTATATTGGTGATCCATGAAATAACTTGGTCCTGTAGCCTGGCCAGTTTGGCACAGTGAAATAACGATCACATTGGATAACAGTTGATGAAGGAATCTGTGAATTTGAAGCCATGATATGTAGATGAGAGTATACATATTTTTTCCTAGAACTCCATGGTATGTAGTGTTTATGAGCTTGCTTTGCGACATAGGCTGCCACGTGATGATGAATTTCTCTTGAAAAACCCTTAACCTACCAAGTGGACGTGGCTGTAGCATAGACACCCAAGAGGGAGGTTCCCCTGTGGTTTTTCCATATGTACTTCTTGTAGACACTGGGGGTTCAGGCCTGCCAAAAGCCACTTGTGTGAAACGGTGCAAACCAGTCATTTTGTGTCAGACTTCTTGTTTGGCAAGTAATAATGCTAGTCCCATCTAATCCATAAATATTTAAGAATTAGATAAATGTCAGAATGAAAGAATTTAAGAAAACATGAATCATTTTTTTCAAATTGAATATGTGACTATGCTGTTGCTTTTAAAGGCACAATATTTCCTTTATAAAACTTAGAAGGTAAGCTGAAAAGTCATATATTTTAAGGAAAAAATTTAGGTAATTTTTCTGTTTTGGGTTAAATCCATGTTTTAGGTTCATATTTTGTATTATTTCAATGTGGTAATAATAATAAAGATTTAATGAAATGTGGGCATGATTTATTTGAAGTTATATTTTTAAAAATACTTTTGTTTTTTACAGGACTTTTATTGGGGAACAGTGTGTACTTCCAGGACTTTTTTTTTCCCCCCACGTCAAGTTGTTGTCCTTTCAGTCTCAGTTGTGGAGGGCGCAGCTCAGCTCCAGGTCCAGTTGCCTTTCTAGTTGCAGGGGGCACAGCCCACCATCCCTTGTGGGAGTTGAGGAATCAAACTGGCAACCTTGTGGTTGAGAGCCCGCGCTCCAACCAACTGAGCCATCCTGGAGGCAGCTCAGCTCAAGGTGCTGTGTTCAATCTTAGTTTCAGGAGGCGCTGCCCACCATCCCTTGTGG
This sequence comes from Rhinolophus hipposideros, assembly GCF_964194185.1. Lineage (NCBI taxonomy): Eukaryota > Metazoa > Chordata > Mammalia > Chiroptera > Rhinolophidae > Rhinolophus > Rhinolophus hipposideros. The sequence continues at coordinate 19,518,586 of NC_138058.1, read as the reverse complement.
GACTCAAGGAGTTGAACTGGCAGCCTTGTGGTTGAGAGCCCACTGGCCCATGTGGGAATCGAACCGGCAGCCTTCAGAGTTAGGAGCACAGAGCTCCAACCTCCTGAGCTACAGGGCCGGCCCCCAAAAATACTTTTAATAACCAAAGAATAACTCAAATCTGTTGGTGCTATTAAGTCAATGTGGCCGTCTATTTTAAGTGTCTAAACATAATTAGTGCTGTGTAAATCGATGCATATTTTTGAAATACCGTATTTTCAGTGTTTATGCCATTTCTCTTTGTATTTTCTATTTTTTAGTAAAAATGTAATTGGCATAAAAGTATCCTATTAGTTCCAGGTTCTTTGTACTCTTTGTGCTCTCATGGATGGAATGAAGTTTGAGCTCAAGTATGCTTGTCTTTTTAAAGCTTAATAGTATTTAATGATATTGCCTTTTAAAAAGCCCTTAAAATGTGCACTGTGTTTGAATGGGCTTCAATTTGTTGCTTCTTATAATATATTATATAGTTCACTGATGCAGATTCATATGGGAGTATTTAAGGGATGAAAGTTCAAAAGTATTAAATATTTACATTCATTAGAATATGATCTTTTAGGATAAGCAGAGAAGAAAAGCTAATTGGTTTACAACCTATTGCGGGCTTTATGAACTTACTGCTTTGGTAATTTCTTAAATGTCACCACCAAAAATATTGACCTATTTCTCTTTGGGCTTCCATTGAAACAGTAGCAGTCATCTGTAATAATACCTAATGAATTTAATGTTTAAAATATATAATGTTTAAAAAGATGTTTAAAATATAATTGTGGCTCTCATATGTCACCTTTCCATGTCAGAAGCTCTAAATAATAAGTGGTTGCTCTTTTTTAATTTAATAACTTCCTCACAGCTCTACTGCATTTTGTTTGTTTTCCTCAAGAGAAGGGAAGCAGGATGGCTTCATTAATTAAGCTGTGTTTCTCTGAGCAAGCTTTATCTCTGGTCTTAAAATCTCGCCTAAGAAACACTATCTTCAAATGAAATGTTCTCTAAATCTCTTTAAAGTATGTATTTTTGTCTTTTTTTTTTTCCAAAGGAAGAGCAAGAGAATTAAGATTATGCTCCACTTTTTTTTTAAACTTCTTTTAGCTTCATTGAGATATCATTGATATCTTGATAACATTGTGTAAGTTTAAGGTATACAATGTGAAGGTTTGATACACATATACTTTGCCAAATGTTTACCAAACAGGGTTAGTTAACTCATCCTTCATGTTACATTGTTACCATTTTGTTGTTGATGTTATGGTGAGAACATTTATGATCTGCTCTCTTAACAACTTTCAGATGTGAATACAGCATTGGTAACTCGACCACCATGCTGTAAACTAGATCCTCAGAACTTATTAATCTTATGGCTGGAAGTTGTACCCTTTGACCAACATTCCCTCTTTTTCCCTAGTCCACTAATCTCTCTGTTTCTGTGAGTTGAGGTTTTTTAGAATGCACATGTATGTGAGGTCATACAGTATTTGTCTTTCTCTGTCTGACTTGTTTTACTTAGCATAATACCCTCAAGGTTTATTTCTCTTTTGGATTTCCTTCTCTTTTGAAGGCTGAATACTATTCCTATACACACACAAATATATACCACATTTTGTTTATCCATTCATCTGTCAGTAGACATTTAGTTTGTTTTCATGTGTGGCTATTGTGAATAATGCTGCAGTGAACATGGGGCTGCACATATTTCGATGGAATAGTGATTGCATTTCCTTTGGATAAATAACCAGAAATGGGATTGCTGGACCATATGATAGTTCCATTTTTAATTTTTTGAGAAACATCCATACTGTTTTTCATAGAGGCTGCACCAGTTTGCATTCCCATCAACAGTGCACAAGATTCTTCTCTCTGTATCCTAGCCAGCATTTTTCATCTCCTGACTTTTTGGTAATAGACATTCTAACAGGTGTGAAGTGATGTCTCATTGTGGCTTTTGATTTGCATTTCTCTGATGATTAGTAATGTTGAGTACCTTGAGTTTTTGACCATCTGTATGTCTTATTTAGAAAATATCTATTCAGGTCCTATGCCTATTTTTCATTGGATTATCTGGTTGTTTGCTATGGAGTTGTATGAGTTCCTTGTATATTTTGAACATTAACCCCTTATCATATACATAGTTTACAAATATTTTCTCCCGTCCTTAAGATGCCTTATCATTATGTTGATTGCCTGTGTTCTAGTTTGTTTAGTCAACCAAGACAATGTTGGGCCCCTGAGGGGCCCTTGTTGGTCCATTCCAATTGTGAAGGCAAGACAAGTGCCAGAGAAGACAGGAGGGGAAAAAGTAAACATACAGACATTATTTTAAATAAAAGAGACCCCTTGCAGAGGCCCCTCCTGATTCTCTTATTTTGGCACTGGGAAACAGATGGTTACATTGTTTAGGGGTCCTGATGCTAAGATAGTAAGTCAATTTTGTGCTTTCATTAGTTTTGTTTTCAACTTTGCCTAAGTTCTACTCTTCAAACAGTATTCTGGAGCTTAAACAATAAAGATAAAAGAAGTATTAGAAACAGTTTGAAGATAATCAACCTAGTTCTTCCAGCTTTCAGGCAGGACCTAGTTAAAAATTAGCATCCTTTAATTCACATATATACTTAATTTATAATGTTCTCTCTCAGTTAAAATGAATATAATCGCTAAAATAATTGAGTGTCTTTCTAATCTGCTCTTTTACTTCCATGTTCAGCTTCCAAGTAAAAGATAAATTCTGAAGCGTGTGGTTATATGAGCTTAATAATGTTCTTTTTTTTAAAAAACAGGAGAAAATCAAAGTTTTAATACACGTGCATGGGGAAGTCACATGAGTATGAAAATTCCAAAGACATTGAGGAGACACTGGGTCTATATGACATTTTTGGACAAAGGAGAAAGGGTGGAGGAAGGGCTATTCTATTTCAGACATGAGAATAGGCGGTTTACAGGCAGTTACAGGTAGCTGAGAAAGAGCAGAACATACCCTGCAGAAAATGTTTGGTAGGCAACTCAGGAACAGTGGGACACAGGGGCTATCTAACAAACAGGCTTGGTGTCTTCCTGACTAATGCTAGGGTGAAAATTCTTAAAATGATTAAGCTCAGTCTCCTTTCCTAAAAAGCAGGTTTCTCTGTCTGAATCTCTTATCTTAGGCAGGAAAGGGGGGTGGAGGGATAGATTTAAAGATTCTGAGTTTTGTTTCTTAAAGTCAATATCCCAAAAGGCAGCTTCAGGGTGCCAAAATTTTGGTTCCCTTCGGTCCTGCCTTTGAAACTTTAAATAAAAGTTTCACATTCCAGAAGATTGCTCCGTTATTTCATTGATCCAATCATTCAGTCCTGAGAATAAGTTCAGTCAAACTGCTGAGTCTCGTTTCAGGAGGCGGTGATACAGATGGACTCCCAAAGTGAGACCTGTATTGTGTGAGCAGGCACTCAGGTGTTTCATAAGAGGGATACCTATGAAAACAAAGAAAAACAAAGGTTAGTGATCAGAGCTAGTTAGAAACCAGTTTCTGAGTTTGTAAGGCTATCAGTTGAGAAGATTTCTAGATGTAAGGCTCAAAGCTTCTTTGGCTGGAAGGAGGGCAGGCAGTGACAATGGGATAGATTTTCCTGGTCTGCAGTTTGCATGCCTTGGAGGATGTCATCAGGTAGTCACGTAAACAGCCTGGCTTCTACTGCATCAGTCACTGAGACTGCGTAAGCATGAGCTGTTGTGAGAATTTCTCTGAGTTTATATCATGTAGTTTTAATGAAGGTTAGATACCCATAATTCATGTATCCACACAATTTTATATGGCTTATTTTGATTCTGAGTATCTCCTACAGGATTGGAACAAACTGTTTTGTTTGTTACCAGGATTAGCTATTAGTTCACTAGAACTTTAACCCAAATGCTCCTGTGTGAGTAATTTGGAGTTGTACTTTAGTAAGGTTTTGTAGCTTTCAGATGTTTAGAAACAGCCTGTCATTTGATAGTTTTGTGGTTGGCAATTTAGATAATAATTTGGTCCCTCCTACCCCCTTTTCTCTTTCCTTCTTTTCTTTTATTTTTTTTATTAGTTTCAGGTACACCAAACAATGTAATGGACATTTATCATTTATATTCCTCACACTGTGTCTATCCCCCTCCCCCCATCCATATCCCTCTAACATCACACAGAGCCATTACATTTCCACTGTCTCTATTCCTAATGCTGTACTCTGCTTCTTATAACCATATCTATATCTATATCTATATCTATATCTATATCTATATCTATATCTATATCTATATCTATATCTATCTATCTATCTATCTATCTATCTATCTATCTATCTATCTATCTATATATATATATAAACTTGTAGTTGACATTCATTATTGTTCAGCTTCAGCTTCAGGTGGACAGTGCAGTGATCAGGCATCTACATCATCCCTGAGGGGGTCTCCCAAATGGGACACGTGTCCATCGGATACCCTACAAAATCTTTACAACATTATTGATTACATTTCCCAAATTAACTTTTGTAACCCTGTGGCCATCTTGTGGTTACCAACTGTGCTTTCTAATCCCCTCACCTTTCCCCTTATTCCCACTGCACCCCCATCTAGCAACCCTTAATTTTTCCTCTATGTTTCTGAAACTGTTTCTGATTTGTTCATTCATTTATTCTTTTCTTTAGATTCCACATGTAAAGGAGATCATATAGTATTTATCTTTCTCTGTCTGACTTATTTCATTTAACATAATGTTCTCTAGGTTCATCCATGTTGTTGCAACTGGTAAGATTTCTTTCTTCTTTATGGCTGCGTAATACTTCATTGTATAAATGTACCACAGTTTCTTAATCCAGTCATCTACCGACGGGCATTTCGGTTGTTTCCATATCTTGGCTATTGTGTATAGTGATGCAATAAACATAGGAGTGCATACATTTTTTTTTTAATTAGAGTTTTGGATTTCTCCAGATAGATACCTAGGAGTGGAATTGCTGGATCATAAGGTAGTTCCATTTTCAGATTTTTGAGATACCTCCATACTGTTTTCCATAGTGGCTGCACCAATCTGCAATCCCACTCTCTTTTCTTCTTAATCAAACCTATGCCACTAATATTTTTGGTCTGTTTGCTTTACATATACTCTTCAATTTGCATACCTCTGTGGTAAAATAAAGTTACTAGCTCAAGACAAATATTCCAGGTGTAGAATGAGTTTCATGTTGCTATCTTTCTTCCTTGTTTAGTTGAAAAATTCTACTTCATATTCATCTTTCACGGACCCTGATATTTTTCTTTCATTCAGCAAAAATGGGTTTGAATTTATTGTACACTTTGATGTCCAATTTGTTTCTGTGTAGCTTTCCCTCCATCGCCTTTTCCATCCAGAAAATAACTATTTTGGAGTTCATGACTTTATGTCTGACCTTGACTGTCAATGTTGTCTGTTTATATCCTGTCTTTCTCTTTTATATCAAAGGACATTGTAAGGTAACAAGTAGTGTGTGCAGTGGAAATACTAAACCATGTACTATTTCTTATATAGTTTTCTAACATCTCTGCATAGCAGCATCATTTTTCCACTTCTGTGCTAGTCATTATCAAACTTAATATGATCCAATGATATCTTTCATGTCTTTTATAATACAGCCACAGTCACAGAGTCATATAATTTCTGATCTAAAAAGGAATTTGAAGTTGCACTGTTTCCTGGTATTCTAAAGAGGAAAAATTGTACTCCTAAAAATTGCCCATCGGATGTATGAGATGCCGCAACACATTAGAGGAGGGTCAGGGCTACAGCATGGGTTTTCAGGTATAATACTCTTTTTTTACTGTATTGTTTAATATGAAGTAATCAAATCAGTACAAGTTAAATATCCAAGCTTTTGTTGGCTGTGTGGTACATGGAATGTATTAGACTCATGTTAAGGCAATATCTTCCGCCATCTACTCCCTGTCCCCTTGAAGACTAGGAACAGTGAAATGTGTTCAGGACAGAATGGACGGTTGCATCTTCAGGGAAACATAGTTACACAGTTAGGTGACTGTCCTAGTAGGTCTGCAGAGGAGGGTAAAATACACTTTAGACTACCAATCCCTACTCTCTAGTGGAGAGGAATTAATTGAACAATTTATATTAATAATAACTTTTGGTTGGCAACATTTATGAATCACCTTTTGCTTCATAAGCAAAGTTTCGTATGAAAAATACTATATAGTAAGATTGAAGAAAACTCAGTATTTTTATTTTACGTATTTTAGTCCTATGTTTTCAGTTATTTCAACACCACAGAGCGACAGGACACATCACTAATGAAGTTACATTCAACCCAATGAAAACATTGTGTGTTTACATTAGCAGTGAGTATGTGGAGAATTACGTTTGAATTGTTGCATATAGGTATACATATGTTGAAGTTTAGTAACTGAAACTTTTAAGCCAAAAATACTGTTGAAAAATTGTGAATCACTAACATTATGTAAATAACCTACAATGTTCACAATTGATAATGAATTGGGTAGACAAACAGTGATTTATTATTAAAATGTATAATAGTAGATATCAATGATGATGACATATGATGGCAGACTCTGCTCACCAAACTGGTTTGTTTTCTTCCTGGCCTGAAGGAAAGCTACGTTTCCCGGGGTCCTCCGCAGTCAACTGAGGCCGTGTGACCGGGCTCTCGCCAATAGAATGTTGACAGATATTATACATAGTGTTTACAATCCCAGCCCATCTTCTAACTTCTGTTACATCTTTCATGTTAAATGAGGAAGATGATTCCGTGTAAGACTGAGGCCCTAGGAAGCAAGACCTGGGCCCTTAAATAACCAAGTCTCCCCACCTCCACACTTGTCCCTCATTGGACTGTGGCAAGAGAGAGAAATATACTTTCATTGTGTTAAATTACTAAGGTTTGGGGTAGTTTCTTCCAGCCCTTAGCCCTTGTGAGTTGAACATTAAGATGAAAGTTCATAAAATTTCACCTGTAAGAAATAAAAGTAACTCATCCATAAAAAACAAAGACAGAATTTGTATTCTTTGATAAGTTTCAGGACCCTTCAGAAAAAACCTTATTGGTTTTCCAGAGGCCACAGAACAAGCTTTAGGTTCAGAAAGTGGTTCAGAAAAAAGGAGAAAGAAGTCAGTGGCTTAGACAACTCCTTAGAATTCTAGAACTAGGATTTTAACAGTACATCTGTTAAACTTCCTTTTCCCTAAGAAGACTAAAACCAGAATGTGGTCCCAGGGGTTAGGACATGAGCTGACCACAGAATCCATCGCAGCACAAGGGATAATAAGCTAATTTAGGAGCCACCAAGCTGGGAACAGATGGGCACCAAAACCCCAGGTGACAAAGGCTAGTTTTGCTTGGAGGCCCTCTTGTGATACCTGTGATACATGGTGAGTGTGTATGTTAGAAGTGGCAGGAATAATTAGAGGGTATGGTAGTGGTCAGGCAAAAGAACCAGAGATTAAGAATCAGTGCTATTTATTTCTTTCATCATCCTTCAACAAGAAGACTTAACAGGTTTTAAATTTACCTTTGAAAATTTATTTGTGCAGTGTGGTTTGATGCAATGAGGTAATATATATGAAAATCTGTAGTTCAATGTTTGTCTCACTAAACATTTGATGACCATTGGTTGAAATGATGTTTATTTTCTTTAAAAATTACAGGAGAATAAAAGAGTTATCTCCTCTATTTATTAAACATTGTCAGAGACATAAGTCACTCATACTTTTTCCCTAAAACATCTAAATTAGCTGTATCCCTGACCACATATTTTTGAATATTCTTTTACTTAAGTGGTTTTCAAGTTGCAATATACCTTTAAATTGCCTGGGGAGCTTGTTAAAACATAAACTACATATGCACATTGAGTAAGATTCTTTTATTTAAGAAAGGGAGTAAAGGAGAGAGGGTGAGGGAGAAGGAGAGGGAGAGGAAGGGAGGGAAGGGAGGGAAGGGAAGAGAATGAGAGAGAGAGAGAGAGAGAGAGAGAGAGAGAGAGAGAGAGAGAGAGAGAGAGAGAGAGAAAAGCTATTATTAACTCTCAGACTGCCTGTCTGGTGATATCTCTGCCCCAGCATGTATCACACACTTCAGAACACACACCCATCTCTTCTACATTAAAGGTTGGCATTAGCTGGGGATAGCATCCAATGGGATACTTCCAACGGGATAGCAGCAAAATCCTATTTAATCCTCAACATGTAGTGTAAAGGCCACCTCTAAAAAGGCTTCCGAATACCCACAGTGCGATGTGATCTTTCACTTTTTGTGCAGCCTTAACACTTTGTGACTCTAACAGGGCATATTCTGTCCTGTTTGGTGTTATGCTCCTTGCACACTTTCTCATTTCTGCGCTTCTATCATTCGTCAGTGTGTAGTTACTCTGTGAATATTCTTATTTGTATACGTTTTCAATGCCCAGAATCCATGTTGCATTTAATAGGAATATATTTGTTAAATTAATTCATTACTGGGGCTTTATCCAGTCTTCTTGTCTTAAAGCAGGACATAGTAGATATTCAATAACTACTTTCTAAATCAGTGAATCCACAATAGCATCACATACCTAAAATTGTCAAATACACAAGGAAGCATTATTTCTTCGGTTTGGGGATTAAGATTTTCGGGAGAATGCCAGTGCTGTTTTCAAGAGATTAATTAAATATGAAGCTTTGTACACACAATGGTGTTCCCTACACGTATATACACACACACATACACACATGTGCACACATGTGTATGTGTATACACATAGACACATACAGACACATACACACACACACACACACACACACACACACACACACAGTGTCACACAATAGCCAGTAAGAGCCCAGCTCAGGCTTTTGTGAAGCTGGAAGTAGGTTGTATGAATGTTCTTAAAATTTCTTTAATAGGATCCTTTTTTTTCTTTTTCTTTTTTCCCCCTTTAATAAAAGTCCAAAAATCTTGAGTTCAGTTTGTCCTCGTCCTCTGGCTTATTAAATGTGGCCCTATGCCAGTGTCTCACTATATTGAGGGCACATTTGATCTTGAAACAAGGAGGATCCTTTAATCAAAAAATTTCCTTTGGGCCAGCTGGCTAAGATGCTCGAAGGACAGATGTGCGCAAAGCTGGATGGCTCTGCAGGCCACTTCCGGTTTTGTTGAAGTGAAACCCCCCAGAAGTCAATTGAGATTTTTCATCTTGTGGCTGTTTTAACAACAGGGTCGTTACCTAAATCAAGTCTCCAGATATGTCTGGATTATATATCTGGTTCATATTCTTTTCACAATCTTTTCTAATTTGCTATTAGTAGAGATGAACCAGTACCCCAGCTCTATCTTTGTGCCTACCCAATAATTACTTGTTTTGCAATTATCTTTAAACATTAGTTACATTTTGAACTACTGGAAATCAGCTTCTTTGGACTTCTTGAGTTGAGGAGGGCTTTATACAAGGAATTTAATTTGAACTGGTCTGCATAATTAGGAGTTTCATAACGGAGGATATCCTGGAATGGTGCCATTATTATTATCTCCTTTGTCATTATTACACTTTTGTCTTATCCTTAGAATTTTTAAGCAAGTCTGTCCAGTAGAGCTTTGTGCAGTGATAGAAATGTTCTGTATGTGTGCTATTTAATATGGTAGCCACTTAGCCACATGAGGCCGTTGAACACTTAAAATGTCACTAGTGTGACCGCGGAACTAGTGCATTTTTAATTTGATTTAATTTCATGTAATTTTAAATACCTTATTAGACAACCTAGCTCTAGAAGGGTGGACAGTTTTGCCCCTTGTTTCCATGGGGCCTTTTGACTATATACCTGGAGACATTTTTGGTTGCCACAATTGGGGCTATGTGTGCTGCTAGCATAGAGTGGGTAGAGATCAGGGATGGTGCTGAACATCCCACAATGTGTGGGACAGCTCTGCATACAAAAGAATGATCTGGTCCAAAATGTCAGTAGTGCTGAGGTTGGGAAATCCTGTCTAGAGACTAAGATTTTTTTAGAGGAAGATGGCTCCTCCTCTTAGAGCCTAACATGGTGCCATATGTGTGATTTGGTTAATGGTCTCTAAACTGCAGAAAAAAAACTGCAACAAACAAACTAACTGGCCAACAACAAAAGCACTGGGAGCAGATCATTTTTAAACAAAAGTATAGGCAGTCACGTACTTAGGAGATGTACAAGGAAAGTAACAGTCTGTGTAATTTCGCCAAAGCAGTGAACTACGGTAAGGAAAGGGTAAAGTCACACAGGAATTGTCATCAAAGCACTGTCTACACTGAGGCACATTTAGGACATATACAACTGCTTCATATTAGTAAAGCAAATATAAATCTTTAGCATTTTCAAAACATAAGCAATCCATTTTATACATCAACAGAGAGAACAAGAAATATAAAACGCTACTCATTACACTTCTGATTACTGAGGTACATTTGTTCTTTTTTACACTCAAGTAGCTAAGTAATGTTTTCTGTTTTCTTCATTTTATAGTTGAGAGTGGGGAGCCTCAGAGAGCCTAAGGTTCCTTCATGTCTTTTCATGGCTCGATAGCACTTTTCTTTATAGTGATGGACAATATTCCATTGTCTGGATGGACCACAGTTTATTTATTTACGTACTGAAGGACAATTTGATTGCTTTCAAATTGTCAATTATGAACAAAGCTGCTATATAAGCGTCCTTGTACAGGTGTTCCTGTAGACATGAGTTTTCAACTCCTTTGCTAAATACCAAGAAGTGTGTGGTTGAGCTTATTTTTTAAATGTATCCCTTTATGTAAACTTATTTCTTGTAGACGCTATCAAAATTAGAACAATGTACTGAAAAGTCAGAATTCATTAAGCTGATAGTAGAACTATAGAACTTAAAAGTAGTGTGGATTCTAGAAGTCATTATCTTACTTGTTGATACACAGTGTTCTTCTAAACTGAGAATTCTCTTTGAGCCTTTTTTCACATAAACAAATTATATATTGGAGACTTGTGAATATGATCACATCCTTGTAAAAATTATGTTACATGATGTAACAATTTCACATGTTTTGTGGTATAATGAGCTGTCCCCCAAGTTAATAATTTTCTTTCCTTCCTTCCTTCCTTCCTTCCTTCCTTCCTTCCTCCCTCCCTCCCTCCCTCCTCCCTCCTTTCCTCCCTTTCTTATTGGTGTTGGAGCTGGGGAGTGGAGGCAAAAAAGACTTTCTATAGTGTGAAATCCTGGAGTTGATTTCTGTGTGTTCTTTATTCCTTCTGTCCATCCTCCTTCTCTCCTTCTCTTCCTTCCTTCTCTCCTTTCACTAATATTTATTAACTACCTATAAGATTCCAGATGCTCATTTAAACCCTGGGGATACAAACAAAAAGCGTAGGGGCCTTAATCAGTTTGATGTTAAAGAAATGACATTCAGCAGGTTCCCTCAAACCCTAAACTCCTTCCCTGAAGAATCAATTTCTCAAATGTCTTTGTTTCCACAACTAGTTTTTCATTAATGTCAAAGGAATTAATGTATATATGCTAGGCTGCTGTAACCAAAAAATGCAAAAATACAGACAACAGGATAGTTTCTTTTTCTCTTAGGTAACAGTCCAGAGGTGAATGAGTGGTCAAATTCTGGGGGGCAGCCCATCATATGCATGTGGGTTACACTTATTGGTCCAAGGTTTTACCATCTCTCAGCTGGTAAAAAGAGGTACAATGGGCAGGGGAACACAGACCTCATGGTCTTAAGGGCGTACATCAGTACCACTCACATCCTATCTTTCAGAGCCTAATCACAACGTTATACTAACAGCAAAGGAGGCTGGGAAGTGAAATATTTGGCTGGTTGGCCATATGTTCAGGTAATACTTCCAAAGGATGAAGGAGCAGAATGCATCTTATGGGCACACTACCAACCTGCATGCCTGTTTGGCCAATACTTTTTTGGTGCTTAAACCTGACTGTTTCCCTGCCTTGACTATAAGCATCATGAGGACAGGGCGTTTTTGCTCATTTTTATATATCCAATGAATAATACCATGCTTGTCTCACATTAGGCGATCAGTAATGTTAGAATGAACTGTCAAATGTTCAGAAACCCAAGTGTAGCATTTTTAGATGGTCTATCAAATGTAAAGTACTATTTTTGGAAGTTTATCTCACTCCGGATTAGGTAGGCGTAGAACTTGCTTAGTTATAATTTTTTTCCCCATAAGCTTTCCAAGTCTATTTCCTTCCAGAAAATAAATTGCAATATTTCAAATGGCATCCAGTAATGTGGAAATAGCCATGAAAAACTGGAAAAATTGGAGTGAACAGCACAAAAGCATAAACTGAAAACCACATGAATATAATAATACAAAAACACGTATGTATGTAAATCTGTGTGAGTTAAGGCTTTATTTTATTTTTTTTTAGGTACAAGTCACAAAAAGTCAACCCAAATTAGCTTAAGTAAAAGGGAACGTATTTTATTGACGAGTTTCTTAAGCTGCCCACTGAGGAGCTTCATAGAAACCTGGACACAAGGGCTGAAAGGACATGAGTCTCTATGTGTCTCAGCTCTATCCCTTTCTGATATGTGCCCAACTTTTTTTTTTCCATATTAATTACTACCTTTTGTTTTCCTGCCCATGAAGCACTAGATGGATACCAACACAATCTGAGTTTCAACCAGGGAGAGCCAGAGATAATTTGCCACTTAGTATGAGTTAGGATAAAATCTAAAATCTAGCTACTGTACTAAGGAACAACTTGATAAGGCTCCACCCCTTAAGGTAAATTGTTTTCAAAGATGGGTGCCAGGAGTCCTCCCTTTCTCCTTTGCAGTGTGGCTCCACTGCTCTTCTCATCAAGAGGTGGAATCCATGACCCCACACCTGGAATCTGGGCTTACCTTAAGACTTGCTTTGACTAACAGATTGTGGCTGAAATGACAATGACTGAGTTTTCCACCCAAGTCTCAACAGGCTTTCTATCTTTTGATTCTGCCATGTTGTAATACTGACTTGAGAAAACCAAGGCATGATGACCCTGAGGTGAAAGACTAAATAGAAAAAGGAGTGTAGCCCTCTCAGCCGATCTTAAACCCCAGCTAGTGCAGTGGCTAAATGGAAGTGAGGCCATTTTCAGCCTTTTGACCTTTTAATTGAATGCGCCTGCATGGGTCAGTTCAGACAACCCCCTGAGTCATGGAAATAGCAAATGGTGGTTGTTTTAAATCCTTGAGTTTTAGAGTATGTTTCTTGTTTGTTTTGTTTTGTTTGTTTGTTTTAATGCAACAATAGGTAACTTTGACACCCTTGTTCTAGTCATCATGTGCCATGGATGGAGTCAGAAAAATAACGGCAACTCCCTGGGTAATCATGTGTGAATAGTAGTGGGTGAAGGCACCATTCTTATGAGAGCTTTGGGAAGTGGCTCTTAGAAGAAGGCATGGCTATGAGCAAATCGGACAATAAGACTGAACTAAGAATGCTGTATGAAATCATTTAATATCCACAAAACAGGGCTGTTAGATTATTGTTTTTGAAATGAACCCAACAAAAGTACTCAATTTGTGTAAAGTCTCTGGACCAATTAGGTATTCTGAGCCTATTTCCTTTCACTTTTACTCTACTTACTAGCTAAGGGATAGATTCCTAAATTTAGCGGCATGGGGAAACATTTCCTCTTCCCCTGAACAGTTGTAACTTTAAAAGGTGAATTAGTCCTATAATTCAGCTTGCGTCAATAACATGAAGGGTGATGGCTACTATTAATGAATATTTGAAAGCCATCCATTTGTGGTTGGACGGTGTCTTTAATGCTGCTTAGCTCATCTAATTGGAGCAATGCTTAGGAAGCTGGTAATACTTAGGAAAGACTTAACAATGAATGGCAGCAGCTGCTGACAGATGGACAGTGTTGGGTTTCTGCCATTTGGGATAGTCGATAAGGCATGAATGACAGTTCAGAAAGCAGTTCTGATAGAAGTAACGAAAGCCCTGGATTTTTAAAAATTCTTTGTTAAAGATTCTGCATTTTTATGGATTGTGTGTGGTTACAAAGGATGCAGGCCATTATAGCTATTTTAATGTTTATTTGCTTTCTATTTTCCTTATTTTTTCCTTTTAACCATGCTACCATATAATGATTTACTGGAAGTATTTTGGCATCATTGGTATTAGTATTTCTCAAGAGGCTATAACTTAGAGTGGACAAATACAAAGGATCATAGAGTGTTGAAATTTAAAGGGGAATTCACATAAGTTCTAGCATAGTTTTAAAATGAAAACTGAGGTTCATTAGGGTACAACAGTGAAGTAGAAGATAGGTGGGATATAGGTACTTTAGGGCATTTTTTTTATTTTTTGAAAACAAACAGAAATATATATTTTCTCTGTTCTTTATCTTTACCCTTGAGTTTCTTGCTTGGTATCACAGCCTACATGGTTTTCATTATGTACATTTCTACCATGGGCCAAATACTACTCCAAAATGATAATGAGACATTTATTTATTGTTGTAGCTTCTCAACTTGTTAGATAAGTCTCATAAATCCTCCTCCTAACTGAAAAAATTAGGAAGCACTTGAATTCAAATCTAAAAATATTCTCTAGGGGTAGTGAGGGTGTGAGTAAGGAAAATGTCTTCTAAATGCATACCCTGGGAGTTACTCATTAATTATAAATAGACAAGAGTTATCTGATTATGTTCCTGTTCTATGATCTGAAGATTTGGAAAATTAAAGTCCCAAAAGTTTAGTCGAGCAGAAAGAGAGGCATTCAGGCACCGACTAATGAAGAACAATAAACTATCATGTAACCGGAATTTAAAAATGTGAAATTCACACAAAATTCAAATTTGATTTGTCACCTACCACCACTGGAATTCCTTTGCCTGTTCTACCCACTCACGTCACTGACTTCATAGGACAATCCTTGCTATTTGCCTAGTTTATTAAGTGTAAGGACAGATTTTTTTGTTTTTGTTTGTATATGTCTGACTTCAATGCCTAACAAATTCTGTTGGGAGGCCCATTGGTATTTTTTTTTCTTAAATAAATAGTGAATAACCAGGATCCAAAAGTAGAAAAGTACTACGTGATTGTTCTGGGCATGATGATGTCTGGACATTACCAAAGTAATTACAATGGTAACAGTTATCTTCACAATAACTAAGGGCTTCCTAAACTTATATTATTTAAAAAGCAGCATTGAAGTACTAAAACAAGTCAAGTGCATAATAAGCAGGGGGAAAAGCACTATATAACTTAAAAGCTATCACTCAATTAGGTGATGGCAGAAGCCAGAAGCCATCATCAGCTCCACTGGGACAGAATCGTTGCCAAATATATCTGCACATCCAGGAATTCAAAGACACATATCATAAAATAATTCTAAAATTCCAGCTGAATATCTTTCATCACTCTGTTACTCCTCTTTCAAAAGCAGGGAAACAGTGATATAATTTTATAATGATATTGTATCTTCTTAAATTGAAGACAAAAGGCTACTCTTATATTGCACAGATAATACATTTCCTGATTATGTAGCCTAGGAGATAAAAGAATTAGCTTAATGCTTAATTCTTTTAGTTATTTGAGCCAGGGACACATAGCATTTGTTAAAGAGCTCAGTCACCTTGGTACAAATTGACTTGTTCTTCATAAAGAGCTGAGAGTATAATCTGTGAGTAACTCTTTACAAATAATGAAAATCCTCCCTTGGAATAATTAACTTGATTTATGCAGGTTAGCCTCAGTGCTGCTTGGGCACCAGCTGGGGTAAAACACGTCTGTGCAGAAAGTGGCCCAGCTTTCCAACCAGAGGCTTGGTGCCAAGATTTAAGCCACACACAAAGCAGATGAAGAGGAGAATTTATCTTAATTCTAGAGTGGCGTTCATGGGAATCTAACAAGCACTACTTACTCTACAGTTGGTTCATGGGGCCCCTACCTGGATAGTGATCTAAAACAAAAGCAATCTGTCAATAACAGTGATTTCTCTTCTATAAGAATAGCCAATATTTACCGAGTTCTTATCCTACTCCAGTCAGTTTTTAAATGTGTGTGTGTATTTGCTTATATATATATTTGCCTATATATATTTGCATATGTATTTGCACATGTACATTTACAGATATATACATTTACACACACATGTATACACACACACACACACACACACACACACTAAACTGATCTTGGTATGTGCTGAGTGTTGAAACGGGTCTAGCAGTCATCATTGAGTGGTCATTGCCCCTATAAAGGACCCGTGACCAAGGATGAAGGCATTTCCTTTGCTATGGATCTTAAGTTTGTAGGCTCTCTATGTAATAGAAATTAACAAGAGTTCAAACCAGAAGCTCAGACAAGGTTTCTTGGGGCCTGTGCTCCAGCAGAAGGGAGACAGGACAGTGAGAGGCGTTCTGTGGCTGGGACATTGTGTAGGGCAGAGTAAGGGAGGGCTTGATGTCCGCTGGGATGAACCTCTCCTTTCTTCCTGCGGAAAGCAGTATAAGACATCTTATGTGGTGACACTAATTAATGGTTTCTTAAATAACAATGTGATTTATTTTAACATTTTACTATTTGGAAGATCAGAAAGTATCTGATAGCTGCTTTATGTAAAAATATCTGAATTGGAACAAAAAAGAATAAAAGGAAGCAGCTTGCCACAGAATTCAAATTTAAGGAAACTTTGAGACTTTATTATTATTTAATAATATGTGTGTATGCATGAGTGCTTGCACCTTCATGTTTATGCATGTATACTCAATAACTGTTCTGAAATTGTTACATTTCAAGGCAAAACAGACAATAGTTTGAAGTCATACTTTCCTAAACTTATTAAATATCCAACCCCACCAGAAGACCCAATCCAAACAATTTAAACTGTTCACTAACTGCAGTATAACTCTAATATACTTTATTGTTTACTCTGTAATATTTTAATGGAGATCTAAAAATAATCAGAACTATGTCAACAAATCCATTCCCTGTTAAAGTTTTTCTGTTTAGTTTCAAAAGAAAGACTTTCTTTGGGATTTCACATTTGTACAAGTGAGATAATAACTGATAAATTATAATAAATCATTTTGTAGTTTAATGGCATCAGATAAGTATTTAGCATTAGTTGCTTGCCAAATTTCTAAATTTTCTTAGGATGTGTTTAAAATAATTCTCTGTATATTTAAAAATAATTTCTCTGTATATTTAATGTATATGTAAAAAATTTATATGTATATAAAAAATGTTGTATGTGTAAAATTTTTATTTGGAAAGAGATTAGCTATTTCAAGGCACTGTTGCCTTTCTTCTTTTAAATATGCTCTCATCTTCAAGATTTCCTTTTTTCATTTAACTTTGCAGAAGGGAAAATTTCTTTTCTTTCCCCACAAATGCTGTGTGGTGACGCTGGCTGTCTTCCTTCATGGGCAGGATGCCTAAATACTTAATTGTTCAATCTCTACATAAGAATCACTTTGCCCAACAATGAAATGCAACTGCCTCTTGGGTAGAATGCAGCAGCTGTTCAGTGGCATTAGCTCAACTAAGAACCAGTTTGGGGCCTGGCAGGAAAAAAGAATGCACATTCATTTGCCAAGAAGGGATGGAATGGGTGGTCTACTGGCAGTGGGCTTGTACATTTTGCAAACCTGTCTTTGCACCCCGCTCCCCTGAACACACACACACACACACACACACACACACACACACACACACACACACACACCACGGTCCACATCACCTCTTTTATAACTTACGTTTTCTTCCTCTGATCCTCACAGGGCCAGTTTTCCTCTATTGCCCGTTGGCCTTCCTCTTTTCTGGTTAATTCCCCCAGTTGTGTGCTATTATGCTCAGTAATTTTCCATTTCAAGTCAGCTGTCAAACAGAGTTTTCTCTTGAATCTTTAGAATTAATCTTGACATTTTGCGTTCCTCTGTCCACCCTGAAGGAAGTTCTTTAATATGCCAAAGGGAAAAAGAGTCGCTTAGGGAAACTTCTGTGCTGGGAGGGGCTGGCAACCCTGTGCCAACAGGATTCCAGGGATAGCATCTGGGGCTCACAAAGCTTTCTAGTTAATTAGATTTAGTCATATGACATTTGTGACTCAGCCAATTGCACAAAATAATTAGCCACATAGTCCTAGGTTGGAGGCCTTTTGATGGCATGTCCAATTAACAGAAGTGAAGTCTCTACTAGAGGTATGAGTGCATGGCCCCTCTTAAATTCACCTTTTCTAAAATTCCTCTTAAAATTATCCAATTATTTTCCATCTTCTGAGGACTTCTGTGGATTTTATTCTTTATACTTAGCAACTCATCACACACAATCTTGTAACATTGCTTCCATTAAATCTTGCAGGAGAATCTTCAGTGTAAAGAGTGGCTTACCCTCTTCTCTCCTAAATTTCACTTATATCCTGTTTGTTTGTTTTTTAATGTAATGAGTGCTGTCTTTGCCATGCTCATCTCCAGGATTCTACTGCCTTCATTCCCATCCCTCTACTGTCTTCCCCCCATTGCTTCCCTTGCTGACCCTGAACACACTTTTTTTTTTTTTTTTTTTTAAGCTGAGTGAATTGAACAAGCACTAACAGTAAGCTGGTACCAGGAAGAAAACAAACGGACTTTTTCCAAAATTTGAGGAATTTACACAGTGATATAAAATAAAAAGTCAACATTCCAGCCACCATGTCGAAGTTCCTTGCTTTATAACACACAAGCAGAGATAGACAGCAGCCTGGCACCAGCACCCCCTTAATGATAACAAGCTGTCCTGTGGTCAAGACAGGAGAGCTGATTATGGCCCTCAGCCTCTCCAGGGTTCACCATCTTAATTTTAGGATTGTGTGATTATTTCTATGTTCTCCCCCCTACCTAAAATACACACACACACACACACACACACACACACACACACACTCAGAGTATCTTGATGCATTTAATGAAATTTGTCCATTTTCCAAACTAGACTGTAAACATGGTTTCTGAACTTTCACATATCCATTACAGTGAAATTCACACAGCAGTCACTAAATATTCTTGAATTATATAAGGAAGTATTCATTCAGTATTTATTGAGCCTTCGTGCATTTAATGTCAACTATTGTCAAAAAGGAACATCTATTTGAACATGCTAATAATGTTAAGCAGCAGTATTTTAGCTTTATCATTAAAGTGAACATTACATTTTTCTTCTGCACATTTTGAAATAAGTGAATGGAACAGATCAGGGTTACTGTGCACAGGGCTGTCCCTTAGCTGTGACGTGTGCCTGCTGAGTGACAGCAGCAGCTACTTCTCCTGTCCCCTCCTTTTTTTCCAGTGGCCAAGTCTAAGGAAAATATACTCAGCCAAAACAGAAGCTGGCTTTATGTTTTTCTTTTTTTTTTCTTTTTGTTTTAATTAATTTTATTGGGGTGACAATTGTTAGTAAATTTACATAGATTTCAGGTGTACAATTCTGTATTACATCGTCTATAAATCCCATTGTGTGTTCACCACCCCGAGTCAGTTCTCCTTCCATCACCATATATTTGATCCCCTTTACCCTCATCACCCACCCCCCCACCCCCTTACCCTCTGGTAACCACTAAATTATTGTCTGTGTCTATGAGTTTTTGTTTCTCATTTGTTTGTCTTGTTCTTTTTGGTTTATATACCACATATCAGTGAAATCATAGGGTTCTCTGCTTTTTCTGTCTGACTTATTTCACTTAGCATTATTCTCTCGAGATCCATCCATGTTGTCACAAATGCTCCTATATCATCTTTCCTTAACGCCGAATAGTATTCCATTGTGTATATGTACCACAACTTCTTTATCCATTCATCTATCGAAGGACATTTTGGTTGTTTCCATGTCTTGGCCACCGTAAACAAAGCTGCAATGAACAATGGAAGTAAAAACTAAAATAAACAAATGGGATTATATGAAACTGAAAAGCTTCTGCACAGCAAAAGAAACTATTGACAAAATAATGAGGCAACCAACCGAATGGGAGAAGATTTTCGCAAACAGTTCCTCTGATAAGGGGCTAATATCCAAAATATACAAGGAACTCATGAAACTCAACAACAAAAAAACAAACAACCCAATTGAAAAATGGACAGAGGACCTGAAGAGACATTTCTCCAAAGAGGATATACAAATGGCAAATAGACATATGAAAAAATGCTCAACATCGCTAATCATCAGAGAAATGCAAATGAAAACCACAATGAGATATCACCTCACCCCAGTCAGAATGGCTTTCATCAACAAAACAAATGGTAACGAGTGTTGGAGAGGCTGTGGAGAAAAAGGAACTCTCATACACTGTTGGTGGGAATGCAGACTGGTGCAGCCGCTATGGAAGGCAGTGTGGAGGTTCCTCAAGAAATTACGAATAGAATTACCATATGACCCAGCAATCGCTCTCCTGGGTATCTACCCCCAAAATATAAAAGCATTTCTCTATAGAGACAC
This sequence comes from Rhinolophus hipposideros, assembly GCF_964194185.1. Taxonomy (NCBI): domain Eukaryota; kingdom Metazoa; phylum Chordata; class Mammalia; order Chiroptera; family Rhinolophidae; genus Rhinolophus; species Rhinolophus hipposideros. Next base: position 19,498,124 of record NC_138058.1, on the reverse strand, counting down.
GTGTACGCCAATGTTCATTGCGGCTTTATGTTTTTCAATGTTTATATTCCATGGGTTTATTCTTAAAGACCTGCACATCCAGATGTGTCTAAATTAAAGTTGATGTAAGATTTATCCACTCAACCCTACGAGATGTGGTGCTGCATGGCACAGTCATGACCACACAGGCTTCTCTGGTTAAATTCGCTCCCTAAGTAATTGATCTGATTTTGTGTCTTTATGTACTAGCTCTATCCAGGTAACTCTCCCATTTATTTCCCCCCAGAACTATAGACTCATATATTTGGCTCTTTACTACATGACTCTATTGAGATGTCTAATAGACATCTCAAACTTATGTTCAAGTGAAAATTCAGATTTCCCCCACAAGCTTGCTATTCCCCCTGATCTTTCTATGTCTCAGTTCCAGTTTCTCAGACCATATTTGAAGTCATTCTACTCTTCTCTTAAATGCTCACATCCCTTCTGTCTTCAAGTTCTGTTTGCTCTACTTTCAAAATATATCCAGAACTTACATGTAAATTGTGATCTATTCAAACATGGCATTTATGGAGCAATATGAATGAACTAATACATCTGTAATAACAATACGCATGAGTCTCACAAAATATAATGTTAAAAAAGCCAGACACATGAGTATATAATCTATGATTTTATTTATATAAAGTACAAAAACAGGGAAAACTTGTTTATTGGTTAGAAATCGGGTTGTCCTTTGCTGGAAGAAGGTATCAAGAGGACAGGACCTCTGGGTGACGCATGACTTGGAACCAGGCAACTGAAGGCTTCTCCCTCCCTCTCTGCCCTTCGAATATACAACGTCTGACAATTAAGTTTGCAAACTTGTTGCAATGATGTTGCTAACCTTTTTTGAGATCAGAGGGATTATTCATTATGAATTTGTACCAACTGAACAGTTAATCAAGTTTACTATTTGGAAGTGCTGAAAAGACGGCATGAAAAAGTTAGACAACCTGAACTTTTGGCCAACAATTCATGGTTCTTGCATCACGACAATGCACCAGCTCACAGGGCACTGTCTGTGACGGAGTTTTTAGCCAAGAAACAAATAACGTATTGGAACACCCTCCCTACTCACCTGATCTGGCCCCAATGACTTCTTTCTTTACCCAAAGGTAAAGGAATTAAAAGGAAGACATTTTGATGACATTCAGGACATCAGGGGTAATACGATGACAGCTTTGATGGCCATTCCAGAAAAAGAGCTCCAAAATTGCTTTGGAGGGTGGCCTAGATGCTGGCATCGGTGCATAGCTTCCCAAGGGGAGCACTTTGAAAATGACTGTAGTAATATTTAGCAATGAGGTATGCAGCTCTTTTTCTAGGATGATTTGCAAACTTCATTGTCCAACCTCATATATACATACATACATATATGTGCAAACATACACACACTTTATGGACCTTAGTGACCAGGGTAGAATCGTATAAATTATCACGGTTTCCACATATTGATGTGCTGTTGAACACAGACATTGTTTCAATCTCAGTCTGTGCAGACTCAAACTCATTTAATACTCTTGCTTTGCACACATTCCGTACCCAATCTCACCTAAATTTAAAAAGAAACACAAAGCAATTGGGAAACAAATTACAAATCCTCCACATGTGTAATTTTTGGGAAGACATGGTTCTTGCTCTAAAGACTTTAAAATCAAACACAAGCAGAAATGATATACCATGTCAATTGTTAATGGTAATGACTGCTGTTTACTGATTTCTGGTCTTAGGAGCTCAGCACAATGTAGCCTTTTCAATGTGTTAACTGACTACATCTCATAATCGTCCTCAGAGGTGGGTATTATGTGTCAAATGCATTGCAGGGAAAAGGTTCACCGGTAGCACATTACTAGTCACCTAGTAAACCCTAAGTGAGTCGGGGAAATGTTCGTAGAGGAGCTAACTCTTGAAATGAGACTTGATCGAGGAAGTTTTACAGGTTTAAAAATGTGAAAGGCTTTCAAAGAGAGAACTACATTTGAAAATGCTGAGAAATCTGAGAAGGCACAAAGTGTCGAGGCATAACAAGTGTGCCCGATTTTAAAGTGCCACAGAGAAAATGGCAACAGGTGAGGCTAATCAGGAACATGAAGGTCAACTCACAAAGGATGTTGTCACTCGAGTGTAAGGAGTTTACTTTATATCATGTGGCTTATGGGAAGCCTGGAATACTTTTGAGCAGGGTAGTGATCTAATTCAGTTTGCGTGTTAGCAGAGCCTTTATTGCAACAGAATGAAGGCTGCATTACTTGGGGGGCAGGGGCGTGTTTCAGGAAGATGAGCAAGACGGGAGGCATGGGGAACACTAAGGACTGTGTCTGTATGGTTGTACTGGCAGGACTGGTGATAAAGAAAAGGACAAACATGGCACATTGTTTTCTGGTAGAACTGAGAACATGTGAGTAGAAACGGGGCAGGTGGAAAATTTGGAAACAGAGGTTTCTGTCTTGGGCCACCTTGTGGATGCTGGGACCTACTCACTATGATTGTGATGGTGAGAGGAAAGCCAGATCTTTGGGGAAATGGTATATTAATATTTAGATGGTTTGCATTTGACATGCTTCCTGGACATCCAGGTAGACATGCCCCAAGGGAAAGTTGAGCATATGGTTCCAAAGCTCAGAGGACATTTAGGCTGAACATGCAGATTTGGCAAACTGTGATGAAAAGGTGGAAATTAAACTCCTGGGATGATGTGAGCCAGTTAGGGAGAGCAGATCATGTGAGAAGAGAAAAGAGCCAAAAACGGGTATCAGTGGGATTATCTACAGTTGGAAAAAAAGAATGTACTTATGGAAAACAGAGTACAAATGGGTATCATAAATAGGGACTTTGTAATCATCGGTATATCAGTGGTGGCTGAAATTGTAATAGTGGATGCAATACCTTAGGTAGAAATTATAGAAGGAGAATAGTAAATGGAGCCCTGGGGAGCAGGGAAAGAGGAGTGTCAGCTAAAAACTGTAAATTCTTCAGAAAATCACCAAGTAAAATGGTGTCAGAGATGACACTGGAAGAGAAAGATCAGGGAGAGAGGGAATAGTTAACAGTGTCAGAGGACACAGGAAGGGTGAGTGGAGTTATGACTGAACATTGCTGTTTAGTGATTAAGAAAGTAATTGGTGACTATTGGGAGAGTGATTTGAATGTGGGGAGGGCACAACATCAAAAAGAGTGGCTTTCCATGCAAATAGGAGTTGAAGACTGTACTGCTGAAATGAGGCAGTTCAATAATAATTATTGAATAAATAAATGATCTTCAAACATCTCTTGAAACTAACTTCACTGTAATGTTAGAAACACATGGGGTTGTGAGTTTTAAATTAAATTATTTAGAGATCAAATTATGTCCGAGGAAATTTTGTAGCCAGATAAACTGTAAATAGATCTAGCTATTGGCTTCTAACTGTACCTATCAACAGGTTATTTCTTCAGTTTCCAGTTTTGATTGAGCTAACAGTACATTGCTCCAATCATGCTTAAGAATGTTTAATATCTCTAGTATTGATCATTACTTAGACTTATAGCAGGCATAGTAAGACATATTAGCTGCTTTAGACAAGCTATAGGAATTAGGGCCAAATAATTATTTTCATCTGGCTTATTTTTAAGTAGAAATAGCAATATATTCTGCAGATCATTCAAATTTAAAGAGTAGATACTGTCTGGATCCGATTGACTGAGCCTTTTATATCTTTATTTTCTAAGAATTGAATGAATCTTTTATTTTGAATTCATGCAAACCTGCATATCTCATACTTTGATTCTTGATTTACAAAATCTGATCCATTGGCCAAAGATATCAAATTAGCCCAATACAATCATTGGTAGAATTGAAAAACTATTTAAATAATATTTTCAGCCTCTGAATTAACCATCAGATATAGAGGAGGGCGTCGGAGATCTGTTAATTGGTTTTCACCTTATTTGTGGATGCTAACAGTGTAAGAGGTCATAGTTTGAGTTGTGTGGTGAATAAGAATCTCATGAAGTCTTTTGGGCGCCAACATTAAATCCAGGATTTTTGTCTCATTACTCTTCCAAACATTCCTCCACTGGTTTTTTGTTTGCTTGTTTTTTAAACCCTCTCCCTTTCATCCTTCCCATTCCCAAGGATTTGTAAAATAAAGAAACAGGTACTTACCTATATAGCTATGTCAATAGTAATAATGGGTCAGGGTAATGTTTCCAGGTGGTAATATTTGTCTCATTCTGCCTGCATCTTCTCCTCTTTGTGTTGTTGCTTCAGGGGTAGTGTGATTGCTTAGTGATATAGGATTTGTCTTTTGTGAAAATGTATGTACTGCTTGAAGAAATCACTCTATTGAGGAGAAGAAGAGGGGAAGAGTAGTACTTTTGAAAAGAGGATGAAGGAAGTGGGAGTGTTCTACTAGATGCAGAAGCTGATGGAGGACTGGGTTTCCTATGGAGACCAAATCCATGGCCATGTCCCAGCAGGACCACAAAGGGCAAAGCCCTGCAGGTGCTCCTAGAGGCTCTGCATTCCCAGCACCTGGAGAGATTCAGGCCTATGTTCAGCAAGGGGACATGTATAATTTCAACAAAGAACTCTGATCCTTTGTGACCATATACCAGAAGGCCTTTCTCAGGTGTGGTACAAACACCTGACTTATTTGTTACTCTAAAAAGGGAGGAGGTCTGGTCTCCTGAATTCACCATTAAATTTTGTAGGGGCTAGATTTAAATAAAATTAAATAATGAAACTTTTTTTTTTCACAATGCAGTTGTGGATGTAAATTTATACCAGCTGTTATAATTCTTTCATTTAACAAAAATATTTTATGTTCTAATAAGGCCTGTTCTTTCTCAGCCCTGGGAATACAGCCTTGTAGGTAACTGGCCAGTTCTCTACTTTCACCGACCTCGTGTTGAGAAAGAGTTCTCCATCAGTTCCTCACATCTCTGCACATCTTGTGAGCAGAGGCACTAAGTGCCCTTTGTACCAGATTATGTCTTCAAGGGTATTTAATAGTAAATGGCCTTGGAAATTGAGACAATGTCTCTCTCTGGGTCAAAGGGCAGGTTTGCTTGCGTCCTTAGAAGATAGAGTTTCCCTTCAGAGCTGAGAGAATGCTGACTAACCAGTATAATAATTAAAAAAAAAAAAAAAACAAAAAACAAACAAACAAGCAAAAAAAACCCACTAAATATCTCGCATGGAGCGGAGGACAGGGATATTAGCTATGCATAAAAGTCAGAGGTTCCCTAAGCTGAATTCCTGTCCCATAACACAGATCTATGTGGATGAAAGAATCCTTTATACCCAGTCCCGTAAAACTGTTGCCCTGTGAAACTGTGGCAGGCTCTTTTTGTAGTGAGGAAGCAGGGTAACCTCTCAGACCTTTTAGAATTGGTGACATCTTCAGTTCTGCTGGGAAAGAAGAAATGAGTAAATACAGAAGTATGGCCCAATCTAATAATTCTAATAAGAATGAGCATTTATTGAGCACTTTGTGTGGATCAGTGATTTTACTACCATTTGCCTTTTTGTAATAAACTTCCATTATTGTTATAACTAGTGTGGTGGGTTCTATCATCATACCCCAGTAAACTTGCACAAGGCCATAGAAAATCAAGGCTAGAGTTCAAGTTCATGCTTGATTCAAGAATGTGTGATTTTTACCGCTAGGCTGCAGACATAAAATACTTGAAATAAAACAACTCTTGTAGAGTTCACTCAGACTGAACTCTAATGTTCATTTTTAATGTTCATTCAAAATGAACTCTAGTGTTCATTTTTCAAAATAAAGTGTGTCAGCCCCCAATGCCATGAAGTTTCAAATGAGGCCAGATGGAGGAGGCCACCATCCTAAGTGACAGGATGGGTGGCAAATGGCCTTGTGCTCACAGATGCCCTTACTTGTTCTTACTTTACCTACCACACTGCCTGGCACTGATTCATTCCAATGAGTTGACACTACTATTTTTCTTTCAATTAAGCTTATAAAGTTTGAAAGGAATGAAAGATTCCAGACGTTAGGGTCACAATTCTTATCTAAGATCGAACAGTTCATGGTTTTGTGATATTAGAAAAATTACTTAGTCATTCTGCTCCTCATTGTCCGAATCAGTAAAACAGACATAATGATACCCGTGGCACTATTACGAGAATTCAACAAAATTACTGTTTATGAAATCCAAATAACTTGTATCAGGATATTACTTGTGTTATAATAACTATGCTGGACAATGTCCTACGATTTTTGATTAGTCATTTATTACATAATGTGAATTAGTTGATAACAGTTTTCATCTTCTATTACATTTAGTTTTGCTTAGAAGAAATCAGTGGAAAATCTTCAATGTGCTAAGCTGGATAAATATTTTGTGCAGCATAGAGACTTTTGGGTGGTGCGCATGTGTGTTTTGTATGGTGATAATCTGGAGAAGACAGGCCTAACTGGAACATCCCTGGTGGGCAGCATGGTGATACTGAGATGGGAAGCGATGCGGGAAAATGTGGGGCCTTGTGGTGAGAACTGTGAAGCATGCACGATACTGCACTATGGGTAAGCTAACAAGTTAGCTTGCCACAGTTCCAGAGATGCTGGTGGAAGACACAGACTGGGGTTATAGACAAGGCTTTCATTAATCACAGCGTTGCCAGCAGCATGAGCATCATATTCACATAGGTTCCACTTTCTCTCCACTCCTGCCCACGTTCCCTCGGGGTGAGATGGAGAGACTCATTAGGACGGTGCATGCAGGGGGATTGCACCCCTGCTGCGGATCCCTGAACTAAAGGAACCCAAATCTTTTATGTTGAACAGTGAGCAGGCCTCTCCTTTGTTCCCTAAGGAGACATGATATTTCCTGTACTGAATAATAAGCATATTGCCCTCTACCTTCTCTGCTCCCCAAGGTTTTGCATTATATAAACATCTTTAACAGTACAGTCTGAAACAAAGGGCTAGTTAGTGCCTCTCCTCATAAGATGTAAAGAAAGGCAAGAGACTCATGTGGAGAACTGTCTCTCAACATCCTGATGAAGGAGAAGCATCTTAAAACACATTTTAGCTTCCTTCCCAATTTGGCTAATCTAAGCTGTAGTGCAAAAATTACAGTATACAGTCAAATTTTATCATTGCATAAATATTCCCTATTCTTCATTTTTATTTTCATCTGTTTAAAGTTAGGAAAATCCGGCTAGCAAACTGTCTATTAAAATATGTTCTTGTCATGACAAACATACTTTATAATGACAGTAGTGAAAAATACGTGCGATGGTATACTATTTTTATGACAGAAAGTCAGACAACTTTCCAGGTTAACTAACTGTAAATATTGCAGTTCAGTCAGGTGTTCTGTTGATGGGCTGCATAAGTAATAAAATAAAGTCACATATATAAGTATGATTATAATTATACATGACATTTAGTTTTCTTGTCTTCAGAAAAATCACAAATTACATTACAGTAGATATTCATAGAACTTGTGTTCTGCTGAGAATACTGACCCAAATGTTTAAAAACAGTAATAGTAATCACAGTGCACAGAATTTAAATGTATTTTTCAAAAATTAAAACTCGACGTAAAAGAAATAAATGATTTTCCATATGATTGATTTAGAAAGTTACCTTTTCTCTAATATGTTGAAATTAGCTTCTAAAATTAATGGACATATTAAATGTATTTAATTAAAACTGAACATAAAAAAATGAACGTTTTTAATTTTTTAAAAATTAAATTAAATCTCATTAAATTTATTTCTGAAAATAAATTATTAACAATTATACTATTCAGTAGCCTTTTAGTTGCCAAAATATATACCCTGTATCACTATTTATACATGCTACATCCGGACCTAAATATATATAAACCTAAGAGTAATATGAGTTCCTTAATATTATATTTCTCTACCCCATGTGCAACTGATGTGAACACTGGTATTTTGTGGATGACTCAGAACCACAATTGGAAACAGGAAGAGAAGCAAAAAATAGTCACTTAAGTGTAAAACAATGTGTCTGTACAAGAATTGATTGCATTGATGATATGTTGGGGAAAGATGTTAATTAATTTGTCTTTTTAGTGAAACAAATGCTTGTTTTCTTCAAACCTCCTGTCCTTAGGAGAAATACCTGTTTCTAACAATACACACTAGAGTTCTTAGCATTTGCATGCAGTTGCCTGTTGTTCGGAGGACACGGAGCAGTAGATACGGAAAAGGGTTTCGCTGGGCCCTGAAAAGTCTTAGTTGTGAGAATGTATATTTAAGAATACAAGTTTCACTAGCTAGACGGTTATGCCCACCTGTTCTTTAATGCATTTGTATTTTGTGAGTTTGTGATGTTCAGGGTCCTCTAACGGGACTTAGGGCAGGAGCCCCTTTGACCACTGTAAGGGCAGAGGCAGACTTTGTAAGAGGGAGAAAATTAGGTGTGGATCTTTCTGGAACTTAAGAAAGCATTTGACATTACAATCCCTGCAACAGTTGTTTTAATATACTAGGTTGGTGATACACTAATAAATAAAGTAAATGCCTCCCTATCTTGCAAAAAAACCAGAAATAAACAAGCAAACACAAAAACCCAACACACACACACACACACACACACACACACACACACACACACTGATAACTAACTCCTGACTTCAAGTGTGTTAGGTTGCCTTAAAGACACATGAGGGACAGCAGTGTCCAACAAGGCAGAGGTGGAGCCCACTGGGAAGCAGCTGATGGACATGTTGGGCGTGTTGTTGTCAGGGATGGGTGGCCTGTGGCAGGTGTAGGGTTTCAGGCCAATTAAGGGAATGGGATTGGGAAGGAAAAATGCAAATAGCAGCATCAATTGAGTCATGAGAACTGCCTACAATGTGATCAAAGTGGGTTACAAGGAATGCAAATCCTGCATTCTAACCTGTATATGCCAAAAACGGGCAATTCACCCAGTCTTTATTAAGCATTCCTGCCATGACCTGTCGTAAGCTCTCCAGGAGACATCACAGTGGAGGATGAGATGGATGTGACTCATGAGGCGCAGTCTGGCTGTGCCTGTGAAATCCATCACTTTCCGTGTGATTTGCAGAGCCTCAGAAGAGGGTCCGAACCTTTCCCTCTTCCATCTCTGTTGCCAAAAGTCTCATTAAGTCTTTAAAAGGTACCTTTCACAATGCAAACAATCTATCAAGAGTGTGAAATATTAGCAATACAAGCTATTAGTGCCGGAGTGGTATGAGATGAGCTTTTTTTGTTTTGGTTTTTGTTCCACTAGGTATTTGAGTGACTAGAATGAGTAAGTATGTAGTCATGTAGTATAAACTCAGGTGAAGGATGGGTAAGATGTGATGGAAAGTGTGAAGCCCAAGCATGCCAGGCCCAGGTGGTCATGTAAAAGGAGATGATACTGGTCTTGATTCCCCTGTGGAAATGGTAGAGTTCACCTTTCTTAGAAGGAAGAGTGGCTTAATCTAACAGAACAATTGCCTCTTTTGTTCTTGTGTTTGTGTATTTACATTTCTTGATTTACAAAAAGAATTTGTGATGAGGAGTTCAACATTTTAGAAGTATGAGTTAAATATGTTCCACTTTTCTCATTTGTAAAAAATTACATGTATTATTAAATGCTTTAGGATCACCATGTCCTCTGGTGTGGATTTCATTGAGTGAAACATCTGTAATTATTTATAGTTCTTTATATTTACATCAGCATTACATAAAGGGTTTGTGTCCCTCCTCTCACCAATATGCCCTTTTTCTGAAATCTCTCTCACACACACACACACACACACACACACACACACACACACACACATATCTGGGGAGCCAAAATAATATATGCAAGTGGACAATTTGGTCAGCGTTCCTCAAACAGTAGTTCACCATAATCAGAAATGTGTTATACATTATTTGACATCTTGGGTGTGTATCAATATTTATATATATGTAATTAACTAATCTGGTGGATCTCAAAATGCGGTCCAAGACCTGCAGCACCAGTGTTACCTGAGACCATGTTAGGGATGTATCTTCTCCACCACAGACCTGCTGAATCTGACACTGAGATGGGGCCCAGCAATCTGTGTTTAACTAGATCTCCAAGAGACTCTGAACCATTGATCTAATTCAACTCTTTTTCCAGATTAGGAAACAGGTTCAAAGCCAGATGGTACTAGCCTCCTGGTCTTGAGAAGCCTACTCTACTGTTTTTGTCATTAACACTGAGCTTCATGTCAAGAATGTAATTGTTAGTGTCCTGGTGGGCTTCAGAATTTTCCAATCTTCCAATCCTCGTAGAAATTCTGAATCTATCAGAGCCTTCTAATCGTATAACAGGGCATTTTCCCCCATTTTAATCAGTTAGATTTTTTTTTTTTTTGATTGGAAAATTTACTATCTTTTTAACGTAAAATGTGGGATAGGTAATGAAGCACTGGGGTGAAACAGGTTCTACTAAAAATCAACTAATTTGTAAAATAAGCAAACTTTTTAATGAAAATAAAGTTGTCCTTGAAAGAACAGTAGGTTCACTGGAGGCATCTAGAAATTATGATGTGTCCAAACTGAGACTTCAAAGGTGACTCCAAAGCACTCTGGATCTCTAATTGATGAGAGCAGACACATATTTGAATATCTGAAAATGAAAGGACATTTGAAAGCACTCACATGAATTCCTAGAAGACAAAGATAATGAATAAGACTTTGAGGTTTTCTTTATAAAGCGCAGAGTTTTATAAAACAGATTCTTCCCATAACAGCGGTGTCATTTGTTCACACTCTTAGAAAATATGAAAAACAGTAGACTGGATGAGTCTTTAATGAATCTTTGAATCTTCCAAGGTGATGAGGGGAAAGTTAGAATGACAGAATTAAAACCAGGTAGTCTGATTCTTTCTTAAAGAAAAGGGGATGGATATCAGTTACATAGTCCATTTTCATTCTTTTTTCTCTTTCCCTGTGGTGAGCCACAGCCTATATTTGCACTCTAGCCATTGGAGATTAGAGGAAGCAAGGGACAGTTTTCCAGGCAGCTCTGCCTGTGATTTTGGTAAACTAAAGCCATTGTTTGGGTCTCAGCTTTCCTTTCAAATTCCGATGTAATCTCAGACTGTTTTATAAACCCTACTAGCCCCCATTTCCCCTTTCCTGATTTATATTCCTATAGACCTAAATACTGTATACATATTTAAATAAATACCTGTCTAGGCTCTTTAATCTCCTCTCCTATCAGGCTGCCCTTAATCCCATACCAGACCCTTTCTACAGTATTAACCCTCTACAGGATGGGTCTCTACAAAGGCAGATTGAAAGGGACCTTCTTGGTACTGCTTGAGGGTTTTTCCTCCAAAAGCTCACCTTGCCTTTTTGTCTAGAAAGGTATGTAGAAATAAACCCTGTGGAAGAAGTTGTGGAATAATCTCAATTTGTACAACCTACAAAGAATGCTACAGAAATATAATGTCCCCATTAGTTTACTGAAATTAACGAGGGTATGGAGGTATGAGTTAGGCTGATATGTCTTTGGAACAAATAATGTAGCTTTAAAAAAGAGAGAGGGAGAGAACTACTGCTGCAGCTTTAAAAAAATTTTTTGTTAAACTTGTTTAGCATCATTGAACTGAAAAGAGCCTCAAATTCACAGTCTTAATGTCACATTAGCATATCCTTTTCATTTTATAAACTATACTTAATTTATTTTTCCACAGGGTTATGGTAGTGATCATTATAAAAATGTATTTTTTTTCATCTGTCATAAAGGAAGCAACATCTCAGACACAGATATAGGTCAGTAGTCATGGTAATAACTTACTCTGTGCAATGATACCATAATGCTAGCTTTTCTTAGAAGAGAAAGTCCAGGGACATGGAACTGACTAGTAAGAAGAAATAACCACATGATCCGAAAGGCCAAACGGCTGATAGTTTTTCAGATGTTCCACAGGATTGTTTCCTGTGGGATATCACATCCACACAGGGATTAAACTCTGACTTTATGTCAACATTTCAGATTTGCTGGATGCCATTATTTCATCAAGTAAAATGCAAAAGAGCCCTTGTGTGGTGATTGGAATCTGAATTTGGAAACAAAATGTATTTTTTTATAACAAGAGATTTTTAAAGTAATTCATAAAGTTAGAAAACGTTAAGAATTTCCTGGAAACTTGAGTTTTATATTTAGAAAGAAAACAAGACTGTGCTTCTGGTGATTACCATGTGCCATCGTTACTCTAAACACTAAGGATAAAATGGCCCCTTGTCTTGTGGAACTTGTAGTGAATCCACGAAAGCCTTTTCACTGATTATCCTGAATCATAAAACTCCAGTTCTCACTCTTTTCTCAACTCCAGGCAACTATCCACTGCATTTAGATATGTGCATGCTCATCTCAGATTCAATTCTGATTTCTTCTCTGAGTGGAAAATGGACTGACTCCCTTGTTGATTCTCATTTGCAGTTAGTTCCACCTCTACTTGTCAAATCTCCACAATACATCTCCAATACTGAAAAGATGAAGGAAATGCCAAAAAGAAGTCTGCTTAGATAGTGTTGACAATACTTCTCTCTAGGGAGGACTGACATGTCTTGGGGACTTTAGAAGAGCCAACCAGCAGGGGCCAAAGACAGATCACTTCTACCTCCAGAAAGGGACAACAGCTGGAGCTTCAGTTCCAGCACTGTTAGGTAGAAGAAGAAGAAGAAGTGCTGAGTTATCTGTACATTTTCTGATGACTAGCCTGCTGCAGAGCAGTTGCTGTCGGATGCATTCTTGTTTGGGAGATTTAGCAGATAATCGCTAACTATTATTTGATTACAACGTGATGCTGATTGTTTGTATCTGTCAGAAAGACTCAGATCATTTAGAAATGGTATGAAGGAGTTATGGAGATGGACTTAAAAGAACTGGTCCTTGGAACCTTGACAAATAATCAGTTGTTGCTTCTAGATTAATGTATCAGGGAATCTGTGAAGCCATTTTAACCCAGCCGCCGTGCCTGACATCCAGATGTGTGCTTCTTGTTATCTAAGCAAAGGTAATAGTGGGCCGTTTATTTGCTAATTAAAAGCTCTTTTGAGAAGCTGGAAAGGGTTGAAAGATGATTTCTCTACATTTTAACTTATTAGAGAGGGTAATTGTTTACCAACAGGATGGGAAGTTATACTGGATACAGCTCCTACCCTTCTTCATATTCTTCAGTTTTCTACAGATGTTACCTAACAACAGCTGGCTCAGCTGCATCCACTTTCTCTTGCTTTCTCCCTGAGAGAATGTTTCTGCTACAGACTTTTAGATATCTTGTGGGGAACCATCAAGATATTTTGAGTTGTGTATAATCCTTGAATTCCACCCAGGTCATTGTTGTCCCTACAAACGGAGGCCCTGAAGCCAATGGATAAGTGTTCCCTCTTCCCTGCCTTGGGCCAACGATGAACAGGTGCCCCTACGTATCTCTGCAAAGGTTCCCAGCCGTATCCAATCCCAAATGCCCACAGTGGAAATGAGCTCGAAAATACACCATTGGAGTGATTTTTCCCTACGACCCTGTTTCCTAATTCTTCACTAATCCCTGTTCTTTTGAGGATCACTTCCAAAATTACATGTTGTCTACACACAAGCCCTTCCTTAGAGACTGCTCTTTGCAGTAACTCAAACTCAGATACTTGGTACCAGAAGTAGCCCTAGAAACGCCCCCCCCCCCAGCATGTGATTGTGAAATGATATGAAAGAGGTTACACCACCGATATTTTAGTATTTTGGTATTTTGGTAGGGGAGTGATTACCCTAGGCTGAATTCAAAAGCATTGTGTTTACTTTTATTGTTGCAGTTCTTCCAGGGGTTCACAGAACCCTGCCAGGAAAAGGTGCAATTTCCTTAGTCTTGGTGGTTGAGTACAAAAGTTTGATGGATACACTTAGCAGTGGCTAGAACCCTCAAATTATTTTTTCTGACCCTGTGGAAATAAAAAGCCATGACAAGAGGAAAGAAACAGTTAGAAGTCTCTGACCCCGGACAAGATAAATCAGATACATCAAAACTAATCCTGCATCCAGGAGGAATTGCATAGATGAGAGCCACCAGCAAAGACTTAGCGTTGGTGATGCCCATTTATGTTACCATGTATTTCATCTGGATGACCTCTAAAGCAACCAGAGGAATCATGGTCAATCCGTCAGTTGTGCCATGCAACCCAGCAGAACCAACAGTGCCATGAAATGCGTGATGGTAAAGGATGCTGTGTGTGTGTTCGTTGACAAGCTCTGAGAGGAGAACCGCATTGCAGACCTCTGTGGTTCTGATGTACGCCATTGCTTTCCACAGCAGAGAACTAACTTGCCCAAGGCGGGGAGATGGTCATAGAAGTACAAGAACAGAGAGAGAACATGAAATGCAGCAGCAAGGGATTGACAGCACGTTATCAGGGAGAAAGAGCCTTCCACCCCCCTACACCCTAACAAAAAAGGGGCAAGGCAAGGAAAATTAATTCTAAATCATTGAAGGCTAGAGACTTAAATTTCTATCTCTAAGTGTCGTTACATCTATTAACAGTTTATAGTGAAATACTCTATGTAAAGGGCTAGAATTGTGTCTGGCACGTAAAAGATGCTCAACAAATGTCAGCTTCTATTATTTTTGCCGTTGATGACTAATTTGATTGAGTGTGTTTCGTAGTAAATGGTAACACATATCGGAACAAGTTTGGTTCTAAATGATCACATTCAGCAGCAGGGATTATATATTACGTAGCCGGGAACTGTCCCAGTTTTCTTGATGGACCTATCTTCCAGGTACAAAGGGATGATGTCTTAAATATAAATTGTAACATCAGTTACTCACATGGAGTGTTTCTTCCTCTAGTCACAAAATAGAGCCATAGGATTTAATTACTTCAAGAAGAGTGACGTTGCCAAATGGGTAATATTGTCAGACAGTCGAGCAATGTTAGTCCATTATGCCCAGTTTTACCTCTGCTTGTTTTGTAATCCTTCTTGGAGGCCTGGTGACTCATATTCTTGGGTTGAGTAGTGCCCAGGGTTACTGAGTGACTGAGCTGCTCCCAGCCCACACTGTTGCTAGATTGTGTACTGGATTATTGTACAGCTGGATTATGGATCTTTTACTACCCTAGGTGGGTCTCTGAAGAAAATAAAAACACAGACTGTCATTATAGGAGTAATTGGGGATGCAGAGTGAAGCAAGGAGACTCGATGGCAGGAAAGATAGACTAGGAAGTTCACTTGTTTGGTACAACATCTTGGTTACATGCCTTTCATGTGTTGCTGTTTATAACTTGTCAGCTCTGGTGACTGACAAGTTATAAATTACTTTTAAAATTACTTTTAAATTTAAAATTACTTTTTACAATTACTTTGGGATGCATTATCTATTTTTTCCTCTTTCTGTTCTTAATGCGCAGGAATAAGAAAAGTAGAATTATGTTTTAACACCAACTAAATGAGATGAAATGGAATAATGGCTTTGAAACATTTTGAAAAGTTAGCAGCTATACAAAAGCGATTTCTGCATAAATTTAATATTACAGATAATGTAATGACAAAGATGTGTGCTTCACTGGTAATGGTATTAAATTGGTATTTATACCATTTTTTCATGGAAATTTTTGCATTATATATTGTTAATATCATTTTTAAAGATTTAAAACTGCCTTGAATTGTCTCCCTCACACATAGTTTTCACGTTCTTCTTCATTTACACTTTTTTTTTTTTGCAGTTCTAAAAAATAGTGTGCTCGATAAATGCCTTAAACTATGACATAGAACCTTTATGATTTAGTTGGTCCAGAATCAGACAATTTGGTTACGAGCAAGTGTCTAAGTTTTATTACAGTTTGCATGCATGGGAAAACACTCTAGTAGGCTAATTCAAAGAACCTTTCTTGGTAGGGGTAGTTTATAAGATAAGAAAATGATTACATGATAACTGTTTGATACAAAAATAAAAAGATTACTAGTCTTATGACTAAAAGGTGTCAATTGGTAGTCCTTGGCATCAGTTCAACCCAACAGGGATCCCCAATTTGGGATAGGGTGAAAGATACTTTATTTAGTGCAAATAGCTCAATTGTGATAGCCTGTGAAAATAGCACCATTGTGAAAACAGCATGGGTGTGGAACAGCTCAATACTGTTACAGCTCAATTATGAAGTAGGATGGCTGTGAAACAACATGGCTGTGAGGGTCCCTGGGGCCAGGCAGCCCAGGAGCCAGTTCCCTCTCCAGCTAGACAGCTCTGCTCTATGCCAGTCTGCTCTACTCTGCCCGGCTCTTCTACGCTCTGATCTGGTGAGGAATATTTGGTGTTCCGCCCTCAATATTTCAGCCCTAGCTAAGGAAATGCAGTCTTCAGTCTTTGGTAGAAAGGGAGCATGCAGTCTCTAAGCCAGAGGGGAGATATTTATATAGACAGAAGTCCCTGCCCGCAGGTCACTGATTGGTCCTTATAGTTTGACTGGTTCAAAAGGCACTGTCCTGATTGGTCAGAATGGTGTCACTTTGATTAGTTGATGAAGATGTTGATGGGAGAATACAACTGCATTGCTGTGATTGAATGGGGAAAGACGCAGTGCTATTGGTTGAAATACTGGAACTCCTTTATAAGAGCTGGCTCAGATGGAAGGAGCACAGTACAGACAGACAGTTCAGTGAGAGAGGAAGGCAGCTTAGTTCAGTCTTCTTCCTGAAGTGTGGTTTGCCTGAGAGTCTCCTGTGTAGAAGTGGCTGCTAGGCTCTGTTTCTTTTTCTTTTCTTAAAGTTGAGCCCAGTTAGCCACCAGGAGCCCTTCTTAGTAGGTATCTTCTTTCTTAGGGTCCACAAAGGCAACCGACCATCTGGTAGTTGGGTGCCTGGTTTCACAAACCAAATTTTAAATCCATTATAGTTCATCAAAAGGTGCTTCAGAAATGCTTATTTCTTCCCCAAAAGGCAGTTAATTGCATTTTAATAATGTTTCTAGATGTGGAAGTGTTTTTCTGTTACATGATTTTTTTCAGTATAATTCTTCTTTTTATCGTATAGTGACTATTTAGTCCTCATAGTACTTGTGTTCATAAATTGCCTATTTAAACAAAATCTTAAAAAATTTTGTTTATTTTTTAATGTGCACTGAACTCCTTTCGGGGAATAAATTGACCACATGAAAAAGAAAACATTAACTTATTTTGTTCTGCTCTGACTAGAACCACAGTTGTACAGTGTCACATTATTATGTTTGTACCCTGATTTTTTGTTTTTAAGTAAATGAAAATTAATCAACAGAAACATAATGAAAGAAAATGTATAGTTGGGTTTTGTTTGTTTGTTTGTTTGTTTGTTTTTTTGAGCAGTTGAATTGTCTCTGCAGCAGTAACTAACTTCTTTCTGTGATTCAAGGTTGAAGCAAACTTTAAGAGCTGGAGTGGGGCAAAAATCATTGGAATTTGTAGTTTGACTTTAATGTATATCATGAAACATGAGAGTAGATTATCCTAAGAAGGACTGTAACCAACTATTTTTCTATATATTTAAAGAATAAAATCAGAAAACATGCATACATTAAGGTAAACATTAAAAAGACATCATTGTAAAAAAATAGACACTGCATTAGAGTTTGAGAAATAGGTTCTTTGAAGATGCTAAAACATTAAAATGCAAGGTATAGCACTTTTTGGATGGTAGGGAAAGGATCATTTTTAAAGCTGATTTAAGAAAATACCAATAACCTCAAAAGTTTCAGTTCTAAGCAGCGGAAGTGTTAGGGAAACAATTTAAGGGGAGGTGACCGCTGTGTCTTGATCTTGAAGAGTAAGGTAAGAATGAGCTGAACAATTGTGAAGGGAAGGGATTGAGAGCAGCATGACCTAAGGAGCTGGGTAGTGTAATGTTTCCTGAGAAATGCAGTAATAATTGAGCATAAAGTGCATTTTATGTATGGCTTAGAAGAAGCTAGGAGGATAAATTATAGCTGGGAGGAGGATTTTCTGTTGGAAGATTGATAAACCTGAGAGTAACATCACCTCCCCTACCAAGTAGCATGCTTGAGTAATAATAATAGCACTGGAGAGAGCTCCTTTGTTGGAAGATTAATTTTGGCTAAGACTTCTGTTTTGCAGAGCACTGTATTTTTCCAACAATAAAGAACATTCAGAGGTGATAAGGTGATAAGAAAAAGAATACCTCATGATTTTCAGAAAAGTGTAGATTTACAATTATCATTTGAACATGTTTTTTCCTTATCAGTTTTCCATGTGGTGTAAATATAAATCATTTTCCCTGCCCCTCTTAAAAACTTTAATTATCCGTTAATCAGTGCCCCTGCACATAGATTCAGATGACATGTTGAAGTAGTTAATTCTGATTCTTTATGGGCACCGAGTGGAAACTAAGGCCACTTATTAGGGCCATAGACCCATTGGAGGTTAATGTTTTAAATAGTGTCAATTTCTTACAGTTGCTGAAAAACTTTTACATGAGGAAGGTAAGGGAACAGATGTGCGTTTCAGATAGGTAACTTTGTGTAAAGGGTATTTTGGAGGGTGGTGGGAGTGGTAGAAGTTTTAGATGACTCCTGCAGGCATGTAGATAAAGGAAGAAGGAATTGCCATGATGTTTTTAAAATAGAGGCTAAAGCTATCTGCTCAAACTGAAGGGATGTAGAGGGAGATGATACTGTAGCTTGGAATAGTTACTGAGAAAAGTGGGAGAGGAAGGTGACTAGAATCCCTCCAGCCCCAGCCCTCCCCTGTTCCTGCCACCTCACTGTCCACAGAGGACATTTGATTTTCGTGCCGTCCTGAGAAAACAGAGGGCACTATGCTTACACTCCCTCATCCCAAGTCTTCTGTATCTTTGGACTCCATGTGTGTGCTCCAGCCTTCCACACTCTCCTCCTCCCCCAGGCTGAGCCTTTAGCTGGAAAACTGCAGGTCTCATGGTGGAGATTCCTGTCTAAATCTCACCCCTTTCTCTTGCATGAAGGTTACAGCATCACGTGTTTTCGTTTATGAGCCATCATATGCATTATGTATTACCGTGTTTCCCCTCATTCCAAAGTCCTGCTGTTCATACCCAGTCGGCTGAATTTTAAGTGATTGGGATGAAACTAGGTACACATCAAGGTCTGGATTAAGGTGACTGCCAAGTATCCTTCTCACATGAATCCTTCCTTTTAGCAACTGATCCACTTAAGCATTCGTTATCCTAAAACAAAACTCCTTTCCTGAGTCCTACCTAGGCTCCTCCAACTCTGCTTCTCTTAGCTCCCAAATGGCCTCTGAGAGTACAACACATTTGCCCTTTCCACAGTCACCTTCACCCCTCAACCCTCCCAGCTGTCTTCAGTTACCATCATTCTAATGAAAATCGCCCTCATTTTGACTATCAAAGAACACACCTTTATACAAATATTTATTGGTTTGCTCATTCATTCTGCTAGACTTGGAATTCTTTTCCTCCTGTACAACCTCATTTCCCTCTTTTCTCCAGATAAATGTTTTTATGCATCACCGTTCTTATACCCCTTCTCTAAAACGACAACTCACTAAGCCCCTCTTTCTTTATTCTCTGGCTTTTATGACTATAATTTTCAAAAGTGATGTTTACAGAAGTTTAAAATCACGCTTTTGGTTTCTTTGGATTATTGCTAAATTAGCCTTTTGTTGTAATGCACATTTTTTTGCATGTTAAAAACAAATTTCTAGTCTTAATTTTAACCATTTTGTTCTGCTTAGAAATGATTTAAATTGTTCCTAGTAACTGAAAGTATGATTATTAAATTTCACTTGATTTAATGCAATGTTAATTCTCCCAGACTTGTTGTATTTATTTTATTTAATTCAGTGCTCAAACAAAATATTAGTTTCTTAAAAGTTGTTAAAGTTTCTTTTCAAAAAAGTAAATTAAAGGACTTACATAGAATAAACAGCAGTTATATTGCACATTTAAGGAAGGAAAATACTGATATATTTAAAATCTCATATTGAAGTTACAGCTGCCTCTCTGGGTTTTAAAAAGCACAGTGCTTTTTATTCTGTGAATTGTCAATGCCAAGATATTGTTTTGGGAAAAGGAAAGCTAAGAATGTTAGTTGGAAATTGTACTTCACTAGTATGGTAACTTGATTTTCTGGTTTTTTTTGTTTTTGTTTTTTTTGTACTGATGAAAGTTCTTACTTTGATATCAAGGGATTATAAGTGGATAACCCAAACTTGCAAAAATCACATCGCTTTTCAGATTTTTCAAAAAGCTGATTGCTACTATTATCTTCCTTTAAAGACTCACCATGATCTATGATATCAAATCTGCTTTTGCAAAATTACTTTTCCATGGCTCTTATTTTTTGTAAAACATACTGTTTACAATTGAAACTCTGATTAGTGTAATTTAAAGTATTTCAGAGCACTTTCTCTTTAGGGGATATGTCTCCAAATTCTTGCCTTGGCTTACAATGCCCTATATGATGGTCCCCCACCCCCCCATCTTGGGTCCTCTGGAGATAGAAATGCAAAAAGATTTATCAGGGGTTGAATGTATGAATGATAAAGTTTCCAGGGAACAGAAGTAGGAGCCTGAGGAAAGAAGATGGATTGGGTAGGAAAAGCCTCAGTCTGTGGTACAGCTATTAAAACCTCTTAACCTGAAAACAGGGAGTTCTAATCCCCAAATTGCCCTTTCAAGGAGTTATTCATTGAAGAGGATGGTCAGTCCCCAGTCACTCGGGAAACTGCTTGGGAAAAACATGTCTTTGGCTTGAAAGTTGTGGTGAATCCCCAAAACTCTGCAGCTGGAAGATCCCACCAATTCCTGTCTCATCTGTTCATTTTCCTTACAGTGTCTTTCAAAGTAAAGACATTTTTGTTTTTATGAAGTCCAGTGTATTGATTTTAGTTCTTTTATGGATCATGATTTTGGTTTTGTGTTTAAGAAATCTTTGTCTAACACAAGGGTACATCCGTTTTATCCTGATTTTTTCTTAAAATGTTATAGTTCTAGGTTTCACATTTGGGTCTTTAATTCATTTTGAACGAACTTTTGTGTATGGGCAACGTATGGATCAAGGTTATTATGTTGTTTTATGTATGGATGTATGTTCATTTGTGCCAGAATCATTTCTCAACAAAACTACCCTTTCACCATTTAATGCCTTTGCTCCTTTGACAAAAATCAATTGATGATATATGTGATGGTCTATTTATGGAATCTGTTCTCTGTCATTCATCTATATGTCTATGCTTTTATCGATACCACACTATATTGACTATTGTATCTTTGTAATAAACTTTGAAATTACATAGTGAGCATCTTCCAACTGTATTCTTTTTTCAAAATTTTGGATATTTGATTTCCTTTGCTTTCCATATATTTTTTTTATTTAAATTTATTTATTGGGGTGACAATTGTTAATGAAATTACATAATTTCAGGTGTACAATTCTGTATTACATCAACTATAAATCCCATTGTGTGTTCACCACCCAGAGTCAGTTCTCCGTCCATCACCATATATTTGATCCCCTTTACCCTCATCTCCCTCCCCCCACCCCCCTTACCCTCTGGTAACCACTAAACTATTGTCTGTGTCTATGAGTTTTTGTTTTTCATTTGTTTGTCTTGTTTTTGGTTTATATACCACATATCAGTGAAATCATAGGGTTCTCTGCTTTTTCTGTCTTACTTATTTCGCTTAGCATTATACTCTCAAGATCCATCCATGTTGTCACAAATGTTCCTATATCATCTTTCCTTAACGCCGAATAGTATTCCATTGTGTATATATACCACAACTTCTTTATTCATTCGTCTATCGAAGGACATTTTGGTTGTTTCCATGTCTTGGCCACCGTAAACAAAGCTGCAATGAACATTGGAGTACACGTGTCTCTATAGAGAAATGCTTTCAAATTTTTTGGGTAGATACCCAGGAGAGCAATTGCTGGGTCATATGGTAATTCTATTCATAATTTCTTGAGGAACCTCCACATTGCCTTCCATAGCGGCTGCACCAGTCTGCATTATATTTTTTGAATCAGTCTCTTGATTAAAAAAAAATGTTTTTGTTGGAAATCTGATTGGTATTATGTTGCATCTACGGATTGATTTTGGGGAGCACTAACATTTTAACATTATTGAGTCTTCCAGTTTATGACCACAGTATATTTCTGAATTTATTTAGACCCTTTAAATTTTCTCACCAGTTTTCAACAGAAAACCGAAACAGATATTGTATATATTATCTGTATTGTATATATATTTTAAAAGCATGACACAGATCTTGTACATATTTCGTTAGATTTATACCAAGTATTTTTGATGTTATTTTTAATGGTACTTTAAATTTAAAAAGTTTTTAAAATTAAAAATCAATTTTTTAAATTTAACATTTTTAAAGCTATAAATGTTAAATTTATTGTATACAAATACAATAGTTTCGTGTATGTGTGTGTGTGAATTAACCATGTATCCTCTGACCTTATTTATTAAGGTCTTATTTATTAGTTCTAATAGACAGCTATGTTTTATTCAATTAGAGATAGTTTTACTTATACATTTTTATTCTGTTTTCTTTCTGTTGCTTAACTGCACTGGCTAGGACTTCTGTTATGATGGGAGGTAGCAGTGATGGGTAGTCACTCTTGCCTTGCCCCTAATGTTAGGAGGAAAGCATTCGGTCTATCACTTTTAAGTAAGATTTTAGTTACAGGTGTAGCATAGATGCCTTTATCAGGTTTGGGAATTTCCTTTGAGTTCCTTGCTTGCTGAGTCACGAGTATGAAAAATTGTTAATTTTTTTCAAATGCATTTTATTGCATCTACTGCAATAATTACAATGATTACAGCAAAAGGAAAATGAAAAAAAAGTTTCTATAAAAATATCATGGTCAAGGTTATTTTCTTTACCATAGTATATAAGAAACTTCATGATTTGACTCTTGCCTATTTTCCTCTAATCTAATTTCTTGTCATTCCCCATGTGTACCTTCAGTTGTTCTAGAACAAGAAATTTCTTGTATTTATCTGAATGCATCATGCACGTATTTAGCAATGATATTTATAGTAAACCCTGGGGTGAACCACCCAGATTTTCTGTGAGGCCAAAAGTACCTGTTCCCTCGCCTGAGCGTGCTGCTGGATGACGGACCTCAGCTGGCAGCCCTCCTAGGAGTTGCCTTCAAATGCAGAGAGCCACCTTCCCTAGAATATTTTGTGTCTAAAGCAGAAGTGTCAAGACTCAACCTGTTTATCCCAAAGAGGGGCATTGACAGCAGGCCTGATTCTGAAGAAAGATCCCAACTTCATAGATCCCCAAGGGATCAGTTAAGACCTTGGTTTAACGCCATCAGAGCTAGGGTGACCAATAACTGGAACAGTTACAGTTTGCCCACAACTGAGGGGTTTCCTAAGACCTGAAACTTTCAGTTCCTAAAGTAGGAAGAAAGTTGGGAAAAACAGGATGATTCAGTCATCATAAGCTCCTCTCTCTCCAAAATCTTGTTTCACTCCTTTCGCCCACAGGTGCTGATTCTGAGAACACTGGGTGGGTAACTTCCTTATGTGAATCTCCACACCTCACTGCAACAACAAATGAGAGGAGGACAACAGAGGAAACAGGCCAGCTAGGCAGGCAAAATGCATTCCTCCATGAGAGCTATGAGAGTGACAAGCCCAGAATGGTGGGGACAAAGAGCGGAGAGAAATAGACAAGTTCATGATTTATTTTAGAGATCAAGCTAACAAGTCATATCGATGGATTGGATTGTGGATCATGGGGGGTGCGCTCAGTGTTGGGCTTGACCAGCTAAATGAATTGTGGCATCATTTACTGAAATGGGGAAGTTGATGCTAATTAAGTATGTCCTCCATTCAGTATGGGATGTGTGAGTGGAGATTTCAACATAAAGTTCTCGAGCTGTAAGGAGGTCTGGATGGTGGTACAGCTATGGGAGACGGTGCCCTTTAGTTTCAAGCTAAAGTCACAGGAGTAAATGGGATCACCAAGGAGAGTGCAAGGAACTCTTGTTCTGAAGTTTTCTTGCATTTTGAGTCCTTTTGAGAATGATGGCAGAAGCTAAGAACCCTCTTTTTAGGAAAAAAGCACTTTCCTGTAAATCTTTCTGTATTAGGGTCTGTTTCTGTAACAGACTACCACAAACTGGGTGGCTTAACCAACAGCAATTTATTGTCTCCTGGTTCTGAAGACTGGAAGTCTGAAGTGAGGGTGTGGCAGGGCAATGTCCCCCTTGAAACCTGTAGAGGGAGATCCTCCCTGGCCTCATCCTGCTTCTTGGGATTAGCTTTTATTCCTGGTATCTTCTGATTTGCACTTCCTTTACTCCGATCTCTGCCTTTCTTGTCCCTTAGTGCTCTGCTCTCTGTCCCTTTCTTCTAAGGAACATCAGTCATATTGGACTAAGGGCCCACCCTACTCTGATGTGACCTCATCGTACCTAATTATATCTACAATAATCCTGTTTCTAATAAGATCAAGAGTAGGACTTCCACATACCTTTTTGAAGGACATAACTTGATTCTAACAATTTCATACCATTTTAAGGATTCAAAAATCCATTGTAGTCCAACCTCCAAGGGCGTAACACAGAACTCTCCAACATTTGAAGGATGGCCATAGGAAGAGACAATGGCAACATGAATGAGGAAAAGCAGGTGCTTGTGTCCCCTTTCAAGAAGCCTAAGGGAAACGAGATCAAGAGAGAGGACATGCAAGCAAAGCACTGAGAGGGTCGCTTGGAAACCAGACAAGTTTTTCTTGTTGCCCATGGGCAGCTCTACACAATGCTGCCAATGATCTATCAATCAATGTTAACCTTTTTGGCTTTTATGGATGTCAGGCAATACCCTAGCACTTTTCATGCATTATATCATTAATCCTCACAACAACTCTATTAATATTTTCATATTATAAATGAGGAAATGAGAGTTAAAATAGCTTCCTTCTAGTGACATACCTAGCAGGGGAAAGGGGAAAGACATCTCAAACTTTAAGATGTTTAACTTACAACTTTTGGCTCTCTGTCTGTGCTTCTACATGCTTCCCCATTTCAGTCATTGAGTAAATTCTCCAACCATTGACTATTTGTTTTTCAACCACATTATCTCTTTATCTCATTTCATGGATTCGATAGATTCATTTCCCTTATCACCGAAACCAGAAAATGTAGTGGTCTATTTCTCTCTCACCATTTTCAGTCCTTTGTCAAGTTAAATCAGTGACCAAATGTGTTGTCAATCCCGCCCTTTAAAATCTGCCCGTGGTTCTGCATTGATCATAGATACAAATGCTGTGATCACTCTCATGTCTACATTTCCAGCCTCATCTGTCCAGGTGCTCCCAGCTGCATGCTTTTCCTCCGGCAGGACTTTAAACCCACGGAACTGTCCTGTGCTTCATCCACCCCTTCCCTTTGCTTGGTCTGGGATGGGTTTCCATCTTTGCAACTGGTGACTGCTCTTCATGTTTCAACACCCATGTCATGGTCACCTTCTCTTATGAGATATTGAATGAATCCCCACTGCAGATCACCAAGAGCAAAACCCAAATGAGGAAGACATGAGCTTTGCCCTCACCATGCATTTGATGTTATTGAAGTCTGAGGATATGAAAGGGACAGGGGACAAACAGGTAACTTGAATGAAGGACAGAATGATAATGACAGAATGATGCTGACAAAGGATTATTATAGAGTTTTAAAGAAGGCAGATAAGGAATCCTGCTGGAGGGTCATTTCCTCAAAAACGTATTTCATTCTCTGTGTAAAGCACCCCTTCTCCCAAAAAAGGAACTTTTAAAGATACGTGATAAAGAACTTTATGCCCTTATGATAAAAATCACGTTTACCCAATTGCTCATTTGGCTAAATTTGTAATTTGCTCTTTTCAGTGGGCCCCTTTAGTCCCAAGTTATTTACTTAGTTATTTACTCCTAGGTATTTATTTTTCTGAGTGATGTTTAACTTAAAAATAATGCTTACAATTACATCACCAAAGCCAGTGACAACAGATTTCATTAAGAAGTTCACTTTTCGTTTACTTTCATATTATTTATTTTTCATAATTTAGATTACTTAGGATTCAGCTTATATATCGAAATTGGCATATTTGGTACATTTATTCAATGAATATTGTGAATTATTTCTGAAAGACTGTCAATGAGTTAATTTTAGGCAGGACCAAGGACCCTGCCTAAAATTTCAAGAACCTGAGAATCTTAAAATTTTTGTTCCTTTATTGCCCAAGTTCTCCTTTAGGCAATAAAGGATTATTTTGTTTCTTTGTTTTTTAAATTTTCCTATAAATTTTGTATTATATACTTGAGGATTTGAAGTGCAATGACAGATATATATATATCTATATATATATCTGTCAGATATATATATATCTATATATAGAAAGATATATAGAGATATCTCTTTCTCAGTCTGTCTCTCTCTCTCTGTGTCTCTCTGTCTCTCTGTCTCTCTGTCTCTCTGTCTCTCTCTCTCTCTGTCTCTCTCTGAGAGACAGAGAAATTTCATTTCAAGTGAATGTAAAACACTAACTGCAAAAGTATCAAGTATTGGTTTGATCCCATCTACTATTTATCCTCCATCTTCTGAACTGCATGGAACTCTCTTCTGGTTAATGGCTTCCTTTGTGTACTCTTGTTATGCCAATATATAGTATGTACTCTTGCAATTATTTACCTGTTTTCTTTCTCTGCCTTGCCCATTCTTCAATAAACTCCTTGAATAACAAAAACCACTTTCCTTTTTCTATGTTCTTAGCACAGTGCTCAGGAACTAAAAGCACTTGAAGAATGAATGAATGAATGAATGAATGAATGAATGAATGCCTGGTTTTCACTGTGTTGCGAATCTCTTAAAGATTTAAGAATCTACATGTGGGTTAAGAACATCAGGAAAAAAAAAGACAGATTCCATTAATGTATTAAGATAACTTCAAGTAGAAGATGAAATATTTCCAAACTTAAAAATGGAAATCAGTTGGAATATGGTTAAAATGCCACACAAATTTTCCAGGGTCTTTTATTGTTTACAACAGTGAAGGCTTACATTGCTGGTCCATGATTATTTAATTATATTCTCTTTTGTGTATGCAGGATCCATGTTAGTGCGTCTTCTGTGATTTCTCTGGGTAATGTGAGTCATGTGCTACTGTGTATATATTTTTTTTTCTCAGGACCTCTGGAATTTTCATCCCGACTCGCTTATAGCACTGAAAGGAAGGCTTATTTTTAAAAGTGGAATTTCAATTACCAGGAAACCCTATGACAATAGCAAGCACTAAACCCTATACGTGACAGATGGTAGCTGCAGATTTTCCACTTGGCGGAAGCCTCATCTTGAGAATGGCTTTCAATTTACTCCTAAGAGTTGAAAAAATAGTGAATCTTTTAGTTGTACTTTTTTTGGAGTCAAAGGGATGTGTTTCCTTTTAGTTTTGTGTATATGTGTATATACACTCAACAAATTATAGCCAGTGTTCACATAATTTTATTATAAAGGGAAGGAGGGAGAAAGAAAGGAAAGGTTTTAAGTTTGCCATGTTTATTGTGAAATATTTCTGAAAAGTCTGTTCACTCCTCTTTTAACTTCAGTAAATCTCAAGCTTTTCAAAATGAAATGATTTCTACTAAGAAATATTGTTGCTTAGCTGCAGAGCTCAAATTTGAACATAGAACTGTTACTGTCTCAATCACTATCTAGTCATCTTTATTTTACCATTATTCATTGAAACATTACATGAGAAAGGGTTTTTTTTCAGATGAAAATTCTATAGAAAATTGTTAGTGGTATTATTGTCTTTTATTTATTTCCTAAACTGGTTGGTTCCATTTTAGTTCCCATGTTTTTCTTTTCATAGAGTTTTGATAATATTTAGTATAATATGAGCAAAATAAATCTCATAGCAATTGCACAAAACTGATAATTAAACATTTCAAGGATATCCAAAACTTTTCTTTAGCTTGTCAAGATTAAGAAGAAAAACAAAACAAATGCAATTTAGTGTGAACTATTAACTCCCCTGTAAGATAAGGATCATTCATTCATTCAACTGTCATGCTTTAATTAAGCATTCTTAGATGCTAAACGCTGTACCACATAATGAGGAAAACACAAAATTATCCTGAGTACAAAAAACCTAGTTAAACTTGAGATATATAAAAATTAAAGAATAAAAACAAGTGCAGTTGACCCTTGAACAATGCTGGGGTTGGGCACTGACACCCCCCCCACAGTTGAAAATCTGCATATAACTCTTGACTCCCCCAAAACTTAATTACTAATAGCCCACTGGACTGACTGGAAGCCTTACTGATAACATAAACCATCAGTTAACATATATTTTGTTTGTTATAAGCATTATATACTGTATTCTTACAATAAAGTAAGCTAGATAAAAGAAAATGCAATTAAGAAAATCATAAGGAAGAGAAAATGTATGTACAGTATTGTACAGTATTAATCGATGCTGTAAGTTTACATTATATGTTTACAAGAAAAAAAAAATTCCACGTGTTTTTAAGTGGACCCATGCAGTTCAAACCCATATTTTTCAAGGGTCAACAGTATAAGATGTAATCTATAATGCATGTCAAATATTGAGGAAGAAAACAATATATATAATGTCCTGAGAAAAATGAATCATGAATTTGGCTTTTGAAATAAATACCATATATGATGGACAGACAGGAAATCAAAGGGTTTGTCCATACAGAGATTGTAGAACAACAGCCTAGTTTGGTTTCTTAATTGGAATTTATTGTAACCTACTCTATTGGAGAGTAATTTGAATTGATGTTTGCTAGACTCTGAATCCTAAAGCTGTATCTCAGTTCTGTATGTAATTTACAAATTAAAATTTAAGAAAAGCATAGCATTGGGTAACTAAATCCTTGAAACAGAATACTTTCTTTTAACTTTTCCATTTATCATTTCAGTTGTAAATTTACTCCGCGTAAAAGAATATGATACTTTTGCTATTATAGCCACTCGGATGTTACACTTCAAAACAAGTTATCTGTCTATCCTTTGGTAGCTTTATTTCTGAAAGCTACAGTTACGCTAATGAGAATTCTTTTGTTAGTTTCTTGGGGGTAGATATTTGATTTCCATGTTTCTTCCTTTTGGTCAATGATTAAAAGAATTAAAGAAAATTCATGTTTGGGAAACTAATAATTACATTATTTCTCTACAAGTAATAGAAATTCAGTGCCTTTTGTACCTCATGAAGGTTATTATAAATGAGCTCACTAAATCTTGCGCTATGAATTTAGTTCAGTGAATGATTTCCATTAATTCAAAATTCTTCTTCATTTAGTGGAAATACATTTTAGCCTAAGGAAGCATTTAGTGTAGCAGTGTGTCATCACACTGTTTCCTTAACCACCTTTAACTATTATTGAAGAAGAATTCAGGTTAAATGGTATGAGAGATCAGATATCCCAGGAGTCATTCTCCACCCCTCCCTCTCCCTCTCTCCTGATTTCCAGTTTGCCCCCAAGTCTGGTTCATTTTGCCTCCTAAATATCCCTCAAATTCTTCTGCTTTTGTCTACCCTTTGTGCCTCCTACGCCACGTCATCGTTTCATCTCCCATCACTGCAGTGGCCTCCTTGCAAGGCTCCCCACATCTGCTCAGGCCCCAGTGGTCTTTTCTGTGCCCGATAGTGGGCCCTCTCGAGGGCACCTACCTCATTACCTGGCCTCCTGATTTAAAACATGTCAGAAGTCTCTCTGTATGCTGAGGATAAAGACACAATTCCTGAGAGTGGCCTACAAGGCCATGCATAATACCTTTCCTCCCTGGTCCTCAGGATACATTTCAGATCACCCCTCTCCTCCCTGTCCCACCACCATCTGTACTCAGATCATAATCGTACACGTCTTCGGTCCCTTGACCTTGACACGCTCTCCCCTGCCATATGCTGATATTTCGTGTGATCCAAATTTCTCCTCCTTATCGTTGAGATGTCAGTAAAATGTCTTATCCTCAGAGAAGGAAATGTCTTTCCCTTGACAATTGTACCTGGGTCAGGTCCTCCCGTTACAGCATCAGAGCAGTGCAGCTCTTCTCCTCACTGCAAGTTTGTATTCGTCAGGGCCTGCACCATGTCTGTCTTTACTTAGGATTTTATTGCCTGGGTGTAGGACATAGTCAGAAGAAAAACAGGCAATCAGTAAATATCATAAAGGCTATGAATTATGAAAAGGCTTTACAGTTTAAAATCTTGTGAACTATTAAAGAGGCAAAACCAACCCATTTCATGGAGTATATATATGTTATATCTCATAAACAGTCAGAGAAACAGGGATGGAAGCTTGAAACTTCATGGATTATATGTTCCAACTGTTGTTCAATTGTAACCCTAAAAGATGTCATCATTAAGCTACTAATTAATCATGTTTTCATTGTTGTGATAAGATCGAGATGCTATTGTATATGATGTTATCAATTTTAGAAAATTACATAGAAAATAAAGTTGCTTATCCTTTTCAGATCCCCTTCCCCACCTCACCTCCCAGATGCCACCCGTTGCTCCAGAGACCGTGTTTCCTCAAAAATAAGACCTACCTGGATCATCAGCTCTAATGTGTCCTTTGGAGCAAAAATTAATATAACACTCAGTCTTATATTGTGTTAGATAAGACCCGGGCTTATATTATAGTAAAATAAAACTGTGCCTTATATTAATTTTTGCTCCAAAAGACGCATTAGAGCTGATGATCTGGCTTGGTCTTACTTTCGGGAAAACATGGTATGTAACAGCCCTACCACCTGGTCTTAGAGAGATTGAAGAAGTTTGTTTACCCCTGAGGATTAAATATAAAGACCTTCCAAGAAGCCAAAATAGTTCTAAATCCAGGGAGCTGTATCTATATTGGAAAAAAGACAGAATCACACTGAAAAGATGTAAAGGAAATGAGATAAGAACTTGAAAAGCAAGTAAGGAGAAATGAAAACAGGCAGAGTCCTGTCTTGATCATTTCAAGCAATCTACCATGCTTCGACTTTTGAATGTCTGAGAGCCCACATAACAGGTCTCTATCTCAGATTGCCCCTGGAGTCAGGTTTTGATGCTGATAAATGTTATTTTCACAACTTGCGGTTGCCAGATAAGGTTTCTCTGTATTAGCCAGAGGCCAAACATCTTCCTCCTTTCTTCTTTTTTTTTTCCTAATTCATTTTTGCAGTCATCACGCCTCACTCATGGGCCACTATGGTTAGAAATACCTTTTAGCAGCTGCATGAGCCAATAAAGCAGTGTATCCATGGGCTGCTTTGGGGTTGAACGGTGATTTTCAAGAGCGGCACGACAAATTTCAGGATGAGACTCAGTCTGAGAACAGTACAAACCACGTCTTATATTTCTAGATTGCCTTTCAAGGAAGGCCCACTATTCCAATGCTTACGAGTCCAAAAACTACCCAGTATTATTAGTACCCCTATTTTCTCAAAATCTAACCTAGTTTAGCCAGACAGCTGATGTTGTCTTTTAAACTTATGTAAAAGAGAAAATCAGTCTGAATCATCTTATACAACCTTTTTCCACGATATAGAATATTCCATAGGGTCAGTTGAGATTGAACTCATATTCTATATTCTATATCTACTTTGGTTCCCCAATATTATAGCATGAGGCTCTGAGACACTTCATCACCCGGATATACCTTCTAAATCACCAAACATTTGTTATGCAATATATTTGTCTTCAAATTCCTTGACCTTTGTGAATCCTTGTGTTTTGTTTTTATGTTTTTATTGAATAGATTTTATTGTCCTTGAATTCCCTGATCTTTGTTCTGCCTTATGCTTTAGCAGGTAGCCTAGAAAAATAAGTAAGAACTTGGATGGTTGGGCCAGAAGACAAAGGTCTGAATCCCCCACTCTGCTACTTGCTAGCTTTGTGACTTGGTCAGTTACTTCTCTGTGCTTCAGAGAAGGATGATAATAGTACTTATCTCTTTAAATGAGTTAATACCCGTAAAACTCTTAGAACAGTGTGCATATCTTAATAAGACTTAATATACTGATATTATTATGATTACTATCATTATCATACTCATTACTATGTCACATTTTATTAAATGCCTACCTTATGCTGGGCATTTTGCTGGCAATGGTTGATACTGATTAACCTAACAGAAATAGCTCCTACCATCCAAGAGTTTAAAACCTGGGGAGCAGGGGCAGATTTTGAACAAGTAAACAAAAAGTAAGTTGATAGCTAAGGTGAATGAAATGAATGAGATACTAGGGTTGTAAATAACAGGAGAGGATTACTACAGAGAGGAAGGCCAAGGACAGCAAGTCTGAGGTGTATTCTCATGTTATCTCAGGATTGAAAGAGAGCTCATTATGACAAGAATAGCGACAGTTTCCTTTCAGGAAGAGAACCTTAAGGAGGAAAGCACTTGCTGAACTATAGTAATGAAATAAGATTGTTGTGGTTAACATTAGAGTGAGAGAACAAGACAGAAACAAAGTGAGGTCGAAGGAGCTGAATCGTGTATTCAGCATGGCAGGGGTTCGGTTTTAAGTTCAGTGGAAGCCAATACAAGACTTTCAAGTAATAATGCTTTAAAATTGTAGAAGATTATTCTGTCTTCCATGTTGGAAAATGGATTGGAGGGGGAATGATAAAATAACATAGAGGATTTCTTTAATATTCTAGGTAAGAAGTAAGATGGTAGAGAATGGTGGGAGTGATGATTAAGGAAAGTGTGGTATCTATGGAATATGAAAGTTGAGAGGGGAAAGAAAAATAAAAGATGAGTCCCGATTATCTGGCTCAAACACCTGAGGGAGGTACTGATGCCATTACTAAAAGGAAGAAGACAAGGTGTGGATTCAGTGTGAGTGGTAGGGGAGAGAATAGAATGGAGAATTCAGGTTGGGATTAAGAGTAAGATAACTCTGACACAAGAATAGCGGCATAAAAACATAATCGGAAATATAAATTTGAAATTCATATAGACTAGGTATGGGTTGGAGATATGAATTTAGGAGATAATCATATAGAAGATATTTAAAGTCATAGGGATAATGGACTTGATCTAGGAAAATAATGTAGAGAGACAGAGAAATGAAGATGTTTGGACCAACCCCTGAAGACTTTCAATATTGAGAGGAAGACATAACTATCCATTTCTCTTTACTCTGGATAAATGAGTAATTGCTTTATTATAATATAATGCTATAAATAATAATATATCACTATACAATATAGCATTGCTGTATGTTACGTGATATTATAATATTATGCTGAGATGGAAGACTTACAAATGCTAATCCCCCTGTCAGCTATTGTTTTGTTTGGCTCTCTGGAACTCACTTTCCCAAAATATAAAAATAAGTTATCATGAAACAGATCCTAGATATAACGTGACATATATGGTAGCAAATGAAAATGCGCAGATGTTAGAAATGCTAATCCATACATTACTCTGAATATTTGTATTGCTTAATACAAAGTAAAAAGAAAAAATATGGTAATGAGGTAAGTTGTTCAGGTCCTATAGGTGACCACTTACATGGCGTGTTGCTTCTTTCATAAGAACTATTTTAAGAAAAGAGTGATGAAAACTAAGGGCCATTCATGTCCATTGAGAAATTTGATAATGTTCAGATAAAGTTATCTGGATACAAAAGAGAAACAATGTATTGGACCAGAGACAAGTGTCTGGACATTGTCAGACACTATGTGACTAGCGAGTAATTGTGTGTCTTTCATTATGACTTAGCTTCCCCCGCAATTCCACAGTCTTGGTCATTGGAGTAGGGGTCAGTTATAGGAATCTAAGACAACGGAGCTTTGGCCTCATCCAGACTAAGTACTCAGTGTCTCCTGGAGCATCTGCGGCCACCATCATCTTTGTACCTAGGTGTCTTCTGGGACCATCAAGGAATTGAGCTGAGAATGTCCCTTCCTGTCATAAGGCATAATTCTAACAAACAAGAAAATGTGTGTGTGTATGTAGGTATACATGCATGGGATTATATGAGAGAATTATTGGACAGATGTCAGCTTCCTCCATTGCCTTCAACTTGCTTCAGTCTTTTCAATGAGGGCTCTGTGGACAGCCTCCTTTCTGAGTTCACAACTGTAATCACCTCCAAACACGATCGTCAAGGAAAGAGAAAAGAGGCTTATTGAGACAAGCTTTCAATTGGGCTTAAAAAGTGTCATAATCCAATGAAAGGAGATAATCAGATCACATCAAGACTCAGGAAGACAATGAGGAGTCTTTAAATTGGCTTCAGTTACTGTTCACTTGATTAAAGACATTCAAGCTTATGGCATAAAGCCACATGAAATTTTTCAAGGAAATTCTTTTTTCTTCTTCTTTTTTTTTTTTTTTTTCCGGCATGGAAGAATGTCTGAAATTCAGACTGCCCTGGTAGCTTAAAAATATTTAGTTTAAACAGAATTGCCCACAAAACAATTAGATCATATATTTTTTTTAAAGGCAAATAATTAATCGGGACATTTTTGTGAATACAGACAGCTAAGAGTTGGAGAAAGCTTAATTGACTTGCCAATGGAAAACCAACAGGGACTCATCCAGGATGGTAGCCAGCCTAGAGAGTGGGAGCCATTTCTTTGATACCAAAATACAGGCAAACCTTCATTCAAGGAGCAGTGAACCTGCATATGCGGGATGACTAGGAGTGTACCAGGTGGAATACTGTATCAATACTGAAGAGACAGCTGGAATCAGAAATAGGCTTCACAATTGGCACACACATAGACACTTTTTTTATAAATAAAGCAACTCTGTTGATGGTCCTGAAAGGAATATGCATTGTTCTATACCCTTGGCATACTTAACATTTTTTTTTTTTGAGTCTTATGCTTCAACAAAAGAAACAATAATTTATAGAAGCTAAGGGATAAGAATAAAAAACAAGGCACCTGGAACGAGTGCTGATTATCACACTGTCATGCAGTCATGCCAGACACATGACATGGTAAATACCAACAACCCTATGTAAGGCATTCATACTTAGGATTGTATCAGAACAGGTTGGTATTACTGCATTATTTCATTTTCTGAAAACCAAATTGCATCTTCCTAATTTTGATCTGGTCCACCTAAAACATGATATTCTTGAATCTGAAAAAAATGCCTTTTGTGAATTATTTTCTTGTTGATCTCTGACCAAAGAATTGCCTTTTAGTTATACTATTATATACATTGAGTTATATTACAGGGTATATTCAATAACTTATGTATGAGGTCAAAAGGAAGCGATGAGATGGTAAAAATTCGCACCAGTTGTTTCTAGTAAAGATCTTGTCATGTGATAACTTTCCCTTCAAGGTGCTATATTAAAATAACTTGAAGGTCCTTTATTTTTGTGTCTTATTTCTATATAGAAGACACTTTCTATATTGCCAAAGGCTGTCTTTGTCAGCTAAATCTAAAGTGCAGCATTTTTTGAGGTATAACCATTATGAGTACTATGGCATTTTATGTATGCTCAATTATAAGTTGAAGCAGAGCAAAATAATGCACATACAACTTAGTGTGGGGACCATATTTGTCATGTTGACTGTCCGGCATAAAATTCCCTTTGTTGTTGAGTGACTGTGGAGAATGTACTTTTACTGTACAGAGTGATGATTTGAAGAGCAAGGTGACTTTAGCATGCAAGAAAGAATGCAGGAAAAACTATGTCAAGGATCAATTGTAAAGGAATGGCATTGCCGTTCAGGCAGCCAGTAAATCAAAATGGAGGAAAATCCTAGGGGAAAAAAAGTGTCTCCTGTTGGGCTGTGTTTACTGAAGAAAGTATAGAAGAGTCTTTTGAATCTAAGGACACAATTGGAAGGAGAATGTAAGAATTGTCTACAATGGTGGTTTTTCAATGTGTAGTTCTACAGCTAACAGCATCCGCACCACCGGCAAACATGTGAGGAGTGCACATTCTCTTCCCCACCACA
Organism: Rhinolophus hipposideros; assembly: GCF_964194185.1. Lineage (NCBI taxonomy): Eukaryota > Metazoa > Chordata > Mammalia > Chiroptera > Rhinolophidae > Rhinolophus > Rhinolophus hipposideros. The sequence continues at coordinate 19,462,189 of NC_138058.1, read as the reverse complement.
AACCTATTGAATCCGAAATTCTGTGTTCGCACAAACATTCCCGGTGATTCCGATACACACTTAAAATTGAGAACCATTCGTCTGAGCTGGGATCATTGTCTGAAATGCCCCGATGAGCTGCTCACATTGATTGGACTGACGTGAGAACTGTCAAAAAGCTTCCGTGTGACTTGACTCTTTCCTTGCTGGACTGACTGATGTGCTTAAGAGAAACCCTCCGCCTCCCACCCCATGTGTTCTTCAAGAGAGGCCAGTTTCTCCTTGAAGATCAAGATAGTTGAGGTCTGACTACTTCAAGAGAGCATGTCATACTTAGTTAAAGTGATTTAATCTTACATTTGGTGACATTCGGAGATGGTTCTGCCAGGGAGACTACAGTGGAAAATTGGCTTATCCCTTATTTAAAAATCTATTCCTATAAAATGCCTCCTATTCACTGCTTACTCATGTCTACTTTTTTAAAAGTGTAGTTTGTCTTCTCTTAGATAGATGTCTCAAGATACAAAATATTCAAAAAGAGATAAAACATGTTGGCTTAAATGATTGGTAAACTTTATGTGACCTTATTCCATTATTTCATGATACCAGATTTCGATTGGAGAATGTCTGTTTCAGTGCCCCCAGAAGTTGACTTTGAGTAAGAATTCCAGCATAAGGGATTCATTTTGGAGATGATCCCAGGAAATATTGACAGGAAACTGCAGACAGAGACATACAAGGGCACGGAGCCAGCAACAGCTTCTGCTACAACTGGGAACCTATGAAACGCAGTGCAAAACCCCTCTCAGAGTTACCCTAGTGAGAGGTCTAAAGGGAACGGAGTTTTTATTCAGGATATTACAAGCTCCTGTCTGTCGTCAGTTACGGGCTGGTAGTGGATGTAGAGTTCGCATTATTTCTGTGCCACTTTCGCTCCGGACAAAGCCCCGGACAAAGAGTCCTGCTGCTGACGTGGAAGTGGGCACAAAGGCAAAGAGAGGTTCTGGGGGGGTGTGGGCCGGCCCAGCAGCATCAGCTAAGCAGTGGAACTGGTAAGAGGTTGGTAAGTGGTAACGAGTTGTGGTTGGGCCAGAGGACAGGACGCCTAAAAGGGGAAATGGAGTGGGCAATAAATAAATAAATAAACAAATAAATATTTAAGCAATCAAAACCAAAACAAGAATCCTGGGACTCCCAAGGGAAGTCACCATGTTGTCCAGCCATGATCCTGGCTCTCAGCATCCAGGAGCATTTATTTAAGATTCACCCGTGCTTGACATTGTAATCCACCCTAGGAAAACAATGAAAGCAATATGGCTCCTTGCCTGAGGTGTCTGACAAGCTGGTATAGAAGCCGGAAGCAGAAAACTAGAGCGAGGTCCAGGCTTTCGTTCAAAATGACAAATGCAGGCTGTGAAAAGAATGGCCCTGATGTTTATGGAGGGTACAAATTAAATGCAACCTGCCCAAGTTTGATCGCATGCCCATTCTGGTTACCCACATTGTCAGAAAGTTACCCTGTGAGTCTCCAAGGGTATTTTGTTATTCTGCCCTGCCAGAAAACAAAGCTTAGTATAACATAGAATGTGTATGTTATGAAATGTTAGAATTATTAATTCAGAATAATTGAAAAAGTCACTAATGGCAGCTGGCTTGTCTTGGAGCACTTTTAATTACAAAGGTGACATATTGCCACTCCTCATCTCCACCCCTCTTTTTTCTCTTTCAGACATATAATTTGGAAAACCATAAATCAGTCTGTCCTTTTGGTCGATATGAACCTAACAGGCCAAATTACTATACTTTGCTTAATCATTTTAGAAGGAAAAAAAAAATTCTGTTTTCTTCTTATAAATAAATTTACAAGTTTCTCAAGTAAATTAGATTTTTATAAGATCTAGTATAGATCTTTGGTTTTAGTCCCTTAGACTAAAACATATCATATAAATTTGAGAATAAGAAAAATAAGGAAAGTGTTTATTTTTTTTCTCCTTGAAGCATATCCTAATTACTTTCAATTTTTTTTCATTTTTCCGCTTAGGCCACCTTCAGTAGAATCATATTTATAATTTTTTTATGGCTTCGCATCCTTCAGCTCCTTAAGGCTAACAGTCCAGAATTCATTTTCAAACCTCTTTTTTTTTTTTTTTTGATAAATAAGGTATTTTTCTGTCTGTGTTGCTATACATAGATTAAGAATAATTGACTCTTTCCCACATTTTTCTCTTAATACAATTTGACTCCAAAGTCATAATGGGAAATATGTATCTCACTTGGGTAGCATTCCTGCTTTTCCTCTATAAAGGTTATTACAAGGTAATTGGTAATTCAGTTATTTCCTCATTTCTAATTCATACTGTTTTTCTACTAGTTGGATTCTTTTGTTCTCAGTGTTTATTCACTAAGAGTGCACATTTTTTAAAAACATTACCAGAGCAATTTCAGTCTTCTACCCTTCAATGAAAGAAGAAAATATTTGCATTCCAATGTTTCTTTCCATCCCTTAGTTATGTATTGTAACCTCTGATTTGTTACAAATACACCAGTAAATTTCATGCAGATGATTAACAATTTGTGCATTTTGTTCAGTTTTGTCTTCTTTTTGATATTTGACATTTCCAGTTTTCTTTAGCAATCTCCTCAGGTATATGAAACCAAATTGTAGTTCACTCATTCCTTAAAGCATTGGGCTTTTTCTCAAGTCCTGGCTCTCCAGTAAAGTGCCTGAAGCCATTTTCCTGATCAAGCTTTCTAGTTCAGTCCTGTGCTTGACAGCTCTGTGATTCACCCCCAAATTCAATCTCATTTATCACTCTTGGCACATTTCTAAAATGGACGGCCTGCTTTGCCTATGGCCACATTCGGTATGCAACAAAGTGTGAAAGGAAATACTCCCACACTACCTAGAGGAAGTTGAAAGTGTTCCACAGCTATTATCGGAACAGTACTTGATTACTCCCCTATGGTGAAAGATCTGACTTGGACCTAGGCCTCCCTGATTTTTATAAAGCGTGTACTCACCTGGTGTTCTTCACTGCATGGCAAATTTGTCACATTAACGATTTGTCACTATGCTTTTTTCCTTAATTTCACCTAAGGAAGTTATTTCTAGGGAAGCCAATTTAAGAATATCCTTTCTCTCATAAATATTGCTCCATTTACATTGACATTGGTTTTTGTCTTCAATGAACTTGGCAGCTTTCTGGTGTGCAGTCTTTATATAGATAGCTCAGTCATTGGTCGTATCGTGCTTTATTTTGCTGAAAGAAATCTTGAGAGAGACTGAGCATAGGTGCTTTGTTTTCATACGCATCCAAACAAAAGCCGGCCTGTCCGTGATTTCATTTCAGCATTCAGTCACCGTACATGCGTTCCTGAATTCATTGAATATTAAATGGGATGAGCATTTGTTGACGGCTTCTTGTGCACCCGCCCAAGGCCTCGATGTGGTTATTGAAGGATGCCAGTACCAGATGCAGCAGTGTCAACAGCATATCCAGCCATTTCTCTTTCGATCATTGTATTTTTACTATTCTTTTAAGTTTTGAATTTTATTTTGTCTTCTGCTACTGATTATGGTTATAACATAACTATAACCTAACTATAATCCTTTTTCACTTGTTTTGTTCTCAGGAAATGAAACTAATTTAAATGTTTGCCTGCATTAAACCCTTAGGAAAGGTAATTTTGTATGTATAAGTGAGAAGCTCACCAAACACGAACAGGAAAGGATCCAGGGCATGTGATTACCTGGACCCTCTCCTGGCATCAGATTTTGAGAATTTACTCAAGAGCTTGATATGTTGAACCCAATTCCATGGATCTCAAGAGAGTTTTTAATGCTGCACCTGAAAATAGAGTTACATTAAAGATGTGCTGGCCCTCGGCCAGATAGTGAAGCAGAAAAAAATATGTCTTCTGGTGTCAGTGCCCTTAGCTCCACTCCTACCCTCTCTCACCTATGGGAACTGTCCTAGAACTCAGTGCCTGTTTTCTTTTCCTTAACTACACAGAAATGCCTACCTTGGTCAGACTCTTTGCCCAATAAAAAGCAATGCTGTCAGCGCTTCTCTCTTTTTAGACAGAGAGAATTTTAGTGAAAATCATCAGTTAAGAAGTCATTCCAGTGATTGTTGCTTCTTCCAGACAATACCTTCTTCAGACGAAACAGTGGGATTGCAACCACCACAGAGGGCTGGTGGAGAAAATCTTTCCATTCACTACATCTTCATTTTTTTGTTCTTCACTGCATGTCACCCAGAAAACCTGTGTACTCAAATTGATGCACACTCTATCATCTTTTTATCACCAGGTATGAACCAATAAAACAATACAAACAGATATTCTTGGGAGACATCTATTTCTCTTTCTTAGCACCTACCATTGAGCAGACTTTCCATGAAGAATCTTTTGATTTCCTCTTGCAATATATGTACCCACTCATAAGCATATATTATTACCTGGAATTTCTTTAGTATTTACGTTAGTAGTATTATCCTGGAAATATCACTTACCAAATTGTACTTTTCTAACTTAACTAAATGAACCTAGTGTATTTTTTGTAGTTACCTTATATTATTCCGTTGGATGCACAAATTAACTATTTTATTATTGTTGAGCATTTACAGTATCTGCCTGTAATACCGAGAGCTGCAGTAAACAAGTGTCTCTATGCTTCTCAGAACAAATATAAGAGTATCTTGTGGAAATATACTTAGAAGTATAATTGTTAAATAACATAGCCCAAATGTAGGTATACATTCTAACAGTGGTACTGGTACATGCAACTAACAGTGATTTGTTCTTAGATCTGCTTTTTTTTTTTTTTTCTCTTATAGGCTGATTAAATGTAGAATTGCTGAGCCCTAGGGTATCTGCCATTCACCTTTACTAAATAGTATGAAAATAATCTCTCTTCACAGTATTATATGGGATTTCCTGTTTCCAACTTCCTTTCTTAATTTTATTAGAGTGTTCAGTGTTTGTTTTATTTCCCCAATCTTATGAGAACAAAATTTGTATCTTACCATTACTTTAATTTCCATGTCTTTGATTGTCGGGCTTTTCCTATGTTTATCAGACATGTGGGCCTGCTATCATTCATTGTCTTTGCCTACTTTTTCATTGGGTTGTTTGTTTTTCTTCATCTAAAATAGCTAGCCTTATATTTAAACTTTGCATTTTATGTATTTTTTGTTTGTTTATTTGTTTGTTGTTTGTTTGCAAATATGTACTCCTGGACTGTGATTATTTTCAGTTTGTTCATGCCTATTTTTTATATTAAGATTTAAAAAATAATGTAATTAATTTTATTAATCTTTGTTGAGTGTTTTGGAAATTATTTCCTATCTCAATATCATAAATTCATATCCCTATATATTTTTTGTTAAATGTTTAAAAGTTTTGCTTTTACATTTCTCTTTGATTTTTATTCTGTAAATTAGATCTAGTTCTATTATTTTCCCTATTTATAGTCAATACTTAGCACCATTTGAACAGTTCATCCATCTCCCATTTGTCATATGTCATATTTGAATACATAAGTAGGGCTGTTCCAAGGCATTCTATCCTATGCCATTGGTCAATCTCTGCATGCATAGCACTTTGATTTAATATAGCTTATTAATAAATATTTATATCTGGCAGGTCAAGACTTCATCTCTTTTTGCTGTTCTTCAGAATCATTTTGTCTATTCTTTATTGGCCTTTGTTCCTAAATCTGAATTTTAATATCATCTTGTTAAGTTTTCTACAAGAGAACTCTGTTGAAATTTTGATTATGGTTATATTAAATGTATAAATCGATTTGGAAAGAATTTACGTCTTTAAATATTTTTCTATATCTTCGGGTTTTGTTCTATATATTTCAATAGTTTTATCATTTCCTCCGTACAAGTCATTATACTTTTTGTCAGTTTTATTCCTAGGGATTTATAGTTTTTGTTTCTTTTGTTTTATTTTTAAGTGGCTATTATGATAAGTTTTGTACTGTTTATCTGTATTTTAAACATTTTTTAATGCCTCAGGGACATCATAACAAACATAAGCTATGATGTAGTATGTGGATTTTGATTGAATATCAAAAATAATATCTAATCTAATATAGTTTTGTGGTTGCCTTGGAATTTGTTTTCTTGGGGCGATAACTGATGGGAATTAGCTTTTAGATCATTGTCTTTTTTTTTTTTTCCCACCCCTCATGCATGTAGACTGCGAATAGAATACATTGTGTGTATTTCTTGGTCAGTGACTCAAATACTGAAGAATGTTCCTCTTCTAAGTGATATTACTGACGTTTAGAAAATCATCACTTAGTCACATGTATAATCATCTGCCTTGACTTAACACATTTTTTAATATTACTTGTCATTTCAGTTTTCCCAGTGGACTCAGGGAAAACTTTGATTAAGTATTTATCAGGCCTTAGGGTTTTGGGATATAGACGTACATTAAATACTGTTGACACTATCATTATCACTTAGCATAATACCTGACATGTAGTGGATTCTCAGTAAGAAAATAATTCAACAAATATTAGTGGTGTTATCACTGGGATGTTAAAGATAAGTTGGAAACATTACACTAGGCCATATTCTGTTTATAAAGAACTTTTTAGTGTTTGACATTTATTGGAATTCTAGACAAAATAACAGTAAAAATTCTAGTTTTTAAGTTTTTTTGTTTATTTTAAGTTATTTGTTTAAAAGTCTTACATACCAAATCTGTTGGATGGACCTGTTTGTTTGTTTGTTTGTTTTAAAATCAGATTTCTTATTCAATTATATATTTGGAATAGCAGTGAAATTTATGGATAGAAGCAATCAGCCAACATCGGCAGGCAAGTTACCAAACATTTCAGTCATTTTTCAGTTTTCTCAGGGTGACTGCTAGAGTTCCTGAGTGCAGTGAGATACGGGATGTTTGACATCCCCTTAGTTTGGCTTGGTCTTTTGGGCAACTGAGGTTTTACCAGCTTTCTTGCAATATCTCCCTGCATATCTGCCAACATATGCTGCCGAGCTGACCTATGTCTTCTGTGTGTCCCTGGGAGACCGAGGCAATTAAAGGTGAGACCTAAAGCTTACATGACACCTTCCATGCTACAGGACTACCTCTCTTCATCTTTGACTCTCTCATCTTGACGTACATAGCGCAATATCCACTGCTTACTCCCCTCGTGTCATTTCTAATTGCTGACATTGCTGATCTCCAGTTTTCTTGTTTCTTCTGCCTCCTGACACTTCTGGTTCACTTCCCAGCCTTGCATGGAAGAGACAGGTCCTGTCCATCAGAGCATGGCAGCCATTCAAAGCCCATTGGGTTTAATCTTCGGAGCATCTGATCCTCTTGGCAACACATCTCTTTTCCTCGTCCTCAGGGAGGATGCTTTTCACTCCTTAAACTGGTTACATTGAGGCCCTTTTGGGTCAGCAGTCGTTAGAGAAACTTGAAATTCTGGAAGGCTGGTACCTTGATAACTGAATTTTACTGTGAGTGTGAATTTTACTGGCTTCTGCTCAAACGCTTGTGGCCATCATGGTGGTTGAATAATTTCTTAGGGATATAACAACAATGGTGAGGTGCGGAATATATTAAACGTCATTTTTAAAATGCAGTGTTTTCTCAAAGGGAGTACTCATGTCTCCTTTTCTATCAGTTTCCTAGGGCTGCTGTCGTAAGGTAAGGTACCACAAAATGGGTGGCTTCAAACAACAGAAATTTATTCTCTCACAGTTCTGGAGGCTTGATGTCCGAAATCAAGGTGTTGGCAAGGCCATGGTCACTCTGAAATGTGGAAGGGAGAATCCTTCCTTGTCCCTTCATAGCTTTTACTCGTTTGCTGGCAACACTTGGCATTCCTTGACGTACAGCTTCAGTGCTTCAATTTCTGCCTCTGTCCTACAGTGCTGTCCTTGTGTGTCTGTATCTGGTCTCTTCTCATAAGGACACCAGTCATATTGGATCAGGGCACGCCCTAATTCAGCATGACCTCATCCTAACTTTATTACATCTACACAGAGTCTCTCTTTCCAAATAAGGTCACAATCATGAGTAGTGGAGGTTAGGATTTTGACATAGCTTGTTTTTTTTTTTTTTTTTTGGGGTGTGGGTACACACAATTCAACTCATAATACCATTGACTAATGTTGAGCTTGGTGTATAGGTATGTAGGTTGGAGATGCATTCTGTGATTTTCTTTTTCTTTCTTTCTTTTGTTTTCTTACAGTGTGTGTAGGAGGATGTCAGGGAAAAACTTTCTTCTCTCCTAGACCATTCTTTATCTTCTTACTCCCCAATCCTCAATACACTTTCCCTTCATAATTTATTGTTAGAAAGTGAGAAGAGGTGTTTTAAAAATAATCGATGTTTGAAAATACAGTTTTAGTCTATGGGGAAATAACCCAGCTCTTCCGAAATATTTATGCTTTATTGTTCAGATCTTTGTAATTTCTATAGGTGATTGATTTTATTTTTAGAAAATTACCAAATTTAAACAAAAAGAAATCATATTATGTAGGATGTTATTCTAAGATGTTTGTGATTAGGGCTGATTGTGAATATTTATTATAATAATACTGGACCAAGTCCTCTGTATTCATTGGTCCTTTCTCTGCTATCCATAATAGTGAAAAGAATGAGATTCAGGTTAATAGAGTTATACTATATTCAGTAAATAGATAAATATTTTTAAAAGATTAGTAATGAAGAAAATGCATTTAATATTAAAATTGTATTCATTGAGCTCAATTTAGTATTTCATTGAGGATTTAAAAGATTCAGTATTATTGGGAATAAGTAGAATTATATAGCCCAGCTTTCTACAGCTAAGGGAAAAAAAAATGCAGCGGAGATCAGTGCAGCTTATAATGACAAAAAAAAAAGTGATTGTAGGGGGTTAATGGATATAGAAAGCAGAGCCAACATCTGCAGGCAGAAAGGAGAGTTTCAGGCTTTAGTAAAAGCTAGAAGATTTTCCATGCCAGAGTATAGTATAAACTAAAGCACTAAGAGGCTGTGTCTGAATAAAAGATAACGGGGGTGGGGAGTTAAAATTAGTAAAATTATTCAAAACTATGTATTAGAGTTCTTGATTTAATGTAAGAACATACTCTGATTAATGATAATTATAGGCCTTGATTCTCATGATCTGATTAACTTGACAACTTTTGCTGCTGAGCATGGGATGGGTAGAAAGAGGGTAATCCTAGAAACTGGGGAACTGACTGGACACTTTTGTAAGGTCTTGGATGGTATACTAAGAGTTTTGGTTAGAATAATGGCTTTGGAAGTGGCGAGGACTGTGTGATTATATAAAATACTGATGAGACGTCAGCAGTATGGTGGCATGTGAGGACCTCCAGGTCTCTCCCTTTGAAGCTACAAGTTGGACACCTGTGAAACATCTGAAAGTAGGTGAATCAGGGCACTCGGGAAATGGGTCATGGGGGAAGGGCAGAGAAGAGAGCCGCAGATGCAGTCTGGAGCTCGTTGGGGCCCCAATGGATGCAATAGCAATATAAAGTTGGGGGGGAAACCAGAGGGGCAGAGGCAGCAATTGGGCATGGGTGGCCGGTGCACACTGAGGCTGAGACCAGGGTCACAGACAGAGAAGCAATGCAAATGCTGGCTGAGTTCCACAAGCCACCAATACCAGACAAAGGAGCTGCAGTCGTGGGAACTCATCCCTCTCTCCTCCTGTCGCCCACCCGGCAGTAAAATCCTCACTCAGCACTCAGCAGATTACAAAAGGGCTGGAACAATTTTACAGCCTAAGTGGTCTGTACTCATTGTGGCTAAACCCACTTGAAAGAACAGAGCCACAGGCACACAAACCTTCTTCCTCCTGCCCATCTCTTCCCCAGCCATCATGGCAGAGCCTGGTAGAAGTAGCTGGGACACCTCAGACAGAGAGGCACTGCTGGCAGGTTATGGATGCAGGTAAGAAGTGCTGGGAACACACAGACCAGGAGACCCATAGCCTGACATATCCCACCACAGGTCTAGTGTCCTGAGACCTAGGTGACTTGGTCCTAAAGAGGATGCCCTCATCCTTAGGGAATATGGGTTGTTTTCAACAGCTGAGGCGAGTGCCCCACAGAGATCCCAGAAATCCCAGCAGTGCAAGGAAAAGAAAAACCAAAAAACAAACAAACAAAAACAAATAAACAAAAAAACACCTTGTGCTTCAGCACCACCTACTGTAAAACAAAAGACCTCTACTTGTCAACCTGCTAAAGTTATGAGTCAAATATAAATAAATAAATAAACAAACAAGCAAACAAATAAATAAATAGATAAATCATTCCCACAAATGCCCAGGAAGATAAATAATTTATCAATCACAATGAATAACCAAAGTGTAACAAGAGTTCAGAAAGAAAATGAAACATCTCCAGAAAATAAACTTAAAGACATGAAAGTCTGATTTAAATGGCAGATAATTCAAGATTGCAATTCTGGAAAACTCAAAAATGCAATTCAACAAGCCCAGAAATAAAATCAATAAACAAAAGAAGTACTTTACTAAAGAGATTGAAACTATAAAAAGGAACAAAACTATTTCTGGAGATAAAGAACTCAATAAATGAAACGAAGTATGAATTAGCCATGTTAGGAAACAGAGCAGACCAGATGAAGGAAAGAATTACTGATACTGAAGATAGAAATCTAGAAATGACTCAACTGGAAAAAGAGAATCAAGAAAAAAATTAAACTCTAGAAGAATTATCTGACTCAATTAGAAAAAGCAATTTAAGAATAATGGGTATAACAGAAGAAGAGAGTGAGAAAGGAACGGAGAACTTATTCAAACAAATAATTGATGAGAACTTCCCAAACCCATGGCAAAAAACTGTACCCTTGAATCCAAGGGATGAGGGTAAAAGGGGTCAAACATATGGTGAGGGAAGGAGAACTGACTCTGGGTGGTGAACACAGAACATGATATATATATATGATGTATTAACAGAATTGTATGCTTGAAACCTATGTCACTTTACTAACAATAGTCATCCCAATAAACTTTAAAAAGTAATAATAATAAAATGAAATTAACTCTCCAAAAAACAAAAACAGTTCTCAACAAAATGCTAGCAAACCGAATTCAATACATTGAAAGGATTATACACCTTGATCAAGTGGAATTTATGTCAAGAATGCAAAGGTCGTTCAACAGCCACAAAACAATGTGATTCCTCACTTCAATGAAACCAAGGATATTAGTCATAATAGTAGTTGTACTTGCTATTTGGGTTTTTCTATGTAGTCCAACTGTTTATGATTACTGAACATGTATAAGATCACTGTTAATTCTCTTTTCATCGCTTAAGTAACTATTATACCAGATGCCAAATACAGAAAAAAATGAGACAGAAGGTAAAGCTAATAGGATAGAAGTGATTTTTTGTTTGTTTGTTTGTTTTTAATGAAGGCCCTAAGACCTGACTGCCTTCCATTTACCTGCCCTTCCCATTTGGGGAAAATTCAGCCTCATCTCATTCCATCGTTACAGTATTGCCTTATCTTCAATGGTCAACAAGACAATATCGATACTGAGACTTCCTAAGAATGAGCCTTCCTAGCATTGTGAGATCACACTATCCAACCAAAAGGTTGGTTACCAATGCATCCTTCAGGTTGATTTATGACCTAAATAGTGAACCATGAATGAGAAAGGGGTTCTATGGAAAGTAACCTCATAGGATGATCTAATCATAAATTCCTAACTGGGCAAGAAATGATGGGTAGTCAGGCCCCAGGCGTATAACTTCTTTAGTGAAAGGTTTTAAGTAAGCGCTGTCCTTTGTTCTTCTGTATCTAGGTTAATACGCCTTTGAAATGCCAGAAGTAATACCCCTCAAAAGGGGTATTAACTCTCAAGAGAGTATATTACCTTGTTAACTGTCCTTTACCATAATCCCCGCCTTGCTTTCTCCCTCCTCCTTGTACTTTCCCTTCTTAATTTCAAATGCATTAAAAGCTGCAAACTGTTAAAAAATAATAAATTTAAAAACTAGCATTCATGTATATGAGAGGGAAATGAGCAGTGAAGAGAGAATAACAGATCTCCCTGTTTCTTTTACAGAATCTCTCGTATTCAGTTTCTTTTACTTGATTATAGACCTAAGTTCAGAGCAATATTTCCATGGTAAAGACTTTGAACTCCTCAAGCCTGTAAAGAAGAAAAAGTAGTATCTCCAAATAAGTGACTGAAAGGAAATAATAACAATTAATATGTATATAGTGCTTCTATAAAAAGGAGTATTCTATGAGTATTATTCTAAAAGCTGTGCATAATTAATTCATGGATTTAAACAGAACATATCTTTAAAGTCACAAAGATCTAAGGTCACATCCCGACTCCACCCCAGCCATGACTAAATATGTGAGCTTGGCGATCATTCAACCTTTGTGTTTCAGTCCCTTCCACTGTAAAATTAAGGGGTGAAAATATTGATAGCTGCCTTGTGAACTCCCATTAGGGGTAAAGGTTAGAGAGGATGCGTTCAGCACATGCAGCACAAGGCCTTAGCCTTACCGAGGGCTTACCCATTATCACCGTCAATGCCACTGCTACCACTACCACTGCGATCCTCCCCAGTGCAACAAGAATTATCGGTGACCTCCTGCTTAAAGTTTGGAAGTGTATTTTTTGGTTGATTCCACTCCTCATGTGCACAATAGTTGAGAAGCAATAAAACATCTGCTCAATAAAAGTACGTATTGCTTTAAGGCAGAATATACCCTCTGCCCCTGCCCCACATGGTGCTAGTGCTTGGTTTTCAAATCAGTGATTATTTTGGTTCTTATGCAACCCTGGCGGCATTAGGATGGATAGATAATTGTGCATAGGCTTGAGATGATTTCAACTCAAGTGTGGAATGAATGAAGCAGGATGGTGATAATAAATAGAAGAGAGGGATAATGTTCAGAGGACGGAGCCTAAGGAATAGACAAGTCGTTTAGAAAGCAGATCATGAACCAATGACATGAATGCAATGTTGGGTCATCCTTTGAAGGATGACCCTGCACTCAGGGTAGGCATTCTTTAAATACTTGACAAATGAACTACTGAAAAACAAAGAAACAAGGAAAAAGGTATGGTGAAAAGCTAGGTTCAGATGGGGTAAGGTGAAGAAATGGAAAATTCAGAAAGGTGATGGCCTACATGCTGATGAGGATTTCACTCGCCCTGTTTCTGTACTCTTTTAGCAGTGGCAGGCACTGACTGGGCTTTTCCCCTAGAGTCAAATGAGGGAGGCTAGAACTACATTGAGCATGAAAATGGAAAAAATAAAAGCCGCAGAGCAAATTTAATGAAATGACCAGAATAAGAGCAGATTAAGACATAGGAAGCAAGGTTAGGAAATTACAATGTACCTAGCACATATTGTGTGGTAATTTACATTGTCAACATTTTTATTATAAAACAAAGGTTAGTCCTTTTGAGAATTGTAAAATACAGGCAATTAAAAGGAACCAAAATAGCATACACTGTTCCCGTAACCAGAGACAACCACCTGGGAACCTTTGATAAGCTGTCTTCATATGTAATATCTATAACTATATTCTCCTTTGTCTAATTATATAGATTTTCCTTTTTTCTAATTACATAAATCATCTGGTATATATTAATAGTTAATGTTGTCGATGTTTTCCCTCATTACAGAATTCCTAGAGAAGATGAGAGCAAAAGATCCTTTTAGATAAGGTTTGTTCCCTTTTCACAAAAACCTCTGCCTGCCTTACAACCTTGTTTTCCTCAAGGTACAACTCTTAAAGGATACTGGGAAATGGATTTTGTACAGCAGTGCAGAAAATGAAATATGTTTTTAGAGAAGAAAGCAAGATTACTGAGGTATACGTAATACTCGATCACAGCTTTGTAAAGCTTTGGCTGGTTCTGCTCCCTAAACCTTGCATGCTCATTGAGCCCATACAGGAATACACAGAACTGGATTTTAAACTGGTAATTGAGTAGATAGTGCACGTCTCCTGAATGGTTTATCATTGTGATTATGTTGCACAGTCTGTAAGGCAATGCAATGCTTGAAAGCCACTCACTGCTATGGTTAGCTAATTTTCACAGCATGATGGGAAAATATTTCTCTTCATTTGAGTAAAGCCAACTGAAATGTTAAATGAATGGTCAACATGGAAAACACCATAGAAGTTACAATGTTATCACAGGCAGTCTTGACACATTACACCATGACTTTTTGTTCCCCTTTTTAGAAGACACAGGTGAGCCCTTCTTTGATAGGAATCATGCAGAATTAGTTGATGTATAGGAAAGGATGAATTAAGCAGGTATTGATTTAATTGAGGACCTCTGAACTAACTGCATTAGCAAACACTGAGGAATATTCTCTTTTGGGATGCTTCCAGCAGCAAGGTGATGGTGCCCACGAGATGATTCAAGATTCTCTCTTAAGATTCTCTTAGGTTGTGTGTAATTGAACTTAATATTTTTACATGTGTTCTCTTAAACCTCATTCCTATTAATAATAAGCACAGTCCTCTTTTATTTAGAGCTCACTGTGTGTCAAGGTCTGTTCCAAGAGCTTTACGTGTATTAACTCAATCACTGCTCAAGAAAACCTGATGGAATAAATACTTACGCTGTCACCATTTATACCAAAGGAAACAGAAACGAGAAAGGGAAGGTTACTTATGTAAGGTCGAACAGCTGGTACGTGGTGGGGCCAGAATTCACAGCCAGTCTGGCTGTAGAGTCTATGCTCTTAACAGCAGTGTTTTAGAAATACCTTTAAATTCTGCTTACTATATTAAAATTATTTGTTTATATATCTCTGTTGGGACCTACATTCTGAGTTGAAGACTTGTACACTATTGTATTCAGTTAGCAGATTATCTTAAGGAAGAAAGGAAGGGAGAGAGGGGAGGAAAGAGAGAGGGAGAGAGGGAGGAAGGAAGGAAGGAAGGAAGGAAGGAAGGAAGGAAGGAAGGAAGGAAGGAAGGAAGGAAGGAAGGAAGGAAGGAAGGAAAGAAGGAAGGAAAGAAAGAAAGAAAGGAGAGAACTTAGCAAAGACATTTCTCAAATGACTCCCAGACTCCACCACTCCCTATTGTCCCGTCAGGACTGATTTAGGATCGTCTGTGCCTACATACATTTGAGTCTTCACCCCTTTCCCAAGATGGTAAGCTGATCAGAGTAGAGACCATACTTGCAGCATATGAGTGTATTTATTGCTTTATTCCTAGTACTAACATACATTTGACAAGGTGCATTCACTCAGTAACCGTTGGGAGGAGCAAAGCAAGGCCTGCCAGGCACCTTACATTTTGAAACATATAAAATTGATACTGAAGCAAGGAGAAAGTGCAAAAGAAATCGTGAATGCTATAAACTTCACAATGAAATGACGATTTGAATATTTTCTTCCTTTTTTTTTAAAAAATTGAACTTGTGAATTCAGCGAGCAGCAGAGAAACTACAACATTTGAGAAAGGCAGGTGCCAGTAGAAGTAGCAGTCCCTTTGCTTCTTCTTAGTTTTTTCCACATAGGGATTGCTGTCAAGAGAGAAACAGTCTTACAAGTTTTTTGGAAACAATCAAGAACTTGAGAGAGCAATGTATGCATTTCACCCCAGGGTGGTTATGACTCAAATTCATGATTAGGGGAAAAGTTCGACAATTACAAGTTTTTGGAGGCTTAGGGATGATTAAATCCTGTATTTTCTCAAGCAAAAACTACATAAAGTAAGCTACCTCCTGCAGATGCTCTCATTTCTAGCACTGAACAGTTCAGGTCCTTCTGTTACCAAAAAACAAGATAATATTTGGCTTAAATATGTGATATTTAGAAGAAAGCCTTTTATGCTTATACATTTTTGTTTTAAAAAAGGCAAGTATGAAAACCACATCAAAGCCATGCAGATATTATAAAATGAGAACATTGCTTTTTCCTTTATCATTCCACCAAGAGCAGTGAGTTACAAGGACTCTATTTTTTTTTTTTAGGTATATACAATTTTTTTTTCTGTTTTTTATAGAACAATTTCACTGCCCTAAAAATCCTCTGTGATGTACCTTTTCATCCTTCCTTCCCCCGCAACCTCTGGCAAACACTGATCTTTCTCCTATCTCCATAGTTTTGCCTTTTCCGGAATGTCATGTAATTGGAATTATACAGTATGTATCCTTTTCTTACTGGCTTCTTTGACCTAGTCATATAAGTTTCCTCTGTCTTTTCATGGTTTGATCGATTCTTTCTAATTGCTGCATAATAATCCATCGTCTGGACGGACCAGTGTATCCATCACCCACTGAAGGACGGCTTGGTTGCTTCCAGGTTTAGGTGATTATGGGTAAAGCTGTCATAAACATCTGTGCGCAGGGTTCTGTGTGGACATTACGTTTTCAGCTCATTTGGGTAAATACCGACGAGGGCGATTGCTGGACCATAGGGTGAGAGTATGTTAGTTTTGTAAGAAACCGCCAAACTGTCTTCCAAAGTGGCTGCGCCATTTGCACTCCTACCAGTGATGGCTGAGATTCCCGTTGCTCTGTGTCCTCACCAGCATGTGGAGTGGTCAGCGTTCTGGATTTGGGCCGTTCTGACAGGTGTGGAGAGTGTCTTGCTGTTTGCATTCGCATTTCCCTGATGACATGTGGAGCGTGTTTTCCTCTGCTCATTTACCATCTGTAGATCTGTGGTGAGGTGTCTGTTAAGGTCCTTGGCCCATTTTTAAATCAGGTTGTTTTCTTATTGAGTTTCAAGAGTTCTTTATATTTTGGGTAATAGTCCTTTATCAGATTTGTCATTTGCAAATAAATAGTTTCTCCCAGTCTGGTTTGTCTTCTCATTGTCTTGATAGTATCTTTTGCAAATCAGAAAATTTTAATCAACTCCAACTTTTCAATTGTTTTTTCCCTGGTTCATGTCTTTGGTGGTGTTCCTAGAAGTCATTGCCAAACCCAAGGTCATCTAGATTTTATCCTATGTTATCTTCTAGGAATTTTATAGTTTTACATTTTACATTAGGTCTGTGATCCGTTTTGAATTTTGTGAAGGTGTAAGATCTGTGTCTAGATCCATTATGACTTCTGTGTTTGCCAACCTGTGGCCTAATCTTACTTGACCCCTTAGCAGATTCCACATGGTTGACTGCCATTTTTTTACTACTTCCTTATATGATTTTTTAGATTTTATAATTATTTACACCTTGCCAAGGTTTATAATATTTACATTCTAATTTGTACTTATAATGCATACAGTTTAATCTTGCTTCTATATTTAAATGGAATCATTGTTTTTTCTCCTTAAGTAATTTTCTTAAGGGTTTTCATGGGTAACATTAAACATTCCTTGTTGCATGTTTAAGCATATCTGCTTTATTGCCTTTTTTCTTAATTTTTTTTCTAATTACAGAGATAATACACGTTCCCTGTAAGAATGTAATAAAGCATAGTTGGTTCTAATATTGATGCTCATGTGAGTTTTTACGTATCTTCTTAGGTCCTAAGAAGATACCTAAGAAGACCTTCTTAGACCTAAGAAGATACCTAAGAAGATACAATTTTTATTTGTCAATTACATCTCAATAAAACTGGAAAAATAATATAAATAGGTGAATTGTGTGGTCTGTGAGTTAGATTGCAATGACATTGTCACCAAAAAAGACGAAGGATAACCTAGAGAAAATTATTTAGAACACAATGACCCACTATGTATTAATATACTTAATACGCATACACCCTACAAATTAATAAGAATCAATCAAAAAACAGACAAAGGGATATAGATAGTCAATTCAAAGATGAAATACAAATGGCCAATATATATGTGGAAAAAATGTTCAGTCTCACTAGAGATCTATGAAATGTCAACAAAAGTGAAAAGATACAATTTTTGCTTGTCCTGCTGGCAAATAGTGAAAGATCAATAAATTATAATCAGGTGAGGACTCTATCTTTTTTCATTTTCCTAAGGAGCTTTCTGTGCAAACATGACATTACATGGAAAATGACGAAAGGCTAATGGGTCCACTGTCTCTAAAGTGGCTGTTAGTCTGGAGAATTTCTGACCTGGGTGGGACCTCACACATCATTCAACACCTCACTCTCATCTTTCATATAAAGACACAGAAGCCAAGTGGAAAGTAAGCTGCTGGATGTCAGGCAGCTTAGTGAGGCCAATATCCCAGTCCCCTGACATCCCAGTTTGAGGCTCTGGCCACAGCCCCACACTGGTTGGGAGACCAACAAAGCCCAGTATGACACCAGCAAATCCAAACTTCCTCCTCACTTAACAAAACCCAAAACTAACTACATGGCCTGTTACAGACTTGCATTTGTAGCTGGAGCCGCTCTAAAGACAAAGCTGCTTCTCCATGTGGTCAGGACACGTGTTCTTTATCAAGGTGGTTACTTGAGTCTGGGCCAATGCAGTTTTTCCCATCAAGATATGTTCAGTATGCAAAAGTACTACAAACGTCAGTAACTGATGGTTAAGTGTATTGAATGTTATGAGCTATTAAACATCATTAGAGACAATAATGCACCACCTTGCAGAAGACACAGATCATTAAGCATATGGATTTTAATTATTTCAGCTGTAGCCTTTTCCTGGATTGGGAAAAGAGGGTATACGTTAATTTTGCATTTTTGTAGCCAGAAAAATTATCAAGCTGCAATATGGCATACTTCACAAATGAGATCTTTGCAAGGAATTGTGAAATGCAGGAAGAGCCACATTCCATAAAACAGTGATTATTTTCTGGCACTTGAATGCAGGGCAATACCATACACTTGGAAGCATTAAACAGGGACATGCTAAGCTTAAGAGCAAAATGGAGTACAGAAGCTCAATGCAGAACCCAGTGTCACTTAATAATTTTATAAAATTAAGAGGAAGAAAAGATGAACATGTAGATTTCATTGTGCAATGTTTCTGAAATAAGTAACTATATCAAATACATAATTAAAGAAAGCATATTGGAAGTGAGTTAGTAAAGCAAATAAACCCTCAATAAATCATCTTTTGTATAAATCCAAAATTTCAATGACCATGTATATGTAAAGCATCTAGGCATACCGCTGACTTATTTATATTCGTAAGTCAGTAAATGTTTCTATTGATCAGTATCTTTATTCCCCTAAAACCATGAGTACAAATCAAAACCCACTGAAATGTCAATAGACTGACATTGGTTGAAATGTGATTTCAAAGCCTTTTAATATATTGAGAAAGGAAGGAAACAGTGCCACGACTGGCATCCACACTAGAGAGCAGAGATAGTATGATCATCAAATTCTAGTTCTGAATGAGAGGGAGACTCTACATCTCAATGTGCAAAGATAGAGACACCTTGGTTTCCTCTTGCTAATTAAGGTACCGTGTAAGAAAATGCAGAGTTGGGAGCAGGTGGTGGGAATTTCATGTCCAAATTCCAGAATTTCCCAATGCCTTGGAGGGCATCATACAACCTGAATCTTAGTAGATGCAAAATCGAGGTGTGACCTCTAGCACAGACAACCTCTGCCTTCCTAGGAAACCATTCCAATTTGAGATAGTTCTGTTAATTTTTTTTCTTCAAGTATTCCGTCTTTGATATGGTCTCCTGAACCACACATAAAAACCTAATGCCCTCTTCAACAGTATAGATCTTGGGAGAATTTTTTAAAAATGTCTTTAAGGAGAAGGAAAATGTCAAAACAAACATTCATCAGCCATTGCCCAAGAACTGCTGACTTATTTATATTCATAAGTCCATAAATGTTTCTTTTGATCAGTATCTTTATTCGCTTTTAACCATGAGCACAAATCAAAACCCACTGAAATGTCAATAGACTGATATAACACTTGGTAGTTGAAATGTGATTTCAAAGCCTTTTAATGTAATGAGAAAAGAAGGAAATAGTGCTACAACTGGCATCTAGACTGGAGAACAAAGATAGTATGATCATCAAAATCCTAGGATCTAATTCTGAATGAAAGAGGCAGGCTCAACATCTCAATATGCAAAGATAGAAGACTCCTATTCAGTGAGCTGAATCAGTTTTCTCTAGGATTTCCAAAGGAAGGAACCCCGAGATTGTCACACCAGTTTCATGAAATTGGACGGAAGAATAGATAGAGAAATGCAAGAATAAAGATTACAGGAAGCCATTGAATTTTATTTATCTTTTTCTCTCCATCCACTGGAAATGTGACCCACTACTTCTGTCAAAATCACGTGGGTATGCAAATGTCAGGGAACCTCAGACAAAATTGTTTTTAAAAAGTATGCTAGTTAAATTTTCAAGTAACATACTCAGTATTTTTTTCTTTAACTTCCAGACATCATTTCTTATAAAGAACATAACAATTTAAAGCAAGAATCCAATTGTTAAACTGAAAAAAAAAAAAAAAAGATAAACGCACTATTTTCCCTGTATTTTCAGACTTTTTGGACACTCTTTGGTCAGTTGGACCCATTAACAGATTATCTTGCTGGTCTCAGTCTTTCTGCCTCTTGCAGGCGGCTCCCTATCAAAGGGGGCCCTATTCTGTGCTTCTTACTGTGTACTTCCTTTAAAATAAGTGAAAAATAATGATAAATGAAGTGAAAATTGCCCTATATGCACTTACACTGAAGGTAAGAGCCCGGTCCCTTAATAAACATATTACTTGATATAAATTAATACACTCACATTGAGCATTGATTTAACCTCCCATGTAGTTCTGCCTGTTGAGAGAATATTCTGATTATGCTGATGTTAGTATTTCACTCTATATGAAAGCATAATAAGAGTTGATAAACTAACATGGTGTATTTTATACATGATGCACTATCGTGTATTTTACAGCAAATACACATGGTTGTTTAATTCTTACATCCCTTACATACTGTGGAGAGAGAGTGACTGAACAACAGTGGCGCTGGGCACTGTTGGGAGTTATCTGTTCTAAGTATGGGAACTAGTTTTGAACAATGAAGAGGAGTTGATTTTCAATTCCTACTCTTCACACCAAAAGGAATTTAAGGGAGAGGTTGGAGAAGAAAACAAAGATGTCAAAGAAGCTATAGGTAAGGAACTTATTTTAGAGACTGAGAACTGAAGCATTATGGGGTACTGCCTAGGCTCAGCACGCAAAATGTTAAGCCATCTCCAGATAGTAAGAAGCCATGAAATACAAAGCAGACATTTAGGCACATTAGACTGGGGACAATGATATCCCAGGGCTAATTTAGCACAAGCCCACACAGAGGTCACCACAGGCAAGCTAGGAATATATGCCTAGCTAAATATGATTTAAAGTGAGAGCAAAATAAAGACAGTTCCAAAAAAATAGGAAAAAGCTTAATGCCAAGCAACTTTATTAAAGGAAACATTAACATTTATATATCATGGAGGAGGATTGGGATACAGAATGGAATGAATTTAAAAGATTAATGAAATGATAGGCATAAGTGACATAGCCCAGTGTGTAGCTAGCCCATAGTAAAAAAATAAAAAAGAGAAATGGTATCAAATAGTAGTATCAATAGTGGTGATGACACAGCAGAAGTAGTAGTAACACTTGTGATAGCATATTTTCTAGTAATGTCTAGCAATGTTTTTATGGCTTATAGTCTCATAACTTTCATCTTATACGTAGTATCTATACTACTATATGTGACAACCTATACTACCAACATGGCATGGTTTGACTGCCTCACCTTGTGCTTTTATCTAAATGGAATTCATGTCAAAGTACTGTCAATTTGATTCCGTCAGTATTTCATTTTTTAATTAAATGTATTGTGATCACATTGGTTAATAACATTACATAAGTTCAGATATACAATTCTATAATACATCTTCTGTTCACAACCCATAGTCTAGTCTCCCTCCATCACCATATATTTAACAATCTTTATCTTCTTCATCCTTCCCCCACCCCGTTTCATCTTCTGGTAACCTCCATCCATACTGTTGTCTGTGTCTATGACTTTTTGTTTGTTGCTTTCTGTTTTACATCTCACATATGAGTGGAATCATATGGTTCTTGTCTTTTTTCTGTCTGACTTATTTAGCTTAGTGCGATATTATAATGATCTATCCATGTTTTCACTAATGGCGGTATTTTATCCTTATAGCTAAGTAGTATTCCATTGTATACATGTGCACATCGTCTTTATAGCCTGTTATACATCAAATAACACTTTTTTATTTGATTTTCTGTCTGGAAGATCTGTCCATTGGTGTCAATGGGGTGTTTATGTCTCATACTGTGACTCTGTTACTGTCGATTGCTCCTTTTATGTTGGTCAATATTTGCTTTATATATCTAGGTGTTCATATATTGGGTGCATAAGTGTTACAAGGGTTATGTCCTCTAGTTGCATTAATCCCTTTATCATTATGTAATGTCCTTCTTTGTCTCTTTCTATAGTCTTTGTTTTAAAGTTCATTTTATCTGATATAAGTATTACTGCCATAGCTATTTTTCCTTTCCTTCTCATGAAATATTTTTTTCCATCCCTTTGCTGTCAGTCTGTGCATGTCTTTCAATCTGAAGTGGTTCTCTTGTAGACAGCATATGTACGAATCTTGTTTTCTTATCCATTGAGCTACCCTATTTCTTTTGATTGTGACATTTATTCTATTTACATTTAAAATGATTATTGATTGGTATGTAGTTGTTGCCATTTTATTCATATTTATTTTCTTTTTTCCCCTCTTCTTAAAGAAGTAACTTTTTAACATTTCCAGTAATAACTGGTTTGGTGGTGATGAAGTCCTTTGGCTTTTTCTTGCTCGGGAACCTTTTTACCTGTCCTTTATTTGTAAATGATAATTTGACTGGGTAGAGTAGTCTTAGTTATAGGTCCTTGCTTTTCATCACTTTGCATATTTCGTGCCAATCCCTTCTGGCCTGCAATGTTTCTGCTGAGAAATCTACTGATAATCTTATGGGAGCTCCTTTGTAAGTAACTTGCTGCCTTTCTCTTGCTGCTTTGAGGATTCTCTCTTTGTCTTTAACCTTTGCCATTCAAATCATAATATCTCTTGATGTGGGCCTTTTTGGTTCATCCTGTTACTCTGCACTTCCTGGGCTTGTATGTGTGTTTCCTTCTCCAGGTTAGGGAAGTTTTCCGCATTTCTTCAAATAGTTTCTCAATTCCTTGTTCTCCTTCTTTTCCTTCTGGTACCCCTATGATGTGAAATTTGTTACACTTAATGTCGCAGACACCCCTTAAACTATCCTCATTTTATCTAATTATTTTTTATTTTTATTTTTGCTCTTCCAATTGGGTGTTTTCTCTCACCTTGTCTTACATGCATGCTATTTCTCAGCTAAATGTTTTAGTATTCTAGAAAGAGCAGTTCCCTGGGAAAAAATAGATAACTTTATCCTGATAAATTCATTGATCATTTTTCAATATAGATTTATGTTTTAATTCAGTAATCCTAAACCTATAGGGATATAAAATGCATTGAAATTTTAGCCGATTTCAGATTGCCTTTCCTTTGCAGTCATGAATAACTTGAAATCATTTGTCTCTGCTTAAAATGAGCTTTTAGTTTTAATTTAAATTGAAGTAAATCATCTTTTATTTACCTTAGAAAAAAATCTCACAATTTAGAATGGGATTTCCATTTACCCATCACATTTACTAATGTGGTTCTCTCTCCTGTCTCTCTTTCTCTCTCTCTCTCTCTCAAGCACTCGATCTCTCTCTAGTTCTAGCTCTAGCTCTAGCTCTAGCTCTCTCATAGATATCTCCTGAGCTTCCTCCAGAGGTGCTTACTGTGGGTCCCAAGTTGATTAGCTCCATCCGAGAGCTCTGTATGGATATGTGACATCCACTGGCCTTGAAGCAGTATTGATGACCGCATGGTCAGCATTGGAAATGCCATTATAATGACCCTGAAAACCTGAACTTGAAAGTCAATTTGATTAGGCATGGTTCCTCCCCATGATGGGAGAGAGTGCCTTTTTTCTAAGTGTTGTCCTAACTGAGTGCTACTATTACCAAGCTATGGCCCATATCAATTTAATCTGCAGAATTTGGAATCAACCATGTAGCTTCCTAGGTTCATATGCAGAATAAATCTTCCCTTTCTTTGAATAAGTGGATCCATTCCACTTGTTCATTTATCTGTGGTGACCCTCTCAATATGTCATTAAATTAGCTTTGGTGTATAATGTTCTTTCTAGCTGTATTTTGCAGACTGGGAAGGATGTAACCTTCTTCTCCAGCCCACACAGATATCTTCTAAGAGGCTTTTTTGGAGGGGCGGAAAGCAGGAGGAGATTTCTGTAAGGCTGTGTCAGGGTGGGACACTTGAATTGAATATGTCTACCAGCCTCTCTATCTTAAAGTTTATTTAGCCCTTTGGTGCCATGTATCTTGAAAATTCACCATTGTGCCAGTATGGAAATGGGTTTTTAAGTTTCTTCCTGGATGTTATTATATATCAAGATTTGTTTATGCCTAGGCATAAAGAATAAGCTGATCAGCTATATAATATACTTATTGTAGATAATCTCCTCTAAAAACCCAATAGCTCAATATGTTTCCCTACATACCCACATTTCCCAAGTATAAAAGTATCACTGCAAAGGTTTAAATAACTATAATGATAACTGAACAAATGACATTGAATTCTGATCTGTCTATAAAATAGAAAGAGTTGTTTTTCCCCTGTATCTTAGGATAAATCCTGCACACGCAGACTTTCAATGATATAATTGACTATTTAAATGAGCTAAGTTTGGATTAATAGAGGTGAAGTAATCATTTCTATAAATAAAATACTGAATGAATTTCTTTACTCTAAATAAAATAATTGGTCATTTAAACTTTCCTCTTCTAGTTTATTGAAGCTTTTATGGCCCTGTATATGCTCTGCTATGCAAAGCTTCATTTTGCTTTCTCCTAGTCCTCTCCACCTCAAATAATATCTACCCCATTGACATCGGACCAGTGTCATCTTAGTTAATGATCTCCCTCTGGTTCTCCCTCCTGGGGTCTCTGTGCAAATGTGTATTGTTGATTTTACTGTGTCACTCTTCACCATCGACTCCACCATCTCTCTCCCTCTCCCTCTCCCTCTCCCTCTCCCTCTCCCTCTCCCTCTCCCTCTCCCTCTCCCTCTCCCTCTCCCTCTCCCTCTCCCTCTCCCTCTCCCTCTCCCTCTCCCTCTCTCTCTCGTGTCCACATCTATTCCAACCCCAGATCCTCTGTTTCTCTAATAGAGATCCCATTAATATTCCTTTCCTTTCTGTATCATGTTCCTTTCACCGGTCCAGGCCCTCATTCCTGCTCTCGCAGACGATAACTGCATTTGCCCTATGAACTGGTTTCTCTGCCATATCCTTGAGGACACAGTCCAGGTCTCTTCCATGGCTTTCCAAGCACTGGCCCCTCCCTTCCCTTTACCCTTTCCTCACTGTACCTTCCCCATGACTGCAGTGACTGCAGTTCCTGACCCTCGGTGCCCAGTCCAGGTTTCAGAGCCTCGCACAGTGTTCCTGCTGTCTGAGGTCCCCTTCTCACCTTTGTCTTCCTGATAAATACCTTGTAGTTCTTCAAGCCCACCAAAGTTGACAGCTTCCTCTCAGCCTCATACTAAATGAGCAAATTACTCCCTTCTCTCTTTTGCCCACATTCTTAATCATATGTCTGCTGTGGCACATAATTTCAGTATTATGTGCATGAATTTACATGTTTTCTTAGTACATTTTTCACTCCTTGAGACCAGGGCATTCTCTACCACCGTTGTAATTCCAGAGGCTAGTAGATAATCTGACACGAAGATGTGCCTAAGAAAACATTTTTTCGATTGGTTCAGTTGCCTTATAAGTGTTCTCTATATTTGCAAATAGGTTCCTAACAGAGTCTTAAAAGACTAGATTTTGGGTATCTCTCTAGTCTGTTATTGTCTGACTCAATTAAGAGTATAGTGTTAATGAGGCCAAGATCTCAAGTTCCAGGCCTCCGTGGAACAGTCAACATTGTCCCTGAACTGACAGCAACCTCAGTTAGCTAGCTGCCTAGGAAATACCTGTTTGCAAGGGGAATGGAGAGTGAGAATGATTCCGGTAAGGGCAAGCCCATCTCCACTGTTAGACAAATTGAATTAAATATACCCCTTATTGATGCTAAAAGCACAATTCTACACTGAATGTGAAACGTGTTCCCCACAGCACCTGTCCACGTGCACTGCTGAAGCATTTAACTTGAAAGGTTCTGTTGCGTTGGAGGTGGCAGAAGTACTACCTGGTCATGGCCCTTTTGCCTTAAGAGCAAAATCACCCACGCACTGGTGGTTAGGGCTGCTGGCCTCTGAGTGTCCTGTCTACTCACACGCCTTGCGGTGTTTGTCTTCCAGGCGAGACCATGCGCATTGCCTCCTCGGAGTTTGCAGATGACCCGTGCTCGTCGGTGAAGCGTGGCACCATGGTGCGGGCGGCCCGGGCTTTGCTCTCGGCTGTGACGCGCCTGCTCATACTGGCCGACATGGCGGACGTCATGAGACTTTTGTCTCATCTGAAAATTGTACGTATGCAGAACTTACCAAAACTTTATGTGGGTGGCGACACTGATTATGTGTATCATGGCACTAGACTGCACTCAAGACACTACGGCTCACCAGGTCACTTGGGCACTCACCCGTGTCACCCTAACAACTCCTAATATGAAAATTATCATCAATAATGTATTCAAAAAGTTATAAGAGATCCACTGGAATCTTTCAAAACACAGAGTTTGGACTTCCCCTTTACTCCCTGACATACACAGCTGCATTCTTTTAGGCAGCAGAGACTGAGCCGGGCACACCTGCCCTGGCCTTGTCTTGAGATCCAGAGAAGTGCTGGTCCACGTGGTCGTTCAGACTAGGCCAGCTCCACTGGTTATTGGGCCAAACGGTCACCTGTGCCCAACTTAATATGGATTGCGTGTTGAATATAGTTTGCTACCTTCCCCAGCATTGCCCTTTTTTAGATATATGGACTTTGAGCCCATTTTAATCTGGAAATAAAAATGAGCCCCATGGCTAGTATCAGTCTTGTCGCACTACATCTGTCATCTGTTATACCTGGATTGGGTCTCAGGGGACGTAGGTGCCACACCCATAAAACTCCATTATATGTGCCTTGCTTGTCATGGTTCCTTGATTCCTTTTATCTCTGGTTTCCTAATGGAAGTGGAGACCTACCCTGTTCACAAGTTTTACTGGACCAGGGGCCAAGGCAACCTTCCCAGTCCTTAATATTTAGGCCCTTCTCAGTTTTCCTAGTTGCAAATTTGGTATCTAGTTGCAACCATGATGGGTCAATCGTTTGAACTACAGTGATTACTTAATTGCTTATGAATATGGTTTCTGCCTAGAGAGTCTCTATTCAGTGCTCTCAGTGGATCTTATTCCTGGACAGTTGGCACCAACCCTGGACTGATCTCAAGTCCTTAGATGATGGGATATTGACCCCACACTTTCCTTTTGGGCGAACCAACCTATTACAGACTTAGTTCCCCAGCTCTGGCCATTCCTGGCACATCACTTTTGCTATTATTCAACCATCAAGGCAAGATTTTCTCTTTGTCAGTGAAATGAACAATGAGTGGGCAGGTGAGATGGGAAATGAACAGTGAGAGCCTGCTCTCCTCTCACCTTCCAACTCACATTTGTTCAATAATTTCCAAAGAAATTTCAATAAACACAAGTGTTTTTTGTCAAAAAATTTGGGGCCAGATCTTTCGTCTGACTTTGCTCCAGTAAAGTGGCCAAGATTTCCAAGTTATGTGTTAATTTTGCAATATTATGAAAACCCTTAACTTCCAACATTTCCAGACTGAGTGCCATAGTTATAAACCACAAATCACTTCATAGTTTCAATTACAGGTGCCTGAGCAGCCAAGGGCCACATAGCAGACCTGTTTGGGAGTTTTTCTCAGAGATTAGGGCCTCCAAAGTCAGGAAAGGGTCTTGCAAATAGGATGAAGTCAGCAGTGTGAGAAGAGGTTATTTCAGAGGATATTGATATTGTGATTGACCATTTGGCTATTGGAGTAAGACCATATTAGTTTGATGTCCACTTACCAGCCCTGTTGTAACCTACCTCCTTATATCTCAGACACTTCCTCTGTTAATATGGTCTAATGACAGTACTGCCCTCAGAGTCGTGGGTAGGTTTGAATAGGGGACTTCCTATGAAGCGTTTATCAGAGTCTAGCACGAAGTAAGTGCTGGGTAAATGGCAGCCATGTTGCTGTGGTAAGAGCCACAGGCCCTCTTGTAGACCGTAGTGCTGCCTGTCATTCCTCCGGTCCTCCTGTGTTACATTTATCTTTTAGGCAACTGATAACTTTATTCTCAAGTGTGTTGGAGAAAACATTGTACCTTTCCCTTATAGCCTAATTAGTCTCCAAAGGCACCATTTTAAGAAAGGTCTTTATCAACATGGACAATCTTCCTTTACCAGGTGGAGAATAGGACTGGACCTAAAGAAATTAACTTTACATCTCATATGTAATTCTTTCTGTGCTGTGGAATGCCCTGTTCAGCCGTTGTTTGGAGTGATGACACGCTAAACCTTCTCCCTAGCTGCCCACACGTGAAAGGTGCTGGTGAAATCTGGGCCTGTAATGTGATGCATGGTGCTAGTTGCTGCCTGTAATCCTGCCTTTCCACCTACCTGTTTTGCTCATTGCTGTCGGCTGATAATACCACTGCAGCCTGTCATAATGTGGAGTCAATTGTATCCTCTCCCCAACACAGTAGATTAAAGGAAGGTTAAAAAAAAAAAAAAGGATTTAGCACAAAATCATGGAAAGGTCAACCCAGCAATATTAAGTCCTGTCAGACTGTCAGTAGTAAAATTAAAAACGATTGTAGACTAAATAAGACATTTGTCGTACTTGGAGTAGCCTCCGTGGTGAACAGCAGTGGTGGAATGTTGCTATCTTGTGGGGTAAGTGAGGAATTACAATTTTTATTGCCGTCACTGAATCACTCAGGTTGTGGTCCGCGGCACACATTTAGGTCCTGGTCAGTCCGGGTTTCATAATACGGGGCTATTGCCCCCACCCAGACCCCCCAAAAATGCAACAATTCAATGCAAACGAACATGGTATATAATTCTCCTTAGTAGCGGTTTTGTTCTTTTCCATAGACGCACATCCTCTCATTAATAAGTTGTCTGTCAGCATCTATTTATTTGGTAACTCAGGATGAAGAAAATGTTTTTCTGTGTTTTGATGGAGCAGGTTACAATGATCATCTGTACCTTTGTCATGGCTTTTACAGATATATATATATATATATATATATATATATATATATATATATATAAATCTTTACCATATGAGTGCTAAACCACAGATGAGAAAAAAGAGTGACAAAAGCTTTCTAATAGTACAATATTTGTGACTTGATTGGCTGTTCATTCAGAAGCTTGAGTAGCCCCTCTAGTGAGTCCTATGGCTTCCAGCTGTGGTAACCACTACATGGCTATTTTACTTTTAAGCATTGTGCATTATATTTTTCTTTTTAATCTTTGAGGCCATATGCCACATTTTTTATTGTTGGTCTTTCCAAACAGTGGTATTTCTCACTTCTGATTAACTTCTAGGAATGCAGAAGGAATTGCCTTCTTATCAGAAGCTTATATTCATGTTTTTCCAGCAACAATTCACTGAGTAGATGAAAGACAGTCAATTTAGTCTCCTAAAATACCTCACGCCTTCTCATTCTCTGCCCTGCAACCAGACAGGCATTTGTTGGCAAATTGAGTAACTGTGAGCAAATATTGTTCACCCTCTAAAAATGAGTGTAGAGTTGGGAGCTCCACAGAGGTATGATGATTTGGGCATGGTCTCTGCCTTCAGCTACCTTACAATTATATTGGGAAACTTCAGTTTATATGGCTGTTAAAGAGTCCATCTTTTCAGATATCATACAGATATGTCAGTTCTCTTATGCTTGTATTTGTGTGTGCTTTAGCATGGAACCCTTTTTTGATTACATCATATTAAGGGTTCACATGACCGCAAATGGTTTTTGCTACTGTACTTGTTTCAAATTCAGGAGGCTAGTAATAGAATAGTGAGTTACATAGTTCAAAGCCAAATTACCACCAAAGTGAGCATTTGATGTTCCTGAGCAAAGCTTAAGTACTCTTTTGCACATCAGACATCTTTAAAAAATACTGAATTATAATAACGCTTATTGTTGAAGTTGCTGGTGATTGATTCCCTAGCCGACACCTGGTGTCTCCTGCAATCAGCTGCCATTGTGTGTTAGGTTGACATGTGGCGCTTCAGACTTTTAAAGGAATCCTTCATTTCAATCAGTGATCATGAAGATGGATATTTATTTTTCCTCAGCTCTGAATTAATGTAATCAGGTGATATTGTCAGCTTTTAGCGTTGGTGATGGAATTACACATATATATATATCCAGACATGTGTGTGTCAGAGAAAACAATCACCTTTTTTCTCTCCTCAGGCTAGGTCCTGGAATAATAATGTTCTGGATTATCTCAGAATTTCTCTCGAAAAAGTGGATGAACAAAGTAGAAAACTTAGTAGAAAACTTAATAAAAAACAAAATAGAAACCTTAGTCAACTTCTCAGGAAAGGCAGATTTTCTTAGGTGCTACCAGGGGCTAAATCGAATTCTGCTATCTCATTGTTTGGGGGCATTGATGAGACAGGGTGACTTTAATAGTACCTGTGCTTTTTGTGATATCAGCATCAAATAGTCTTGTGCACCCTGAGTAACTTATTTCTCAATAGTTACCATTTGGTCCTGCAGCTCATATGGCTCTTGTGTTTGAATAACAGCAGTCGATTGGTGTAAATTATCCTTGTCTTTGATTATGGAGGTAAAAATTAGTGCCCAGGTATTAGCATTCTGTCAGGGCTGTCATGGCATTAATTCCATACATCTGACTTGCTCAGAATATATTATTTATTCAGTTATCATTTGAAGAAATACTTACTGGATGGCTGCTATATGTAAAACCCTGTGCCAGCATATATAACTTTAAAGATAACTAAGATGTAGATCCTGCCTTCCAAACTTTATAGGCTAGTGGGGAAGACATTAAGAAGGCATGCAATTCATGTTGAGAAAATGTGCATATTGATATGGTCCCACCTAGAAGGAAAACATAATAATTAGGATGTTTCCCATTTTAAATTACAGAAACCTCACTCAACCTGGTCTTTTAAAAAGGGAATATATTGGTTCATCAAACTAAAAGCCAGAACTTTCAGGCAAGGCTTGATCAAGGCACAAAATGTGACAGGGCTTAGGTTTCTATATCCTTTTCTTCAGTGAGGACACTCTTCTCTGTGGGCCCTTTTCTTGTAGTCTCAAAATAGTTGCTAACTATTTTCAACATAACATGCCCCTAGACTAAAGATAGCAAGAAAGAGGAAATTCTCTTCCCTGATAGCTGAAATAAACGTTCCACAGTCCTGCTAATCCTATTGGCCTGTGAATCAAGTGCATATCTCTGAGTTAGTTATTTAGAGGGGGAATGGGATGTGCTGAATTCGTAATTTGGTCAGCCTTACTCCTGTCCCTCACCAACCATCCCCCTAGCCAAAAATGGAACTGATTCAACTAAAATCTATTGTTGATCAGTTGAGGAGAATATGAAAAAGGGTGATGTGGCCGGGAGCGGGAGATCTCAGGATTGGGTCTCACTGACCTGAAAGAGATTTACATTTCCTCGAACCAATTGTTTTGACCAGATTAAATAGGCTGTGGTTATAGGCTCTCTTTAGTCTAGGGGCATGTTATGTTGAAAATAGTTAGCTGGGGCCTAAGAGTTGAGCATGATTAGAAAAAGGTTGGCCCCATCCAAAGAGCGGGGGGGATATATCATTCTGTCCAGTAATAAGAGGGAAACTGCACAGCCATTTGAATAGGGAAAGTTAAATGCAAAGAATTATTAGCTCTCACAGCAAATCAGAGTAACAAGGGGTTGGCTAATAACAAGTAAAGTGACCTCTAAGAATGTCGGGCTAGTAGCTGTAAGAAGCAGCTGCCACCCCGGGACTGAGATGGAGCTCTATGGGAAAACCCCCACCCCTCCCCTAACCAGAGCTGAAATGCAGATGTCCCCCGGGTCATTGGATGACAGAGAAGTCACCGAGGTGCCACACCAGTGAATGGAACTGGCTGGAAATCTGCCCATTAGGGTGTCAAGGAAAACTGCTCCTAGGGAGGTGCCTCCCTGGACGCATTTCACTCCAGACACCCATGGGACCATGCTGA
This sequence comes from Rhinolophus hipposideros, assembly GCF_964194185.1. NCBI lineage: Eukaryota > Metazoa > Chordata > Mammalia > Chiroptera > Rhinolophidae > Rhinolophus > Rhinolophus hipposideros. The sequence goes on along the minus strand of NC_138058.1, from coordinate 19,429,980 downwards.
GGGGGGCTGCTGGCCATCTGCTGTTGGAAAAGCTCCTGGCCGAGGGAGCACACCAGAATCAGGAAACCAAACCCTTTTTTTCTTTTGTTGCCTGTCCAGCACGCTCTACTGACAAAGCTTATCATCAGGCCTACTGGGAAAGAGATCGTATTGAAAGGGCCAGGCCATGTTTTCACAGAGCAGGCAGTAAGCATGAACTTGAATTTGATAACTGGCCCAGAGAAAGAGTGGTTTACTGCTCAATAATGTGGTGCTCTTGCCATAAGAAGGGGGATGGATTCAGGACATGCAAAAGACTTCATCTACTCAGAGAGCTTCACAAACAAAGGAAAGAACAAAGGTGTGAGAGCCACACAGGAGACTTGGGGTGTTCACAATAATACCGTTGATTCTATATTGTTGGAGCATAGCAGGTCAGGTGGAGAGAGGTGGTGACAGAGTGGGACAAAGAGATACACGTTGTGGAGTGTCTTAGATAATGTGACAATCAGTTTGGACTCTTCCATTTAGTTTAGACTGTGTGTGTGGGTTGTGGGGAGTTGCTGAGTAATTCTAAGCATTAGAATTACATTCATGATTTAGATAAATAATTTTGGTAGCAGTGTGGAGAAGTAGTTAGAACGGGAGTGAGCCCAAGTGAGGGGACCAATTAAGAGGTGACTGAAAATATCCAGGCCAGTGAATGAAAAAAAAAGCTGAGTAGAGACAGTGGCAGTGTGTATTGTGAAAAGGTGGTGGATGTCAGAGCTATTAAAGAGGTAGGATGACAAGAACCTGGAGGGTCCGATGGGGCAAGGCTCTTAGGAGTCTTCATAATCAGCTGATCAGTACAATCCAAACCCAAACTCAGCCTTTCTGGAAACCAGTGCAGCAGATGCCAGGAGTTAAAAGTGTGAATACTGGAACAGACTACCTGGGTTCAAAGCCAGGCTTCTGCATTCATTCGCTGTGAGACCTCTCACGCAGGTGGTGTCGCTTCTCTGACCTCAGTTTCCCATCTGTGAAAGAGCAATTAAAAAAAATATACTAATTTCAGAGAGCTGTTTTTCGGGACTAAGTTAGACATATGTAAACTGCTTAGAACAATGTCTGACACATGAAAATACCCAGTGACACTGGGTAGTGTCTTTTTTTGGCACAAGCTGAGACTATGTTTGGAAATATACAGAGGGTGCCCCCTCCTCAGAAAAATGTATACACATTTTAGGTAAGGAAAAAACTATTAAAGTTGTAATACTCAATATATACCTATAAAAAAAGATGAATACAAGTCACGTGTATACTTTTTTTTTGGCACCCCCGGTATTAAGCTCTATTACATTTATAAAACATGGCACTTTAAGAGTAAATGACGCTAGCATTTAATCTTTCTTGCTTTCTAATAAAATCGTTTTCCTCACTGTTAACTAGGGAACAAAATTTAATCAAGAAAGCCTGTTATCTTTAGGAGGCAGAAAGATAAAATATGACAATGTTGAGGCAATCATGGTCAAACCAGATTACCTGGCTAAACAAGTAGCCTAGGTAAATGTAGAATCTGATATTCATTCATTCATCAACTTCTACTTCCAGAATGATGTATTTTTTTAATTTAACTATAAGCCCAGATTCTAACCATGGAGTTCCATATGACTTATTAAATCATTTCATCCCAATGTCACTTAAAATTCATCCGACTGGACATGAATAGTAGGACTCTGGAATGACGTCAGTCTGTACAAACAGAAATGATGATCATTGCAGCGCTGATACAGCACTGGTTTGGGCAGGGCATGTGGATAGCAGAACCAGATCTCACTGCCCAGGAGGGACAGGATGAGACTCTAGTATGACCCTCATCCCCTATGCCTGCCTCACCCCTACTAGGTGCTTAGTAAGTGCTTAATGAATAAATGAATTCTCAGGCTACATTTTTATTGACTTACTAAGTAAATAAGTGCAATTTCAATCAGGAAAATCGGAGGCTGATTTAAAGTTTGTCTCAGTTTGACACAGCTGTGCACTAAATAACGGTGGCAGGCAGTCTTGCTTCAGGGAGGGGGGTGGGGACTATTTTGAAGAAGTTCTGTGAGAAGACTCAAATTTTAAAAATGCGTTTAAGGGCAAAGTTCTAAAAATAATATCTAAATCCTCTAGGGAGAAAATGTAATATCTTTCCTAGAAGTTTCAGTCTTTTCAGCTGTACCTATGCACAGGCTTTTCGGTATTTAGGAGAGAAAACCTGGTTGAGCCAAGGGTTCCCACTTTGGTGTTCATGAGCCCTGCCTGGCTGTGAGAGGAGAACAACTCTGTAATGTCCAAGATCTCAAGAGCATTCATAATGATGGAGACTATGACAGCTGCCTCGAAGGGCTCTCTTTTTCAGCTTATTAGACACAATTTTCCAATCCAGGACGTAGCGTCTCCCAGACCTGCCCCTTGTGAGATCACCTCCTCCATTAATACCGCCCTCCTTGGTGCCATCACCAGCAGTCTGATGACCGTATCCTCTCCTCAGCACCCCTTCCACTCCTCCCAAGTCCCCTGGCATCTGCAGACTTTGCAAAAATAAGACGGAGCCTTCCTTCTTAAAGTTATTTAGGAAAAATTTCCCCTCGGGTAGATATTATGCAGCAGGTCAGTAGCTCCATTTAAGGAGGTCCTAATTCTTGCCAGGCACTCTGCTAAGTATTTGCTATTTTACATTTATTTTACTTTTTTTTTAATATACAATATGCCTGGCTAATTTGGGAAAAGGGTAGAGAGGAAGTCTTTGGCTATCACTTCCATTTCTGTAACATTCTTTGGTCAGTTCACATTCTCTGTTTCTCTTTGTGTCATATTGATATTTTACATATTTTTAGAATTTACCAATTTTGTATAGGTTTTCAAATTTATGAGGGTAGACAGTATCATTCTTTCATTTTCCACATTTTATATCTTATTGTTTAAATTGTCTCATGTGGATGATATATTGTTGAATCTTTTATTAAATGCCCCATCTGAAGGTTGGTCTTCTAATTTAGAGCATTGGTACCGTGTTTCCCTTAAAATAAGAATGGGTCTCATATTAATTTTTGCTCCAAAAGATATTAATTAAATAAGCCCTAATTATACTAATTAGGGCTTATGTTCAGGGGATGTCATCCTGAAAAATCATGTTAGGGCTTATTTTCCGGTTAAGTCTTATTTTGGGGGAAACACGGTAGCAGTGTGGAGAAGGAATTAGAACAGAAGCAAGCCCAAGCAAGGAGTCAGATTAAGAGACGACTGAAATTCTGCCGGCTGGTGAATGAAAGAAAAGCTGAGCTCAAGAACAGTTTTTCATTAAAATAAATAAATATATTTATTTCATATTTGGACCAAGTTGGCTATCTTATTTCATGTTTTCCATTTATATACTATTGTTTCTTCATTTCTTATCTCCTATAATTCTTAGAACAACCTTGTGTAGTGTGTAGACACTATTACCTTCATTTTATTAATGAAGACCCCGAGGGTCAGAAAGGTTAAGTGGCTTGCCCTGGGTCACAGAACTAACATCTGACAAAGCTGGGTTTCAAACAGACCCCGTAGCCGTCCCCACACATACAGACCTATATCCCTCACGGTCTGGCCCTTTTTGGAAAAAAATGTCCCTGGCACCTCTTCTGTATCAGAACTGCCTTTTAAGGTGTTATTCGGCTTATGGGAGTCAATTTTCTTTCCCCAGATACCCAGAAAGAACAAAAGATCATTAGCTGTGTACAAAAATAAAAACCCGATTATTATATTAATTTTGATTTCTCAAAAGTGCTTAGAGACTGTCCTCCTTTTTTCCCCCCTTCTCCTTGTCCCTTCAACATTCGGTCAATTCTCTGTCACTGTATCATCAGTCTGTCTAATAATAGCAATGTGTCTATCCATAATCCAGATTTTGGTCCCAAATCCTCCATTTGTGTGGGACCTTGGAAGGAGTCCGAAACATTTTTCTATATGAGAACTGTCTATTAGGTGACCTCTCAGATCCTTTTAGATTAAAACTCTGAGTATGACTGTATCTACATTTACACAGACAGACACCATCATTGGTGTTTCTTTTCAAAAGAACTTCACCAAATTAGAAACACATTCAAACTAGATTCTTCAGAAAAAACAAATGAGAAAATAAGTTATGTGTAACACACCAAAATAAATACTCCAAATTGGTCTGGTTAACAACCAGTAAGAAGCCTGTTTGTTTGTTTGTTTGTTTATTTATACACACGCACACATACATACACACAAACACACACATCCGAGATTTAGCTCTCTCTGAGATAAATTATTTTCCTCTTCCCTAGAACCGATTTTTGATGTCCTGATAAAAGACGTACAACTCAAATAAGCATCAGGAGCAAATTAACTGCTCAGGCTATTCTCTCAGTGATGCTGTTGATAGCCATGTTAAGATGATTATAAACCTATTAGAAAGTGAAACGACATTGGTCCGTTTTTAAAGATTTGAGATAGGAATTCTCATTGAATTACGAAAATGCTTTAAATGGGCCATTCCATACCATAAAATGAAATTTGGTTTCAGTACCTAAAACCCATGCTAATACACAACAGTCCCCTTTTCAGCTATACTTCTTCCTTGGGTATTATTGAGCCTGGGTAGGAATTGGAAAAGACTGACATTGGGGAGTTAAGTCATCATTTCATATTTTTACAATTAGGAAGAAAAAAAGATGCAGAATGTCCACAGAAGATGAGAATGGAAACTTAATTTTATGTGGAATCCAGATTACTATCATTCGAAATAACTTTCCTTGCTACAACTCTTTCCTTAATAAAATGAGTTAGCCTATTTAGTAAGTTGAATGATATTACCATATCTATGGAGTAAAAGGTTTGATGATCTCCTTTATGACTGGCTTATATACTCTATCCTCTTCCTTCATTCAGTGAAATTTGATAAGGAAGTTGGATTGGCCACCTTTATGATTGTGTCAGTAAGTAAATGTGTATCTCTCTAACTCATAACTGGGATAATCTACGGCTTTGCCCAGCCATTTTTGTGGTCATTTGTATTTCCGAATTGTCAATCAACCGTCTATATGTTGTCCTTTGATTTGGTCCAAGTTACAAGAGCCAATTGGAATTCTGCAGGGGGCCCGTGTATTCTCTCTTTTCCTACTGCCTCTCTCCGAAGCCTGTACTAGTTTCATCCTTTCTGCCAGGCTCCCTTCGTAACTAACTGCTTGTGATTTTGTAAACACATCTGCCTTATACCTTATTCACTCAGGGTTGTGTTCTTGGCAACTTCGGCTGATAAAATTATTTCTACAAAGATGCTATCGGACTGGCAATGACTTAGTGGATTTCTTCACCACAATATTTTAATTTTAGTTTTACTTTTAATTGAGTCTGCAGGTATTATAACCTTAAAGGTTTATCAATCGTGGAAATCTTCACAGCATGTTCAAGTTAAGAGCATTCTGGAGGAGTGGAGACTTGAATACCTCTCAAATCTTCAAATCATTTACAAAGGAATTCTTAGTGAAAGTCATAATTCATGCCAAGGGCCACTCTGGAAAAATTCAGTGACCGTTTGCAGGACTTTGGAAGCAGAGCACAATCATTAGGGTGGCATGCTTGCTATCATTCCATTCATCCCCCGTTGGTGTTACATTCAGTGACCACAAAATGTCAGATTCACTTCTTGAGGCTCAATATTTCCTCTTTCCATTAGATGGCCAGGTGTGAACTCAGTTTACAATGATAACCCCTTTAGTCCCAGATTTAGAGATGTTGCCAAGACAACCGGTTGCAGACTTAAGCTCTCCATCTTCCAGCAGCCCAGAGTTCCTCCAGGTTTTCCTTGATAATCGTTTCTTCCTCTGAAGATCTTTAGAATTCGTTTTTCAATTCCGTATTTTTAAAAAAACGTATTTTCCTTTATGTCTTTTCTCAAAATTATATGTCTATAGTTCTTACCAGAGGCATAACTCAATAAAATACAATCACTGTAGTATTTTATATGTATCAAGAGTTCAGCGATTATTCTCTCTCAGATACAAATTAGTCTGTGATTCTAGAACAAATGTATATTCTGATGGTTAATTGCTTGTTAGGGGGACTTTTTTCCTTTTACGTTATTCAGATGTTAATGCATCATGTTGTTTTTCTTTTCTTTTACAAGCTGCCATTTCCACCAAGTTTAATCATATGTAAATACTATCTAGTTATAAATATGTGTGTTTGTTTTGTATCAAATCAGGTGGAGGAGGCCCTGGAAGCTGTCAAGAATGCGACAAATGAGCAAGACCTCGCAAACCGCTTTAAAGAATTTGGCAAAGAGATGGTGAAGCTGAACTATGTAGCAGCAAGAAGACAACAGGTCAGAAAGATTTTGGAAATGCAGAGAGGAGAAAATGTGTGACTTTCAGGAACCTGGTCACTTTGCAGGCCTGCACAATGGATCGGTTGCTTCCGCTGGCCGGCACATTAGCGGATGCCCCCAGATCCTGGGATCACAAAGTCTACTTCCTCCTTGGGCCGGTTCTGACACTACAATGGGCCCTGGGGTCCTCTGGCCCCTACCTACCCAAGGAGGTCACAGGCCACCTGCATCACCTGCCAGTCCCACCACATTCTAACTTTTTGTCCACTTGGGGAAATTCTCCTGAGTGAAATCAAAAATCTGAAACTGTGGTGTGATGCTGTGGTCACTCTCAAGCCACCACCCTTTGCCTTCACTTTTTATTTCCTAGCCTTGTGGACACCACCATGCACACGCACACCCAACATGCGCAGAGTAAAACTTCTATGAATGAGAAGAAGAAACCATGAAGGAAATTAGAGGAAAGGCAGAGAGAAAGAAAAATGGTGGGGTGGGGAAGAGATAGGTGAGTGTGTATCACTTTGATGAAGGTGGTGACCTGGGATCTTCTCTGCCTCCCTGTTATGTAGAAATAGCATCCTCAGGTTTAGCTAACTGGTCGTTCATTAGGTACCATTAGAATTTTGTTCCCCCCAAATGTGTTCTTTTTCTTTCTTTCTTTTTTTTTTTTTTTTTTACAAATGTGTAGGAGTGATTTAGAGTCCTTTTCACCCATCCTCTTGACCGCCCCCAGAATTCTTCAACATTTTGAGCAATTCTTAGTGATTTTTTTTTCCTTTAGATTTTCTATGACCCAACGGAAAGTTCCAATCAATAGACATTTATGAGTGATCATTCTGTGCCAGGCTGAAGTGATAACCCCTAGTACAAATTTGACTAAGATCTAGTCCTTGCCCTAAACAGCTATAGTGTTCTTGTGCCAAGCACACACATATGATTTTAGTTTGTGATGATTTTTAAGTATTGTTATTAGCAGAATTCTTTGTTCAACTGGACTCTTGTGTGGTAACAGCAAATTTAATGTGGGCATGAGTGAAATTACTCTGAATCACAGATATAAGATGGAAAAGGATGTTTAGGCTTTCTAAACATTCAAAAAAAAGAATACATTGAATCTGGATTTTAGTAGTTAAACCAGGGAGAGGCTGGAAAGAAAAATAGGACCAAGACACTCAGAGACCTGCAGAGTGTTTGAAGTTCATTGTAAGTGAGTGTGTAATATTTGAATAATTCAATGTTTGGTATCATGTCTCAAGTTTACATTTGAATGTTCTATATGTTGCAAAAAAGTGAGTGGAGTGGAAGAGGAGAAATTATCAATGTATGATCAAGAAATACAGTGAATGTTAAAATTTAAAAATATGTATTACATTACAAGACGTGTTGCCATTAATCCCCCTCAAAATACTCCCCCTCGCTTCAAACACACTTATCCTGTCGTTCTTGCCACTTTCTAAAGCAGTTCTGGAAGCCTTCATTCGTGAGTGTCTTTAGTTGCGCCGTCATGGCTGCCTCAATGTCCTGAATCATTTTGACTTTGGGGAAGAGCCAGAAGTCACATGATGCCAGATCCAGTGAATAAGGTGGATGAGAACACACCATAATGTTTTTATTTGACAGAAATTGCCATACCAGAAACAATGTGTGACACAGAGCATTGTCATGATGGAGGATGATTTTCGGCACACTTTAAAACACACCTTCCCTCAGCCATAGCTCACACCCGACTGACTGTACCAAACAAGTTGAAACTTGTCACACACTGTTACTAAGGTTCCATGTGCCACTTCCCGTATTGAAGATCCCTGCCTTTCCGTTGGATGACACTCGGCAGTAGCATTCACCGTATTTTTTTCATCACAACAGAAAGGCTCCATGTTACACATTGCTTCTGGTATACGGTAATTTCTGTCAAATAAAAACAATATGGTGTGTCCCCATCCACCTTATTTACTGGATCTGGCACTGTGTGACTTCTGGCTCTTCCCCAAAGTAAAAACGATTCAGGACATCGAGACAGCCACAACATACAACTAAAGACGCGCATGAAAGAGGACTTCCAGAACTGCTTCAGAAAGTGGCAAAAAATAATGGGTGAAGTGTGTTTGAAGCGAGGGGGGGTACTTTGAGGGGTATTCATGGCAATGTGTCTTTTACTGTAATTTTCTTTTAATTTAAACATTCACCGTACTGTTTGATCACACCTCATAGTGATAGTAGAGAGAGGGCTGAAGTAATATAGGTTAGAGATGATGGTGGCCTGGATTAGTGTAGTAGCAGTGGAAATGGAGAAAACTATAGGGAGTCAAAGTTTATTTTGAAACTAGAACTTTTAGGACCTGATGTTGAATTGGATGTGTGTGGGTAGGGAGTGACAGCAGCCATTTCACTTCTAAGTTTCTGATTTGAGCACATGGGTTGATGGTGGTGAATTTACTGAGACCAGGAAGACTGCAGAGGAACCAGGTAGAATTAGAAATATAGTTTTGATATTTAGATACATTGATTTTGAGAAACTTGTAAGATACTGTGTAGAAATATAAATCGATGAGAGATGTGGGTTGGGGTTGGAAACATGAGTCATTGGCATGTAGTTGGTAATGAAATCCATGGGAATATACAAATATTGAAATCCATGAATATCCATAAGGATATTCATGAGACTACACATAAATATTATTTATTTTTATTTCATTAATACTTTGTTTTTACTGAATTGCTAGCTCAGACTTTTTCAAGAAAATTTAGAAAAAGAATATAAATGAAAGTAAAAAACACGTAACACCTTAACACAGAAAAACTGGTAGTGATATTTTGGTATTTTGCCTTTTTAGTGTTTATATTCATATGTTAACATGTTTGCAATCATACTATTATTATGTATGCATATTGTGTTTTGCTTTTTCATTTTGTATAAACTTTATCCATGTTATTACTTTTCTGGAAACTAATTTTAACATCTGCATAAATAGTCCAACAAGTGAATGCTTCAGTAGTTTCCTTAACTCATTCTTCGTAATTCAACGGTATATTATTTTCATTGTTATTCATGTGTTTAAAGAATGTTTCCTCAAATATCTTTATGGAGATAATTTTCTACCTGGCCTGTCTCACACATTCAGATTTTTTTTTAATTTTTTTTTTTTTTTACTAAACACAGTAATGAAATACAGGATTTCTGGACCAGGTGTTCTGTAAGTTAATAAGGCCCTTCATGACTGGTTGGGAGAAACCTTCTACCTACACTGCCTAGATTTGACTGGCATAGAAGATACTCTCACCTGTTTGTAGTCTATTTATCTGGGTTCATCTTTGGGGCTACTAATAAATAAGCCCAACTTAGAAATCGTATTGACTCACATAAATCTGTTATTTAAGCAAGGAAGAATAGATGGTACTGTTAGTACTTAACAGACAATCCTGGGTATCAAATATAATATGCTTGTCTCAGAATTATTTTGACCCACAAATTCACTGTTGCCATGTCATCCATCTACTGTGTACCGAGTGAGCAAATAGGAATAGAACCCCATAGTTCAAATACCGTTTAGTGATGTTTTGAAGCTGGAAAAATATCCTCTCAGAGATACTCAGCTGGCAACTCTACATGGCTCTTAGAGAGCAGCACTCCCTTTAGCATTTCCAAAAATGATATGAACATTTTCTTAACAATATCTTTGACAGCTGAAAGTAAAATGACCCCCCAGTGGTATTGTTTTGATATCCAAAACTAGGAAAGCAAATCACTTTTGACTTATTATTTTTCAGTCCCTAAATTCAATGATTGAGCTGTCATTAAAGGTAATTTAAAAGCAAATGAACTGCATTCTGAAAATGGTAATGAACGGTCAGTGATGCAGTAAGCAAAAATCAGAAGAGTTTGTTTTCCTGTTTGTAATTGTAAATGAAAATGGAGGCAACTGGAGTTATCAGAAGACTGAAGTTTGGGTTTTCCACCTGCTAATCACTCTTCTGATCCCTGCAAGCCACTTACCTTGTCGGTGGCTTGGTTTTTGCATTCTTTCAGCATATTTATTTATTATTTATTGCATGCCTTTTATGAGCCAGACACTGTGTTAGTGACTAAAGATCCACTGAACAAGATAGACCAGATTTTTTGCTCAATGTACATCTAAGTCTAGGAGGGAAGCATATGCTTAAATACGTCAATATAATAAAGTATGTGTGTTAATTACAAGAGCGAATAGGGCAGAGAGAAGGGGACATCGTTTAGAGAGTTTGGTGGAGGGTGGGTTCTAGGCCACATCAAGTGGAAGGCTGGGGTGGAGGAGGGATACTCAGATATTGTGCACAGAAGGAACAGTATGTGCCTGGCAGCTAGAGACAACTCAAGGGAGAGTAGATGGTTTCCAAAATTCAGTGTGGTTTTCGGTCTGTGGCTCTGAGTTCTGCTATAAACGCTTCTATGGAAAATGTCATGGCTGTGACAGGTTTTGGGTTTTGCATTCACAGGAGCTGAAGGACCCTCACTGTCGCGACGAGATGGCAGCCGCCCGAGGGGCTCTGAAGAAGAATGCCACAATGCTGTACACAGCCTCCCAAGCGTTTCTCCGCCACCCAGATGTTGCTGCCACTAGAGCCAACCGAGACTATGTGTTCAAACAAGTCCAGGAGGCCATTGCCGGCATCTCCAATGCTGCTCAAGCTACCTCGCCCACTGACGAAGCCAAAGGCCACACGGGCATCGGCGAGTTGGCTGCGGCTCTCAATGAATTTGACGTAAGCATCCTGGGGAGGGGCATAGAAGACTGCACACTTTCATTGAAAGAAATGTATTGGGGATGAAGGGCCACCACCATGGTTTCTGTTGACTTACACTCTAGGAGACTTTGGTAGTAAGATAAACCACATAACATGTTTCTGTTGTTAAACAAAAACCATTAAGGCCGAAAGCTTTTCTGAAAGAAAGGATTTTTTGAGCCCTATACGATCCAGAAAGGAGACCAAGTCCTGGGCCACATAGCTTAAGCCAACCACAGCACGCTAGATGAAGAAGCCAAACATGTCACCATTATGGGATTGACAAGGCTCTTTTATACAATGAGTTTGGGGAAGAAAGATGTAAGTTGTTTTCAAAGATTTTTACATTGGCTATAGATAGTGGGGGTGGGGAGAAGGCAGGGAAAGACAAAGGGGGGGCAGGGGAAAGTGAAGGAGAGTAGGGAAAGGTGTAAGGGAGTTAGTTCTGGGATAGATGCATAGTCTGTAAAGAAGTGTTTGCTCTGTTGGATTGGTTGTGGGCAACAGCCCAGAAAGTTTTTGCCTAAGGATGTGGTAGAGTCTGGTGGTCGGCTGTCCCTTTCTCGATAAGGGCTGAAATAGCCTCCTGGAAGTTAATTCATAGTTTCAGTGTACGTTCAGGGATGTGAGCAGTCTTTTGTTGACTTCTGCCCACTAGCTCTGTTCAATGATAAAAAGTCCTCGTCTCTTCCTTCTACCCGCAGGCCTGCTGTAATGTAATATAGGACATCTTAGAATTTTTCTCTTGTCACTGTTACTAGGAATTCAACATATTGGCAGAGCCCAGTTTACTTGTCTTTCAGGGAAGTAATAACTGTGTTTAAGAGGCCCTAATCCCCTATAAGTAGAAAGCCCATACTGTACTCTGTTAACTTTCCTACCCCAAGGGCTGTTTTAGGGACAGTTTATCATTCGGATGATCTCTTTATCATTAAAGGGACAAATGTCATGGGCAGCTTAGGTATAGATTGCATCTCTGTTGTGCCTAGGTGGAGCACTGTCCTCTATTTCTTCATTTTAAATCAGCAGCAAACAAACTCTGTTGCTGTCTGATCCCACATGGGAACCTGGTCTTCCTGGCATCACCCCTCTGCTAGGCCCATGAATGAGCCATATTCTGCACCTGCTGATTCTGGGGGTGTGACCCAATGAGGGAGACAGTGGGAGGATGGCTCACCACCCTTGTGCATACTCAGGGTGTCAAAGTGAGAGAGAGTCTCTTGTCAGCAGCATCTCTGATGATAGCCCTCACCTTCCTGAGTCAGGATACAGGTGCACCTGTGAGAAGCTGAGATTCAGTTGAGTTCATTCTATAATATGTTCAGTGAAAGTCTACATGTGTTCTGAGAGCGGCAAAGATTTATAAATAATCAATGTCTGCTTTCAAGGGTTATATTTTCCTGTAGGGAAGATGAGGGAGGTATAGTGTGCTAATCACCCTGTAAGTGATAAAACACAATGTTGCAGGAAGTCATAGGAGAAAAAGGGGTTACTTAACAGCTGTGGAGAAAGATGATGAGCTTGTTTTCGGATACATTGACATGACATTTGGTAGGGGGTGACTGGCTGGCTGCTAGAAAAGTGGATTAGGAACGAATTATTGGTAAAGGTATGGAGATAAACGACATAAGGTAGGAAATACTTTGTAATACTCTATATTTAGCTAGCTCTTTGCAGTTTTCACAGGGTCTCTGCTCTTTCCCTTATTTTTTTAGTCAACAGATACCGGGGACGCCAAAAAAATGTATACACACGACATTTATTCATTTTTTGTTATTGGTATATATTGAGTAGTACAATTTTAGTACAGTTTTTTTCTTTCTTAAAATACGTATACATTTTTTAGCACCCCCTGTACATATTGAACTTAGACCATTACTATTTTGTAAGCTTTTTTGTGTAAGAATTAGGTATGATAATAAATTTAAAGCATTTACCACAGAAACTGGGTCTTAATATGTAATTGTGTTCACAAAGTTTTAGGACACAACTGAAAAATCCATTGGAACTCATAAGAGAGTTCGGTAAGGTTATCAATTTTAAAATGAGCAAACAGAAGTCACTAGATTTCTATAATACAAATAATATTAATGATAATAATAGGAAAAGAAATCCTGTTCACGTAATAGACAATAAAACGTATTTTTTGGCTTTTTTACATTACTTAATTTAATTTTGTTTCCCTTTTTGCATGTTAGAAATAATCTTGATATAGATGTAGAGGACCTAGGAAAGAAAATTACATTGTTTTACTGAAGGGCAGATATTAATTTTCAGTAAATGGCATCATGATCCCAAGGAGGAAAATTATTGACCCTGTCAATATTTATATATTCGGACAATACGAATTCTACGATAGTGCTTTTGAAACTTGACAGTTTTCATAAAGCTGTTTTTTGTTGTTGTTGTTGTTGTTTTGTCTTTTTAAATTTTTTCTTGTCTTGGAATAAGAATGGATGAGCCCATATTTTTTTAAAAAAGTGACAATTAGCAGGTTCATGCATTCAAAATATAAAAGCCTTATAGTGATACATTCATTTTAAAAGTGTGCATCAGACCAAAAAAGCCCCATCTGTTAAGCAGAATAGAAAACTACAATCTCACATATAAAATTATTTTATGAAATGGTGCTTTTAATAATGAATAGGTAGCTTTAGTCAGCTATTGACTCAATTGAGTTTTTATAATCATAGTTTATTTTATAATGTAAAGTAAACAATAAAACCTAAGGAGAAGAAATGCAGCATACAGAACTCTCTTGAAGGATAGTCCAGGCCCTTCAGCTGCTGCCACCTACTGCCCAGGAGAGCAATGACTCCAGCTTTCCATTCTCTTTGTATCCAGACCACTGTTTTTAAAGGAGCTTTTACTCAAAGTGAATTTAACAATTGAGGCCTCAGTGGAGTATTACTTTATGGATTCATAAAATAAAACTTAAGGCCACGTGGGGGAAAAAAACTATTAGCAAAGTATGTAAACATATGTTAAACTCAACTGTTTTACTATAGTAATATCTTCTCATGCTGGACAAATAAGGCTTTGGGAAGTTAACACATGAGTATAATAATCAAAGATGTTTTTTAGAAAACATGATGTATTAACTAATTCCTTAATTATATTTTATTCATTTATATATTAGTACATATATATAAACCAAGTAATTTTTGTTACTTACTACATTAACTAAGTATATTACCTTACTCATGTAATTATATATTCTATTGGCTAAGTATATTAACCGAGTGATATTTTATTAGATGTATAATGGTTCTCAAGCTATGTAAATTGCATAACACATTACCTAATGTTTAAATTTTTATTTCTCAAAGGTTAACAAAAATCAACATGTGGAGTTATCTAAATCCGCAGTCCATAGATACTAATTCCATTTGTCATGGTTCCCTAAAAATTGTTATTTAGTAAATGCAATTCATTTCAGTACTTTCTCAAAAGTAGTAATGCCAGTAAAGTATTATTGAATATTACAACATAGGTAATTAACCGTGTAGATTTTCTATCATTTCTGATACCAGAAAACCTAGACAGAGCTTCACAATATTTGAAATTCATAATGTTCTATTTCTCTTTACTTTGTAACAGAATTATACATTTCTGTTCTACAGTTGCATAATAGATACTTTTTAATTTTTTAATTTCCCAGTCATATTGACTTGGAATTGATTTAGAATTTGCAAGCATCTGTCTTGAATCCTAAGTGCTATTTTCAGATATTAAACAAACTGATATTACATTGAGTGGGAAACAACTCAAACTACCTGCGATTTACTTTTCTGGCAATATCCCTTCCTGAGGCTTGGTTTAATGGCTTGCCAATGTAATGGTGATTTTAAAAAGTAGAGTGTCTTTGAGATCCTGAAATGAAAGGAACCATAAAAATACAAAATATATTTTCATGGTAAGCATAGCTAACATGCCCCAATGTTGAATTTGAAGAATATTTTGTATTAATCGTCATCAGTGTGTCAAACCCAGTTTTACGGGAGGTAGGATACAGAAGTGGCTGAGAGATTGATAGTTGATTAAGAAGAAGGTAAAAAATAGTATTTTTATATTAATTTGTCTAAATTGTAGGATTGATTTCTATCTGGGTATTTATGGTATTTATTTTTTGGCACTATTATTCAGCCTAATGTTGATATAGTGATTTATGAAGCAAAAGAATGAAGTAAAAATGCCAGTATTTTAACAACTTGAAACTGTCAGGAGCATCTCTTATGATATAAAAGCAAAAAGTAAAATGATTGCTAATCAATGGAAAAATCGGCCTCTGTTTAAAATGTGGCAGCTTGAGATGGTTAATTTTATCTAGTCTAACTACAAAGGAAGACTGAAAAGAATTTTAAATATCTAATGACAGTTCAGAGGTAAATCACATAATAATATCAATTTTTGACTGTCAGAAAACTTGCAAGAGTGAGAGAGGACAATTGAAAGTTATTCCTATAGAATTTATTTTAATTAAAGAGAGGAGAGTATACTATAGATTGTTTTTTGAAGTTTCTTTTGTAAATGAAGATACTTTGGAAAAATGGTGATTAATGCCATTCACGCTCCAGTCTTTCTAATCCATAGCTATTTCCTCTTGAAGTTAATGTATTTTAAATCAGACAATAAACATTACCTTACATTACTCTAATGCTAAGCTTTTTGTTTGTGACTTTTCTTCCTTCATTTTCCTCTTGCCCTGGGAGTTTGCTTGATTAATAATTTTCTCTTTCTTGTACGTTCAGTTCAGTTTCTCTTTTCCACTTGTTCTATCCCTCAGCCTATAGAAAAATGTATATCTCTTATACAACTTCAAAATAAAAACATCTTCCACTACCATATTTACTATATTCTCATATTTCATGTTTTAAAAACAAAGAAAAATTAAGAGTTTTTTAAGAAGTGGATTCTGGTCCTTGCTTCCGTTTCTTGTATGCTGACTAATTCTTACCTGTTTCAGCCTTTTCCTGTAACCCTACCCCGGCCCCTCCACTGAGTGTAGTCTCTAGGGACCCGTCACTTAGGATATAATGTGCTTTTATTTTCTAGTTCATAACTTGGAAAAGGAAGAACACTTATAATAGTATTTACTATGCTTCTCTGTATCATTTCTAACTTGCAAGATTTAAATAAATATACTTTAGAAGTAGGACAGACTGGTCTCAATCACATTGAGCTGAAATGTCACCATGACATACAAACTTTACACAAATTGTCCTTTCTATTGTTATCTAATTTTGTCTAACCTCAGTCTATCTTCTTAGGTTTTCTTCCGTTTTTTTCTCCTTCTGCTCTTTAAATATGTTTTCTTTTCTTGATCTAATTGTCTCTTACTGTTCTGGTATTCAGTGGATGGAAATGTTGAATGTGAGCATTAGGAATGGCAGGGCCAATGGGGATTGCAAGAATGTCTACCTGACAAAGGTAGGGGACCTGGGTTAACTGCAATGAGAGAACTGTCCCCGAGGGAATATCTCCAGGCTCCAGTGGTCAGTGGCTGAAGGTGATTCCACTGTGTGCTCTTCTCAGGCATACACAAATATCCTAGGAGTTCTAGTTCAAAGAATGAAGTTAAGCAATAAGAGTTCAGGTGGTAGGAGTCATTTCACCCCAGGACCTAGCCTGTTCCCGGCGATATGGAGAAGAGCTTTCTGGATACCTCAGAGTAGGGTTTGGGAACCGGGGTTGGAATATAACTCCAGTGGAGAGCTGGAGGGCTAAAGAGGTACCTTAGGTCAGAGGCCCAAATACATGACCTCAAAAATCTACACTGAAGGAGATGAGTTTTTCTGTTGTCCCCCTACTCCAAATATCATCCATATAGAGCTTTTTGAATAGTGAGATAGTTATTCCTTACTATTGTTACTAGGCCCAGATAATGCTCCTGTGGACGCTGTGGTCCCTAAGTCTTGCACCTGAGTTCCAGCTGTCTCAGTGATTCTTAAGAGGTTTTATTGACCATGGTCTCTACAATATCCGGCAAGGAGGGAGGAATGCCTCCTTGGAGAAATCACTTTTCACGGAGCATATTGGTCAGTCCCTTTCCAGTTCTAACCTTCCCTTTGGCTATGAAAATCAACACAGTTATGTATTAGAGAGGCTTACACCAGGCCTCATCTTCTTCTTTGATATTCTGTGAAGTCACTCTGACTGCAGACATCTGGGAACACCCATATTAGGTTATGGAGATTGTAAGTTTCCTACATATCACATTAGAATGAGGGTGAATAGAGGGGAGGAGAGAGCCTTGTCACAATACTGCAAACACACGGATCAGGGAAATGCAAGATGTAGCTAGTGTTCTAAAGCAATTAGCAACCAAGAGGCCAGGTGCATGAAAATTCCGGCCTGTAAGCAAGACCATTTAGATTTGGTAAAGCAGTTTCAGATTCGTAATTCAGGTACTAAAAAGATGGAGCAGGCAAACACAACAATTTTCTGTCTGTCTGAATGCATGCCAATATTTTCAAAGACTTAACATCTGTATAGTTGTTATATCTGTTTTTCTTTCCTACATTAGTACTTTTTAATAATGATCTCTGCTGTATTCTTATGAAGTGGTTTCTAGTTAATGGCCATTGAAAGTAGTATAGGATTTTGGAAAGAGCCCAGGGTTTGGATACGGATGTCTGGATCTTATTCCAAGTTCTTCAAATAACTAAGGATGTGTGACCTTGAATTACTGAGATAACATCTCTAGGTCTTGAAGTAAAGGTTAGCCACAGGATAGCTAAGATGATTCATTGAGAGCTTGATGTACCAAGTGAGATACAAGAATACAGGTGTGCAACATGTAAAGGAGAAATGCTTAGTAAACAGCTTGCATATATGCTGTGGTATGCACTTACATACATAGTGTGTAGCTAAGGAGCTGTGTGTGTTGTGGTGGGTGAGGTGAAGGAAGATGAAACCATAGAAGAATTTCTGGAGGAGGTGATGTGTGAGTAGGAATTAACAAGATGAAACATGAATGGGAATGTTTCTCAGGCTGAAAGAGCATCATTGCTCATGGAGGCCTGGTGGGTAGAGACTGAATGAATTATTCATCCCAGGATTGGAGCCCAGGACGAGGAAAAATCAGGCTCAGTAGGTGAGCTGGAGGCAGCCCTTGGAGAGTCTTGAAAGCCTTACAAGGAAGAGGCTGGGCTTCACCTGAGGGCATGAGGAAGTTGGTGGTAGTCTAAGCAGGTGAAGGCCCGTCAGATTTCTGCTTTTAAAGATCGCTTTGGCTGTAGGGTGGAGAATTAATTTGAATGCGGCAAAGCCACAGGGCAGTGAGCGTGTTAGGGTGAGTGGTTCTGAATGTCTGAAGTAGTTGGTCGGAGTTGGGGAAGAAGTGGATGGATCTGAACCGTACTGAGGGAGTAGAATCAATAGGCCTTAAGAACTGCAATTTTTATTTTCATGTATCAAAAGAGTGTTTTGGACAGTAAGCTTTAGTTCATCAGACCAAACATTTTTATAGTTCCAATTATGAAATCATAGAACATTCAGTGTTTTGTGGGAATTGTTTTTTTTTTGTTGTTGTTTTTTAGCATGACATAACTTTCTTACATTGATTTTTTTCCTGGTATGATAATTATTAAATACCTAGTAATTTATGCAGATAGATGTGTTGAATATTCATAATCCAAAGTCTACATACAACATGCAGGATTTTTCTAATTTAGTTTAAGCTATTTATGTTTCATTGAGCTCCCATTAGTACATGCTTAGTGTGCTCATTTGACTTCTTAAAAAAAAACAACAAACAAACTTTTAGACACACTTTTTTAAAAAGCGGATACATTTTCAAGTATGGTAGGATATAGACTCAATAATTGGGGGTCAGTAGGGCCTAGCTGTTCTCAGTTCTTCACCGTCTCTTCTAATGGACTGTCTTCTGATTCTATGTTCTTTTCCACACTCGCCAATGAAATTCATTGCAATTACCTTTTAATCCTTTCTAGCTAATAACATAGAAACAAGCAGTGGTTTTATAGCATCCCTTATCATATAGTGACACCTGGTGGCCAAACGGAGCATTGAGTGACACTCTAGTGTATGTTTGTACCTGTAAACATAGCACAGCCTAGTTACATACCACAGGCCCGAAGCCAGGGAATGTAAGTACTGACAGGGTGTACTGACAGTCTACCTTCATAGAACTTTTAGTCTGCTCATGGCACCTTTTTGTACACTAACATTACGCAATGAAAGTCACATTAATCCTTTTAGGCACATTTTATAGCCCTGGGAAGTTGGTAAAGATAGACACAGAAGCAGAGCAGTTTGTAGGAAGAGAAGCAGCTTAAGACAGGGTGGAGAGTAGGGGCTGGTTCTGCTGGCTGAGTGTGGGACCAGGTCCGTCAGCCTGCATCTAGGACAGTGAATTATTCCCTGCTTCTTGAGCCAGACCACATCCCGTCTAGGACCTATTTATTGGTTATCCTCATTTATTGCCCAGGAATCATATTCTGGTATATTGACACCTCCCACATCTACTTGCTTCCGAATACCTTTAGCTTTTAAGGTGTTATATACCTAGGAGTATTTTCTGATATCATCTACCTTTCTATAATGCTTTTTAAAAACAATTACTCCAAGGAAGTATCCCGAGATGATTTAATTTCCTCTTCTACATTTCAATCAATAAATATGGAGCTACAAAAAAAAATCGTTAAGCAAATAACAGAAAAAAGTTTGAAATATTTTTTGAGATTGCAATTCAAATCCTCATTTGTTTGCCTCCCTGTTGTCTTTAATCAGAATTACTACATTTCCAGTCATTTCATCTCACAAGGGAAAAACGTAAGAATCTATATTTTTCTCAGTGAGGGTAATTTTCTCCTTTGAGAATACTGACACATTTTCTGGGTCTGAGTTCACCTTTATTTCAAATAATCAGGACTAAATATAACAGTGATTACTGATGTAATTGATTCTCATAGATGATAATCATATATCAATGTCATATATTATCAGTTCATATATAGATATCTAAATTGTCTAACTGTGTGATGGCAACTACCTTTTTGATTATCATTTATTTATTAGTCATACTTTAAAATGTGGAACCAAACAAGTCCTTTTAACTTGTGATCTATTTACTGGTGAAAAGTGTGATATATTTTAAATGTTTACCTCCTTAGTCTTACTTTCTTTCCTAATTTCTTACTTTAGTAGTACTCGTCTTTACCTCACCTCCAGAATTATATCTTCTTCTCATGTGCTTCTCATGGTGCATACTAGGGATATACTTGCTACTCATTCACAAGGTTTAGTTTGACTCAGTGGTGAAGTCCACACACACACACACACACACACACACAACTCCTTCCCCTCCCTCTAAAAGAGCTCATTTGAATTTCATATCAACCTAACTCCTTAACATGCTTAACGAACGTCATCTCCAACAGCATATTCTGGATAATTTACTTGAGTAGCCTATTGGGTCCCATTGTTCATTTCCCTAATGTATGTAATTAGAACAAAACAGAGTATGTTCTCTGATATTCCATTTTGTGTTGATTACATCCATTCATTGAGCTAAGGCTATAGGAAAATGGTCACCCACAGATGCACACATGGCAGTCACACTATAGGCCGCCATTATAACTGAGGGCATAACTGAGTCCTGGGCTGGTCCTTCTGGTGATACCAGTCATGCTGATAGAGAGTGGGACAGCATGGTGTAGGATAAACAAAAGAAGTTTGTGCTTGAATCTAACCACATCCCTCTATGCCTCTCTTTCTTCATCTATAAAATAGGGTAATAATGTTGACTCCAAGTTCGTGATAATTTTATATGCTGGACCTAATTCATAGGCACCTAATTCATGGTAGGCACTCATACATGCTAGTTGTCTTTTCCTCCTACCTTGCTTAATCTCTTCCATCCAAAGCAAATCTTTAAGCTAATTCCTAGAGAAGCCTTAAGGGACAGCTCCTGATTGAAAACATGTTAATGTCACTTGACAATAGCTATACTCATAGATACAATAATACCATTTGCTCTTCCTTGTTCATATCCACACTCTTGATGCACAACAACCTTCAAAACGGTTTGGCCAAAGAATAAGCAATCTTGAGAAGTAGGTAATTCTCCATCACAGAGGAAAATCTCAAGCAGAAATTAAATTACCACTGGGCCCAAGGATGACTCTTAAAGTGAGAACTCGTGAGTCCAGTGCTAACACTAAGCGTGTAAGCTTCTACATTGTGTTTTTTGGGAATTCTCATAGTTTTAGAAGCTTCTGATGCAGTGAAAAACCACCCTTAGCTTTACATTAAATATCATATTTCTTCAGGTTTAGTGGTCTCTGAGATTTCTCATAGTACACATGGAAGAAAGACGTGGGACTGACAGATAGGAGTAGGAAAAAGGATGAAAAGATGCCATGGATGGTTCCTGCTCCATCCAGGAACCACACTGCAATGGAATTTATCTTTTTTTTCTTTTCTTTTATTAAATGACATGTTCTGCACAAGGAATATCTTTCCATCCACAGTTAATTAGTAAGACATGACATTTAAAGAGTCCGATATAAAAGATAAGGGAAAATAAAATGGTGTGAAAAGGCATTGTTAAATCCTACATTTGATTGATGCTCAGTTTCTCTATCACTAACATTCTTTTGAAAACTTCAGGACCAAGCCACTGAGTTGTGGAGAGGAGTGGGACTTCCCCATGTTCTAGATGGAGGATGGATTCATATTTCCTAGACTAGAACATACACTTATAAGTCGGAGGGAATTTCTAATACCTGGATGATTCAGAAAATCAATGATTAGTAGCACTAGAAGTCCCCTTGTTACTGTCTCGTCCATAGGACCCAGTTTATAAAAGCAGAAAGTGATTTCCAGAGAGATCAAATGTTCTGCTGAAAGTCACACAAGTAATTATTCTCATGGCCAACATAAGAATACAAGTCTTTCCATTTCAGTAGTATTGACAAGAATGGTGAAAGCAGTGTTATCTTTTCAATCTCTATTGACTCCCTAAAGATACTCCCAGATAATCATTCAATCTGAGAAAAAGAATGTGCTTGCACTGCAGGCGCAGCTTCAAGACAGGTCCTGACTCCCTCCCAACCAGTTTCCCTCTCCTGAAACTGTCCTATGAAGAAATTTCAAGAGCTGGCACTGCTTGTTTCCCAGGTCTCTGCTGTAGTTGTCCTCTGAAAGGACCAGAAACAGCTGCGTGCATCTCTGTCTGTTTGAAAATGTCTTACCGTCATCTTCTATAACCTTAATCACACTTCTTAAGCTTATTCTGATGATTGAGAGCTATGCTGGTGGTCATCTGGGTATTACTTCTCTTTTCTTCTTTTTATTCTCACATGGCCACTAAAGATGTCTTCCTGAAAACCAGAAGTGTTCATGCCTCTTTGCTGCTCTGCTTACCCTAAAGAGACTTTAAACTTCTTTCTGGTGTCCCCACTCACTGCAGTAAGATCAGCTGTTGTGTGTGGGCTGGAAGCTGAGGAGGCCATTAGTCTTTGTGTTTCCAGTGAGACTGTCTTGGTTACCTCTTGGCTTTTCCTGGTGCTTGAGCTGGTCTGGAAGCTTTCGTTTCATTTCATTTCATTTCATTTCTTCGGTACCATGGGTCTGAGGTAGCCATACACGTTTGTAATGAGAATTAATGAAATTATATACAAAACATTGTAAAGTGTCTGATGTAAAATAGACACTAATAAATGTTAGCCATGGTGCTGGTGAGAAATGGATGTGTTTCTATTATTTTTTGCACTTCTTTTTGTTTGTTTGTTTTGCCTTGTCTTTCTTTCTTTTTTGGAAAATGATGCAAATTGACCTTTTTTGTTAAAAGTTAGATATTAAGTTTCAAGAGTTGTTCCTTTAACAAAATTTATGCTATAAATTTAGTTAATAGTGACGAACCCCTCAAAGTGGACTCTACAGTTTCAGATATTTAACAATCAAAGATAAGTAATGTACTGCGGTCAGATTGCCACACACTTGAAAAATGAAATAAAAAATTCACTGTTCGTGAATACAATGCTAGGAAATAAGGTATAAATCGCTGTGTATCAGTCTTTGGCCCGAAACCTTTAGACAAATTGTTTACTAAATCATTGCCAGTAACTTTGGTTTGCCATCTATTTCATTTGCTAATGCCAATAATTCTAATTCTGCAGTGTGTTCTTTGTCATTTTAAGTCTATTTATGCTTTTTTAAGATCATACATTTATAATATTCAAATATCAGTTGTACATAGATTAATTTTATCTGTGAATGATTACTACATATTATAAAATATACCTCCCCTAGTGACCACTGCTTATATTCCTGCGTAAGAAGTAATTCTTTTAAAATCACCGCTCAGAAGAGGTGTCCGTGTACAAGGATGAGCTGGGGGGAAATGAAGACATCTTCATAAATCCTTAGTAACTTTCCATCTGTATACCCAACTGAGTTAAGCTTTGCACAACCTGTAAATTACATAGTAAAGAAAGGCCAATTTTCTCATACATTAACTGCTGCCAGACTGAAGTAGAACACTCTAGGAGATAAACAGCTATGGTGGCAAAACCACTCACATTGTTTCTAGTGTAAACTCATATAGTTCAGACCTGCTGCCATGTAATGCAGGCCTTACACAAATTGCCACGTGTAGAATGGAGAGAAGTGGTGGAAGAGTGGAACTAGTGATTCTTATATCAAGTGGGGTGTTGGAAAGGGCAACAAGCAGGGGGTGTGAGGTAGATCAAGGGATTTCAGTGTAAAAAAGAATGCGGCAACATATAGATAAAGTGAAAGAGCCTAAAGGAATAGAGGCCAAGAAGAGCATATTAGCAATCAGTACCGCACTTATGTAAACTGCACTCATTTCAGCAAAAAGTTAACAGAACTGCATGTTCACAGGTGGCAGATTGCTTGAAAGTAACAATATTCTGTCTTTCAAGCAATCCCTGATCTATGACTTTCTACATGGAATTTTCATGAGCAGTAAAAGGCAGTAACAGATGCCCATGTTTTTCATGTTTTAATTCATATTCTTTTGAAAAGTATCCCATTCAAAAAAGTATTTTGTGGTAGCCGTTTTCCTTCTGGTGCCTCACACTGCCTGGAGTGTGGTAAGCTCTCAGTAGTCACTTGTTGAATGAAAGAATGAATGAATGACATCATGAAAGCAGATGAGGCAAAATGTGTCAGTCAGCTTAATTGAAGGGTTATAATGATGTCAAAACTTATTTACATTTAAGGAAGAAGAAAAGGTATTGATAGTGCAAAATTGATGATTATGATCATATGTATAATAATAATAATAGTAATAATGCATCTTTGACCTCACCATGCACTTTAGCCCTAAAGTTTAAATCAATACATCTTTTATCTTAGATTTTGGTGAACTTAAATAAGCATCATCAAGCCATCTGCCTTAGAAAATGCCACTTGTGTAGGTTTAACCTAAATAACTCTTGTCAGGCTAAGGCACCCTTTTCTTTGAACTACTTCTTTCTTCAAGGTAGTATTCCCTTTGGTTCTATTTTGCTTTATTGTTTTTCCTGCTTCTTTGATCATTACGTCTCCATCTCCTTGGCTTACTCCTCTTTTCGGTTATCTATATATGGCCCGTTTGATTCTCACTTAAAGGGCCTTGTTTGGTGGGATCCCAGGTACTTCCCATCTGTTTCTCTAGTCCTAACATCTCTCCGGTGCTCCAGACCGGTGTCCAGCTGTATTTGTGACATGTTAATTTGGATGACTTCTACATAGCATTTGAAAGTTCTCAAACCAAATCTAATGTTTTATTCCTCTGGTAAGAACCTTTGTTCTTCTTGTGTTTCTTGTTCTAGCTCAAGGAACTACCATTTTGAATGTAGCCATTCAATTTAGAAAACAGTCTTATCCACTTCTCCAGTTAATCTTGAAGTCCTGTAAGTTTAGTTCCTTTTACAACTCTTGATTTCGTCCTTTCACCTTCATCTTTATGACGGCTGGTTTATTCAGACTCTAAATTTTTGTCTGGATCATTGCTATTACTTCCTGTCTGGTTACCCTGCCCCCCTCCCAACTTCTTCCCCCTATAATCCATCATTTCTGCCAGTCTGGCTTTTCCAAAATACAAGTCAAGTGTTATGTATTATTCACCAATGAAATTCTATCTTTAGGATAAACTTTAAACTTCTTACTTAGCATGGCATCAGATCATTTCAATAGGCCCTTGACTACCCCTCTCATCTCATATCTTCCTTTTTCTCGTCTTTCATCTAATGTTCTGCCACAATTAACTATTCATTATTCTTAAAATGTACAATTGCTGTTTCATTTACGTTACCTTTCATGATATTTCCTCTGTCTGAACTTCCTTATCTTTCTCTCTCTTTTTTTTTAACCTAGTAAATTTATATTTACCCTTACTGAGGTAATTTATTTTTCGAAACTTTCCCAATTCTCCCAATAACTGAACCACTATTCCTTCTAGATCATGATTATATTTTGTACTTATTAGCATAAAACATTGTTCTGTTTACAGTTTCAGTCTCTCCAATGAGAGCACCAGGAGGAGAGAGACCAGGTCCCATTCATACTCTTATCTACACAGTTAGCACATAGACATAAAGTAAATGTTTGCTGAATAAATACATAAATGAATATTCTCTCGGCTTTGATCTTAGTCGCTATCTAGTTTATTAAGTTCTTCGTGGCATTCTGAATTTTTGTCATATGCTATATCATCTTCTCCACAATAGACATTCCATGTCTTCATGAACATTCTATTATGTTCCATTGGGCATCCATTATCTTCTTGGTTGGGTTAACCCTTTCCAGGTATCAGTTTTCCAGTGTTAATACAAAGAATCTATATAATTTGAATCATCATCAACCGACATACATCAAAATCTAGAATTCAGAGGAGAACATGACATTCTCATTAAGCACGAAGAATATTTTTCAAGTCATGTTAGGCTTCTTGAAAAGCAATTAACATATCGCACATTATTCCTGTGAGACACAAACTGTTTCTTTCCCACTTTAATTTGCCTGCTTAAAAATAGACAGAAAAAGATAGATGAGTTTACACTCCAGGTGTATGAATTTCCCTTGTGGCCAATGAACCAATTTCCCTTTCATATTTGCAGACTATTGATACAATTATTCTTTCATCAGACATGAAATTTGAGTGTATAACCAGTTTGTGAAAATCACCTAGTAATTTATTAGGTTGATAACAGCAATTAAGTCATAATTGCTTCTGAGAAATATAAATTGACTTTCCATTTTAAATGGATCATTTAACATTCCAAATCAAAGACATAGAGTAAATAATTTCTCGGATAAAAAGTTTGTTTCTCCTATTATAAAACTTAAAAATTATTTTCAAGCATTGATAATCCAGGAAGTAACTAGTCCATGTCCTATCTTCATTTATTTTTGCTTTCAAAACACTCCCCTCTTCACATACACACACTCCATACTTAAATGCACATGTTGCAAATGCCTGTTGGTTTAGCTTACATTGTATGAAAATGTACAATAATTCTTTTTTTTTGATAGGCAAATCACGATCAAGGATTTTTTAGTGGTGGTTTACCAACCAGAGGATTTGGCTGCTTCAACTAGCCTGCCTCATACTGAAAGCAGTAGTAATGTTTGTCATCATGACAGGTGATGTGCTCCACCCTGATAGTTCTGAGTCTCAAGCTCACTGAGGCACATCAAATAACATTGTTGACCGAAATGTGTGTCCCTAACTGAAGGGTCACCCCCATGTATTCATCTGCAAATACCAAGTTCACTGTGGTGTCCTATTGTGCTCCAGAAGCCTTTTGATACAATTTGGAAGAAGGACATTTTTGTTTATGAACCCTAAATCTGCTAATCAGCAGATATTTACCAACTCCTTATGTGAGAAGCACTCTGCTGGGTGCAGTAGACTATATACCAAAGTGTAGGAATGCATTTTAATAGGTGATTTCCTCTCCTTCCTCTCAACCCCAACACACACACACTCACTCACGTATTACTAACAGTGCATGGGAACATAGGACAAGAGCCCAATGCGTAAGCTGGATGACAAGTTACAAGGAATTCAATAACAGGACCTATAAGAGAGACTGGTACACAGAGTTGAAGATAGTCTTCCCTGAGTAGGGTCAATGAGGGCTTCAGAGAAGAATTTATACCACAGTAACCAATGAAACCGACTGAAGTGGGATGAGGTGAGGCAGTAAAGACCATTTTGGCCAGAATCAGGGGTTTATGAGGATATTCCTGGGAGGTGACCTTCGAGAGGCAGAGACGGGTATCAGATTACCAGTAATTTTGAAGGCATCTTAAACATGAAGTGGAATAGATGTGAGCTTCTATTTCTTTAGGCTATGCTTGCTAAAAATGATGTCTCAATTCTGAGGGTACATGAAAAATGCAATCCATTGCTTAGTTCCATAGGGAATTGTGTGTCTTACAAAAGGAATGATAGAAATAGAAGTGGAAAACCACTAGATAAGATTTCAGCATCTATAAATTGTCAGGTAGTGGGTGATTATAGTTGGGGAGCCACTGAAAATTTTGGGTCAGCAAAGTAGTGTGATTAAACAGAAGTTTAAGAATAGTCTGTTAGGAAAAAATAAGTTGTAGAAGAAAGGAAGTCAATTTATAGTCTTGATGATTGAGTAAATGGGAGGTTATAATGGCATGAATGGAGGATGGAATGAAAATGAAAACATAAAATAAAATATTACATAAAAAGGGCTATTTCAAATGACTTCATTGTTAATGTCTATTACTTCTATGTGTCATATACTATTCTAAGCTCTATGCATGTATAATGTTACTTAGTTTTCTTAGCAACCCTATAGTATAGATACTGATGATATTCCTGCTGTTCAAATGAGGAAACCGAGACACTCATCATTTAAGCAACCTATTCAGCTGGAAGTTATACTTAGGAGTTGGAGCCAGAATTCTAATCCAAGCCATCCAATGAATCCTGTACTATTTTATACCTGATCCTAGATTATCTTGATGCTTGATTTTTCAACATAATCCCCTGAGACAATGAGGCTACAAGTGGATGGGTTTTGGCATCAGAAAAACTCTTCAAGGTTTTCACGGTGTGGTCTTCCACAAGTTACTTACTTGTGTGAGCAACTCTTCCTTCATTTGTAAAGTAGGGCTTCTCACTGGTTCTAATTTCTCATTAGTGTCCCAGGAGAATGAAGTGAGATTATGGGTTCCCATTTTCTTCCTGCTCCTGTTTTTCATCCATTGAAATGAGGATGATAGGCTCTGGAGGAAGATGAAAAGTTCATTCTTATACATGTTATATTCAAGGTGGTGATGGGACCTCCAGCTGGCCATGTCCGATATACAGCTATAGATACGGGGCTGGGCCTCAAGAGGGTCAGGACTGGTCATGGAACTGGAGTTCGTGTTCATGAGCAGGTGATGGATGAGGCATGCAAGTAGGTGAGCACTCCAAGAAAGAGGGTATTCAGAGACCTTCTGAGGAGAAGGAGCAGGACCTTGAGAAATACCATCTATTGGGGTAGATCAAGGAAGCAGAACTGGGGAAAAGAAGGGAGAAGACATCATCAGAGGGGTACAAGGAGAACCACAGGAAAGCAAGGTCTTGTGAAGAGTAGTGAGGCTTAAAGAATGGATGGTTTTAAATTTTGTTAAGCACCACACAGAGGTCGAAGAGGGTGAACACAATAGAAAAGGTGGTCAGTAACGTAGAAAGTTCAAGGGTAGTGATGAGATAATGTGACAGTATTCTCAGCAAGAGAGTAAAACAAGATTTCTTTTTTTAACGCTCTAAAGACTTGATTTGACGAAATGTATTCTGGACACTTGCTTTCTGATTAATCCATAATGTAAAGCTAAGGGTGATTGCCTTTGTCCTGTTTTCCTGTGTTTAACTGTGAACCAGTATCCTTGTCAGAGCTTGAGATTATGCTCAGGAAATGTCCCACAGCAACTCAGCAACCCCCGGAGAGATGGTGGAATTAGGGGAAATGAAACCAGCTTCCACTGGATCACACCAGCTAGGAGGGACATCCCAGAGCTGGACTTTCTCACCTAGATTTTTTTATCCATGACCTTTGGTAAACAACTGTCTTGGATAGCAGTTTCTCCTCTCAAATGAAATTAATGTGGGCTTACACAGATTTCTCTTTTTAAGAAAATATTAAATATCTAAGCATAAAAAAAGCTACATAATTATCAAGTCATCTGTATCATTTATTTCTGATGAAACTGAACTGTTTGAATATAAATAATAACTTAAGTGGATAAATGGCATAATTATTTTTTAAATTATGCCATTTATCCACTTAAGTTATTATAAATAATAATTTATTTTTCAGTATATGCCTGAGAAGTAAGATACTTAAGGCAACTTAAGTTTTAAAACTTAAGGCAACTCTAAAATGGAGGTTGGCATTTTTTCTGTAGCTCAATAAAAAGACGGATGAGGGACGACTGGATAGCTCAGTTGGTTAGAGCGCGAGTTCTGAACAACAGGGTTGCTGGTTGATTCCCGCATGGGCCAGTGAGCTGCTGCCCTCCACAGCTAGATTGAAGGAGCAACTTGGAGCTGATGGGCCCTGGAGAAACACACTGTTCCCCAATATTCCCCAATAAAATTTATTTTAAAAAAATGGATGATTAAAACTCAATATCCTTAGTATTGTCCATTCCAAATGTTACCCCAATTAGGCTAAGGGAAACTTTTCAGTAAAGATAGAAAGATTCTCATTGGGAGAGCTTGACACAGAATGAGAAAGATGAAATTGTGTTAATTATTGATACACTACAGGGAGAATAAGTGTTTAAAAAAAACAGCAAATAGCATGCTTTTGATTTAGATACCTCATTTATTTTTTTAATGGTCTTGATTTATGCTTTTATTTCAGACTTTAGTCTTTAAAATAAGTGTCTAAAGCTGTCAGAGCTAGGATTATGATCGTGCCTCATTGTTAGTAGATGTCTTTTATTTTCAATTTTCTGTGCTGTAAAATTCCAATTTTTTCCTCCGTCTATAGACATTTTAATGGGGAGCTGGGAGAGAGTGTCTCAGGGGTCACTAGTGAGGTGTTTTTAACTGGATAACAGACGTTTTTTTAGAAAACACTGTAGTGAATAATCAGTAGGTATTGCTTAGACTTATCTATGCTTTGGATTGTATCAATGCAGCAAAATAATACAATAAATACAGTTTAATGCCTTGGCAAACCTTGATCCCACTGTGACTATGCAGCTTTTTGTGACCTAGGCCCAGGCAGCATGAAAACCTAAGCTAAAGCAAAGATTGGGTTTCTTGAGGCATGCTCAGTCAACTGCAACTTTCACCTCAGCTAAGGCAGTCTCACCTCCAGACCACACACCCTTGTACTCCTTCTTCATGTAGCAAGACACGGAAGGACTTTTGAATTTTATACTTGAGAAAAAGAAGGCTGTGGTACCAGTGAAATAAAACCTACCCAGTTATGCTCCAAGACAGGGCAGACTACACAATTTAAAGCCACAGAGGTAAATAGGAGGATGGGGTGATGATAAAGGTACGAAAGAAAGGATGTGGAGATGTGTGCACATTGTTGCCTATTCCTGGGTAAAGCTCGGAATGATTAAAGGAGAAACATTCTTTCACTTAAAAATGCATTGTCATTTAGGTTTTGTTTTTCATTGCTTTAATTATGCCATGTCAAAATGACGTACACGTATTCCTTTAGAGGAATGAGTTTGATTAATGTTACCTTCCTCTTTGAGATTTTTCTTTTTTGAGATCTTTAAAAAATGAAAGTGAATAACTGGACAAGGGCACGTTGACATTTATTCTTTCTGCAGCTTGTTTGATTCGAAATAGTTATGTTGGGCAACAGGTGGTGAGGAACTGGTATTTAAGAGGTAGAGTAGCACATTTATTATTTTCCTTAGTTGCTATGCTGAACGATGAAGGTAGTAAAAATCTAGGGTGCATTTATCTTACAGGGTAGTCACAAACAACAAGGAAAACCACAGGAGTCTCTCATACCACTAGCATTTGCGTTTTTCACATTTATAAGATTAGGTTTGGGAAAACAAATGATTAAATCAGACCGCACTTTATGGTATCAAATTGTTTTCTTCAATGTCTTTCTTGACATTTTGAAAATGTTGTATGCATTGGAGATGACTAAGTTGTTCCCCAAAGGGTTTAACTAATGATGAAAATCATAAATTCTAAAGATAATATGATTTTCTCCGTCTTTAACAAGCAGTTTCTTGGCTACTAATGAAAAAAAGCTTCACCTTTCTCACTGTGCGTGAAGCATCTTGGGAACTTAATCTGTGGGTATAAAACACTCCACTAGTGTCATATGTATGCTGGGGTCTTCCACCGACATAACTGTAATTAAACATATTGCTTTCTGCTCTCCATCTTAGCTGGCATGCCAGTCTTGCTCAGTTACTGCTTTGAGTACAATTAGATACAGATTCAGCTTTAACATGGTTAATTCCTAGCCAAAGAAAGAATACTATATATTTGTTTTTCTTAGTAGAAAATGTATATTATAATTCCTGTTGACCGGTTTGAAACAGGTGAGAAATTAAAAATAGGATAAAGTAGCATTTTAGAGATTTTATCTCTGGTCGTTGTTCATTGTTTTTCATCCCTTCTTAAAGTATGAAAGAATGATGTTACTAGTGTTTGAGATGATGCTAAAGCATCATGTTTGAGAAGGAACGAAAAAAAATGGCTGTTCCATTAACGTCCTCATGGTCATTAGCATCATGCATGTAGAAAGATGCATGAGGAAAACAGTGTAGTGTGGTACCTGGATTGGGGACGCTGGAGCTATGGGGCATGCGTCCCCATTCCAGTTCTGCCCTTTGCTCGGACTGTGTGCCTGGGTAATTACTCATCTGTCTGAGCATGTTTCTTGCTATATCCAGTTGACATCTAGGAGTGTTTTATTGTGTGTTTTGTTTTGTTTTGCAATTCTTATTATGGTAAATTTGATCTTCCAATTTGATATTCTTTGAATATATGAAGGTGATTGATGTTACATATGAATTTAAGTGCCACATTGGAAAAAAACATACTTTATAGGAGTTTTTTAGTTGATTTTCATTTTTTCCAAGTAGAGAGCTGTAACATCTACAATCCCAAATACAGTCAGCGCTCATTAGCCAGAGGGGACCGGTTCCAGGACACTCCCCTCCCCCTCACTGTGGGTGCCAAAATCCAGAGATGCTCAAGTCCCTTATACAAAATGGCATAGAGCAATGCATACAATCGGGCCTCTGCATCTGTGGATTTACAACTGTGGATCGAAAATACTGTCCTCGATCCTGGGTTGATTGAATTGAATCTGTGGGTACAAAACCTGTGGATACAGAGGGCCAATTCTTTTTTTTTTTTTTTTAATCCACATATAAGTGGACCTGTGCAGTTCAAACCCATGTTGTTCAAGTGTCAACTCTAGTTTTATGTTCTTTCTAATTTGAATACCATTTAATTGTTTCTTTTTTCTAGTGGTATTTTCTGGAATCGTCAGGAAAAAAATATTAGTAATTTTTTTATGAATTTGAAAATATATTTATCTCAACATCAGATTGTTTCTATTATTCTCCTTCAAGTCTGATGTGGCTTTTTGATTAAAATATTTATAAATAAATAAGTATAGAACCCACATAAGCCACGATTGATTGTCAGCAACTTCCTAGCATCCAGATTCAGTGGACATTTTCAGTCTTGACTTCTTTGCCCTCTTTGTAGAATTCCCTGCTGTTTTTTCTCGTCCACTGTGACCACGCAATCTCCTGGGTCCAGTCAGATCTCTCTGACCATTCTTTACCATGTCATTGGTGGTGGGCTCTTTCTCTGTAACACATTGAGGATTTCCTAATGTTGTGTCTTGAGCTCACTACTCTCCTCATTCTGTTATTTCTTTCTGGGAATCACATCCATTCTCATGGCTTCTATATCTGTGTTTATTCTCATCCTTCCAAATCTTTGTACCTGGCCTATTTTTACGCACTTTTAATCAACTTTCCACCAGCCTTTTCTACTTAAATGAATCAGAGGCATTTAAATGAATTTAAACACGCTCTTCTTCATCTATCACAGTCGTTCAAGGTCAGCAACATTTTTTTTCAAGGGCCAAAAGCAAATATTCCAAGCTTTATGGGCCATACGGTCTCTGTCCTAACTTTTCAACTCTGCCATTGTGGGGTGAAAAGAGCCATAGATGGTATGTAAATGAGTGGGTCTGCATTCTAATAAAATTTATTTATGAAACGGGAGGCTGACAACTAAGATTGAGCTTTCCAACACCTGCATTGTTGATGCTGCTCACGCTAGAAATTTAGGTTTTGTCTTTGACTCTTTCTTCATTCTCATAGCCTATATATCTCTGAAGTGTGCAGATTGACATTCTAAATGTGTCCCAATATGTGTCCTCGTCTTTCCCTGTACAAACACAATCTTGTACTCTCCCATCTTTCTTCCGGGCTCTGAAGGCGTGGTGATTGCTCCCCTGCCTTCTGCTTCTAGTCCTGCCAAAGCTAACTTCCCTACCTGCCAGAGGAAACTGTCTAAAACCAGATAGGATTGTTCCACTTCTACTTTCTAAACTCTTGATAATTCTTCATTGTCTAAATAGGAGTTCACTGAGTGAAAGCTTCTCAACAAGGAATAGAAATCTCTTTGGGACATGGCTGTTGCTCTCCTCACCGAGTGTCTCCTATTCCTTTTTTCATCCCTTCAGGTGCTTGGAGAATCAAATGCCAGGATAGATGGGATTAGCTGTGTAAGGAGTAATTAATTGCCTGTGAAGGATAAAGGAGGAGAGAGGCAGCAGAGATAAGCGAAGGAGATTTTTGACTGAAGTGCAGGTCAAACAGTTATAAAAAGAGAGCAAGAAGGAAAGAAGATTGTTGTGGGAAGGGCCCCAGCATAGTTCTGAGAAAGCCTCAGACAGGCCCATGGGGAGTCCAGAGCAGGAGCTGAGTTCCCTTGTTGGAGAAGTTCCCACTGAACAGGAGTGGTCTGCCTCTGCTCAGGGATTGACAGGGGTCCCTGGGTCAAGTGTGGCTCCTTGTGATGCTATGGTGGTTTTACAGGTGCTGCAGGTGGAGAAGATCGTTAACTATGCTCATATGAAAGTTTCTCTCAAAGGAGAGCTGCTTGGGGCACGTCCATGCCACCATACTTGTGACTTCACATTTTCCACTTCAGCTTCAATCAATCTCTTGTAATAAATACTCTTCTTATACCGTGTTCTCTCTCACCTCCATGCATTTGTTCCCACTTTTGTCTGCATTCCCTCTTTCCGCCCCTGACTTTGCTTGGCCAATTGTTGTTTTTTTGTTTTTTGCTCTTGAAATCATAGCTGTGGAGTAATCGTCTCAGGAAATATTTCTGTACATCCCACCTCCCAACTGTGCAAATTGCCCTCACTCAGTTATTCCTTAACATCATCGGTATATTTTCCAAATTACAGTTGGTTGTATATGTTTTTGTTTTTGTTTTTGACTAGACAGTGAACCTCTTGAAGTAAAGGGTTATTCATTCTGTGCTCTGAGACACCTACGTAACTGGTACCCATTTGTTGACTGAATGTCCATACTCTCCATCACCCATTTGAAGGACAAACTGATCCAGGTGACAGACAAAAACACAGTGTGACAGATGACACTTATGCCATTATATTTGATTTAGGAGAGTTCCATAGTTTGTTTGTTTTGGTTTGTTCTTGTTTTTGGAAGAGATACATATTAATAATTGTAATTTATTAGACTCGACTGAATGTGTGCAGTCTGATACAGTGGAAGGCACACTGGGCTGAAAGTCAAAAGACCTGTGTTCAAATCCTGGTGCCCTCATTTCTTGGCTGCATGACCATGGGACAACATCTCTGACATTGTTATCCTCTTCAATAAGATGGAGACAGTAGTATGAAGGACACAGAATTGCCGACCTCTCAACCCATTTATAACGCTTTTACAGAGGTCTATCTACTGCCTCCTATTGTATCAGAGCCTGCATCGTGCATAACACGATGTTCCGTAATTATCCTGAACTTTTAGATCACATAACTTCTTGTAGAGAAAATTGATAATAAGTGTGATTTAAAAGCAGTGCTCTTGTAACAATTGTATGTGTAGTGAGTACAGGTAAATGTATTATTCTGGGAGGTAGTCTTGTACTATAGGATCTACTGATTTAGTTCAAGGTAAATTTATTGTAGAGTTCAGTATGGGAAACAATGGGAGATCAGGTATGTAGGACTAGAGCGACCATTACAGCACTGACTGGATGGCAGAGTGGAACCCTAGACTCCTTTGCTTGGAGATGAATTATTGTGGCTGCTGTCTGTAAGGCCATGCTTTCCAAGTGCCACTCCATAAACTGCTGGAATGAAAATATTTTTTTTAAAGTAAAGATATTATTAAAACATAGGATAAGTAAAAGTTATAAAACACAAAGTATGCAAGTCAAATAAGCAGAATGAAAATAGACAAAAGAAATTAAAGTATTTAAATAAAAGAAGAAGAAAAAATATAAAGTAGGAAATGTAGGTCCACAATTTTCAAATGAACTAGAATGACAATACAAGATGGAACAGAAAGATCAGAAAGACAGAAAATTGAATGGGCTTTAAGAATGCAGATAGACTTAGGTATTTAAAATGTAAAATCTCAGGGGATTAAATAAATCAGTAGAGTTGGGAACAGCATTAAGTCGTCTTGCAGGAGTACACTTTTGTCTTAAAGGGAGAGACAGGCCTTGGCCTTCGCCTTTCTTTGTTTCATGGCTAGCATGTTACAAACTTGAAACATTCCCTCAGTGACCTAGGAGGGAGAGGAGTTTTGCTCCTGGACGCTGCTGCTGCTGCGCCCCTTCCCGCCAGTAGAGGGCAGCTGCACAGAGATGTGAGGCCAGGCTGAGCCCGTGGATGCAGTAAAAGGAGATCTGTTTGCGGATCTGAAATGACCCTGAAGTGTGCTAGCAAAGAGAACCTGCTTAAGTGTTTCTTTTTCAAGTCACTCCCAAGTAATGCAGAAGCAAATACTCCTCCTTCACTCCTTCACCTCCACGTTGGCTTTCATGCTCTATGTCCTGCTCAGGATTCATCTCCAGGAGTTGTTGTTTTTTCCCTCTTTCTTAAGCAACTGCAATCTTCTAAGCCCTTGCCTTCCTTTGGTTTCCTTTTGTTGTTGTTTGTTTGTTTGTTTGTTTTCTTACTCTCTTCTTATTTCCTAAAGCCTGTTTGAAATCTAGCCAGGTCTCTGCGCGCGCGCGCACACACACACACACACACACACACACACACACACACAGAGGTATATGTGCACTGCTCTTTATCTTTATGCGTTTCCTCTCCCTTGAGTGGCTTCTCCCCTCCAGCCTTTCCATCCATCATTGCAATGCTCTCTATCTCCACCACAGATATAGATTGGAATATTGTGAATTTATTATTTCTTTTCCAGGGAGATTTTTAAAAAAAGCTTTCCCCCTGTGATCTATAAATAATGAATAATTCCATTAGAAATGTGATGAATAGTGTAACTTGTATGTAGAGTTTTGTAAGCTCAGTTTCAGTGCATTTACTTTCCTGACAGTCCCGGGCAGTGACAGATAGGCAGCTAATTCGGCTAACACTGCAAATTCTCTCTCGCCACATTTCCCAAAGTGTGTTCCTTTGGTTGTCACAGAAAATGCATGTTTTTTTTTAAAGGGGACCCTCTCTATACTCAAACAGGTTTGAGGACTGTTGCAGTAAACTTACTTCTTTAATGCAGAACTCCCCAGAGCATTTCAGGTGATAATTTGCTCTGGGCCATGCAGGATTTCCAAAGCATATTTGGCCACAAAACTTATTTTTTTCTTCAAAACAGTACATCTCTAAGCTCAGTGTTCCATAGAAAATAATTTAGAAAGTAATGGTCTAATGACAGTAGTACATTTTCCTCTGTTCTACAGAGAAACTGTTTTACAATAGCCCTATTACAGAGTTCAAATGTACCTCAGTGTGTTTCTATCAAATTGGCACTTCTTTATATTTTTAGTCCAAAAGTGTAATAAAAAGCCAATATATGATTTTTTAGTCTTCTGAAACCTCAAAGCAGAACAACTGATTTTCATTATGTGTTATGATAGTATGAGTTTCTTTAAAAGGGTTCTTTGAAAATCAGTAATCTTTATAAAGGAAAATAGTCTAAATATATTTTGATCAGGTGTTTCTTTAATTAGAATATCAGTACTTATGCATGTTACGTGGTAAAAAATTATCATAAATGCATCAACTGAAAAGCAGTAGAAACGAAAAATAGGGCGAAAAAGAGAGAATTCAAATGGATCCTACTTGGAAGAGTCATTGCAGACGCAGCTGTAGCACAGATAGCAGATGTAGCGGGACACCTGTGCTCCCCTCAGCTGTCCTTTGGGAATCTCACCTATAAGGATACACCCTGCAAAGACATCCATTGTCCAGAGGTCTCTGCATGATTTTCTGACACTATTTAGAGGACTACTAAGGCCCAAGGGACAGCGTCTGAATCCCACCATTCTGAGTTAAGAAAAAATTATCTTCTTTCTAAGATATAAGAGAGTGCAGATGGGAAGGTGGTCTGCATGCCAAAATAT
This sequence comes from Rhinolophus hipposideros, assembly GCF_964194185.1. Lineage (NCBI taxonomy): Eukaryota > Metazoa > Chordata > Mammalia > Chiroptera > Rhinolophidae > Rhinolophus > Rhinolophus hipposideros. The sequence goes on along the minus strand of NC_138058.1, from coordinate 19,392,286 downwards.
GCCACAGAATAGTTTAGCTCCTGTTTGCACAGCCTCATGCATTTGCTCTTTAAACTAAAGAGGGAGCTTTGACCAATGAGTCGTTTCCTAGGAAATCCAAGATTCCAGTGGACCTCTGATCTCGTCTGTGTTCAGTGGGTGCTTCTCTTTTTCTAAGTTGTCACCTGCTTGAAATCAGTCCTCAGGAGTTTATGGTCCTTGTGCTGAAAAGCTCTCTACTATGGAGATTGATATTTTAATAATAATTAGAGGCTCAGATGCTTTGAGCATAGCTTTCTGCAAACACCTTAGAATGCTTTGGAGAGGCAAGGCAAACCTTCCCAGAGTACCTAGTTCAGACCTATTTTGTAATTACTAAGCAGTTATGTTATATTCCATTAGGAAAAAAAAAAATCACACAAGTGTCTTTTATTCCTTCCAGCCTCTTTTTAGCACTAAGTATTCTCGTAAACACATAGTAGGTACAGAACTGGTGACAGATTGGCAGAAGTGTAACTACCTACTCTCATTTGCTTCTCTATTATATTTGTAGGTAGATACATTTTGTCATACACACACACACACACACATACACACAAGCACGCACACACTTGACAAATGTTTGAGGAATAAGGAACATAAAAGAGAACAGTAAGGAATGGCAGTATCACCCTAGGGTCCTAGAGCTGGAGGACCATTTACTCTATCACCACCACTCTGGTCCTTGGACCGTTGAGAGCGCACGTCCAATGAATGTGAGCATTCCATTTTCTGCAGCAGGACATTCCACTTTGGTTAACCTTGTTTCTTGTTTTGAGCAGAAAAGGGGTCCCCAGTGGAAACCAGCCTTTGGACAAAGTCAGAGTTGCCTATCTCATGCAATTAGTTATCACACACTTCATCAGTCTTTCTGCTCCCTTGACTTCCTGGGAATAATATTCAGGTTGTGCTCCTATCCCTCTGTGTTTCTTATTTCTTATTTGATTCGTATCCTTCTGCATACCCTTGGAAATTGATATTAATTGGGTCTACTTTGGTCTGCTATTCTTGTTCACTTTCCTAGTATACTATTCACTACCTTGTGTCCAAATCCCCCTGATAGTTTCCAGGTCCTTATACAAGCTGTTGCATCTCCTGAATTCTGGATGCATATTTCTTCCCACTCCTGGATCGCTCTGCCTGCATGTTTCCAGGCCCCTCAGACTTAGCAGGGGGCAAAACTAAGCTTAAATCCACTGTGACACCTTCCTTTTAGGAAATATCTCAATTTTTCACTTTATCTAGTCTCTTTCAGTCTCCTTAGCATTTCTGTCAGGACACTGTCAGTTAATGGTTGGAAATCACACACGCACACACACATGCACACACACATGTACACACATTGTGAATCCTTTTGTAGCACACAAGTTTAAATACAAAAGATATTGGTTCCTAGTACGAAGTAACCTGTGCTGAATATGCCTATTGGATGCTGTTGGAACCCCTACCATGGTGTTTTCCCCTTCTCCTGAGGCAGATGTCATGTGTACAGCAGTCACCACTAATGTAGCCTAACTTATTGATTACATATCATGTTCTAGCTCCGGGGCTCTACAATCTTCCCACGATCCCCCAAGTGCTGCACTGAAATGGGCTTTCTTTGAAGGCCACACATTTTTTTTTTAAATGCCAAGCCAGTATCACAATGTCTTTTGAAAACTCTTCCGTTGAGATAGGCTTTGCCTAGAACACATTCTTCAAATGAAATGTGCTGTTTTCTCCCTGAAGATTCGATTTCGGGCACCCTGTCTTACAGAAAGTTGATACTTTGTCAAGGCCACTTTGTCAAGGATTTGTGTAAGTAACCAGTTTCTTCTCCACGGAGAGTCTTGTCCTGGCCTCGGATATTCCTGGTTTAGGACACTGGGTGCAAAGGCAGTTGTCTCTTCACTGCTGATCTATTATTATTATTGTACTACTTTCAGAATAAGATTATCCTGGATCCCATGACCTTCAGCGAAGCCAGGTTCCGGCCATCCCTGGAAGAAAGGCTGGAGAGCATCATCAGCGGTGCCGCGCTCATGGCCGACTCCTCCTGCACGCGAGACGACCGGCGCGAGAGGATCGTGGCCGAGTGCAACGCCGTGCGGCAGGCGCTGCAGGACCTGCTCAGCGAGTACATGAATAACGTAAGTCCTGTGCCCTCCGTGCTCACGTCGCGGTGGGACCCGGTGCGCCTTCTGATGGCTCTTGGAAAGATGCATAGCTTGAAAAGAGGACAGGTGTCCCCAAAAGAGGGTCAGAGGAAACCATAGGGCGGCTTTGGGAGAGTCTGATATCCTCTCAGGATGTATTTTGGTATAGAAGCGATTAGTGGAGAGTAAACTCTTTTAAGGAAAACTTTGGCTTTTGATTTGAGTCTTTGGTACTTGTAGTGGCTGGCCTTTGAAGTAGGTAAGGTTTCAGTTGCTGAAAGGGGATGGTTGATGGAAATAACTGAGGATATACTTACGTCCTCTTTTACAGAGGGCACTATCAAAGCAGAGGCTAGCTACAGATACTAGTCTTCATTCCTAATAGGCGTTAATAAGTACAATGGGTTTTAAATGTGTGTGCAGAGTTGGTGGAGGTGGAAATGTTCTAACTGCAGTAAAACTTGGAGAAACTGTAGTGATTTGTTGTGCAATTAGAAATTCTTGCAAGAGTGAGGCTCCAAGTTTTCAAATGGGGAATGGTGGTATCTACTTGTACTTGCAGCCGGGATGATAGCTGTCTTCCATCACAATTATACAGTGGTCATTTCTTGTATACCTGAAAACTACAAAAAGGAGGTGAAATCTATATTCTTTGCTTTGAAACATACTGAATTATGTTTGCGTTGATTTGCTACATGCATTCACCTGAGGGGATGTTATGGCTGCCCAGGGCTTGCAACTGAAAGATACTGCTGTGCTGAACTCCTGGATTTGAGACAATTTAGCATAAAGTGGAAACGTGTAGGTAAAGTGAGGTCTTGGCATTACATGTTGAAGGAATGCCCTGTGTACTGCTCAGGTAGGGGACAGGGGCACTGAAACTCTGCTCACAGCTCCTGAAGGCCACACTGGGCCTGTTAGAAAACCCAGAGGCAATGCTGAGATGAAGCAGCCAACCCATGTCTCTCCCTCCACCCAGGTTATTATTACAACTCTTATCCCTAACCGACCTGCAGTCCATGGGTCGAGCCAGGAGTCAGCATTGATAGAACAGTGCAGCTCCTGCCAGACTCTCCAGAGAACTTGGAGCTGGCAAGCGAAAAGATGTAGAATGTGCTACAAACTAAAAAGCAAACTCTGTTTCCTTTTCGTGAACCTTCAGATGCTTTGATTTTGGAAGACTTGTTCGTTTTTAGCACACAAAGATTAAGGTGTGGATGCCTCACGGGGTGCCCAGCTGCTTATGAGGACCACTCTGTAGGACCTGGGATGGCCAATGCTTTCTGTGATTTGGGTCTACAGTGCAATGCAGGGTAAAGCTAGAAACATTGTTTGCCTTGTCTCCCACCGTGAGGGAATCTTTTGAATAGCGGATTTAACAAAAACAAATACTTACAAAATCTGGTATTGTTTTATTTGTTGTTGCTTTGAACAGAATAACAACAGGCTAATTACTTGCATGTGGAATTTGGTTTTATATTAACACATGCTGATAATTTCTATCAATGAAGAATTATTGCCAAAGAAGGCAGTAGAAACTGAAGAGATCACACTGATGGTTAAGATCTCAATATAAATAAATCAGGACAAAAGCATGTTTCTGTGAATAGAAATTATAGAATGTGATTAAAGAAGAGTTGATCCAGGTGTGACATGTAATTTTCAGTTCGGTGTCTAGAATCCTGTCAAGTAAAAGTTTTTTCTTTCCATATAAATTCATTTAGATCAGCAGAGCTGATGGATTTTTGTATTTTATTGACTCCAGGTACTTGTTTTTCTGTTCACAACCTTGTGATTCAGGAATGTTTTGTATTTTTATTGAAAACTTGGTTTCTACTTTGGTACGGTTACACATAATACAAAGGAGAGTTTAGTGTCTAAATTTCAAAGTGTGCAAATTCTATTCACATTGAATCATCAGAATCAAAGGCTGAAATAAAACACCTCCTATTGACTTTTATATAAACTGTGTAAAATCGACTTGGACTTCACACTTCTTTGGTGATTTTAAAGTAGAATTGGATGCAGCTATTCAAGCTCCATAATTTGTGTCCAATGCACTCATTTCTACTGCCACAATATCAATTTATATTTATTTTGATAGACCACATAGTAATATAAAAACACATACAAATCTGTGTCCTGACTGAAAAGTCTGTTATAGTTAACAGCCACCAATAAATTAGTGAGTCATGCCTACGCTGTTATATTTCTTTTTCGATATTATAAGCTCTGGAAATAAAGGTATTGTCAAATTGTCACCCTGTAGATATTTCATCTTGATGTGGTAGGCAATATCATTAAGATAAAGAAGCCATTAGACTGCGGAAAAAAATAAATAAAATTGACATGACTGACATTTCTGGATTCTAAAAATCTCCTGATCAGTCCCTCATAAAGAGTCAAGTTATAATGCTCACGTGTCAGTGTAGCTGTTCTATAGTCATATACATGCCAGCGTATGGATGGAGGGAGATGGAGATTGGGGAGGAGAGCTGTGCACTAAATGGCTAGGAAAGGGAAGTCTGCAGGTGGCGTGACCCATGGATGAGCCACATGGGTTACAGTGAGCTCAATAGGGTATCAGTTAGATATTTCCACAAAGGTTTTTCAAACTAATGAATGTGTGTGTGATTTGAAGATATAGCAACAATTGTGCACTTGAAAGAAACTGTGGTATGAGATGTTCACAGCTGGGTGAACAGATGCATGTGGCAAAAACTCTGATCAGAGTGTAGTCGTGCTGGAAAAGACTATTGGGATAGTTTTAAGAAAGTCCTAGGTGATCTTAATTTGGTTTATGAATTTGATAATGTAGCTCAAAGTGCAAAGAGTCCTAAAAATACCTCTTTAACTAGAACATCATTTATTGTGCATATGTGGAGGCCGATGGGCAGAGACTCTTTTGCAAAAGGAAGTGTGACCTTTGGAGTAGCACCATCAGCTGTCTGTTGGAGTGTTATGCTGCGTACTATAAATAGTTCCAAATTGTAATGAAGACATAAACTTTTCTCTGGAATTTATAATTTTGTACAGCTTTTTACTCTGGCAGTAAAACTCTTTTTTTTCCCTTTGAATCACCAAAACAATTTTAAAAGTGACCCCATGTTAAGTGAGATATTTTATTGATAAGAATTTTGTAATGGATTTAAATTTGGAATGTTGTAGTCATTCAACAAGTATGTATCGTGTGCCTGGCTACTTTGTGTCAGGCACCGTTCTAGACCCCTGGGGATACAGGAGGGCGCAAAACACAAAATTTTCTGCTCTAATGTAGCTTACATTCTCTTTGGGGGAGACAGAAAATGGATAATTTGAGTAAGCATTATCTCAGACCATGATAAGTGAATGGGGAGGTATAAAACCTGGAGACAGGGAACATGGTTAGCTTGCAAAGGGTTCATTGAGAAGATGACATTTGGTCAAAGATCTCTAGAGATGAAGGAGCAAAGAACATTGGAAGTGCAAGGAGCAGCAAGGTCAAGTGCCTTCATGTGAAAAGGGTGCCTGGGTGCCTGAGGAACCTTCACGGGGAAGCTCACTTGACTGTTGTGAGTGGGGCATGATAGGGGATGGGGTCTACAGGGTTACAAGGTGTCAGACTGTTGCCGTATGCACCTTTATATGGGATGAGAGGCTACTGGAGAGTGTCAGGCAGAACATACCACGACTTAGGTGTTGTAGACAGGGCATAGGGTACAAGGGATAAGAAAAGCAGGAAGGCAGATGAGAAGCCTTTGGAATAATTCATGAGAGGATGGTGGTTCCAGCATTTGGTAGCAATAGAAGTGTTCAAATTCTGACCATATTTGAAACAAAATTTGCTTAGAAAGTAGCCAATAATAACAGTCTGTTCTCTGAACATGAAATGGACACTGAGCCATGTGTATGACAGTTGAAGTGATCTTAGCCACAAAACATGGTATCTTCCGTGGATATCTTTATTTGGTTTTGGTTGCACAAAAAATTCTGATCTACTCCGATGTAGTAACAATTTATAAATAGCACACTTTGCAATGCTTGGGTACTCCACTAGACAGATTGCCTTTGACAAGGAAGTTAAGTCGAAAAAAAAACTGGTTTCAAAGTCCTATCACCAAAAATATCCAAGTATGCTTCACATTCTTATACACATAAAAGACTAGAAAAACGTAATTTGTATTCTAAGGACTAGAATTAACTGCAGAACTGTAAGAAGATGTGTTACATTGTTACTTCTCTGTGCACAGTTCACTGTTGGGCTTCCGTTACAATATGTGATAAGCAGATAGATAATGCTTGGACCTTGTGGGGTGTGTGCTGTGCAGCACCGTTTAGTTTTCTCCACACAGACACTCTGCATTGCTCCAGACTGTTTGTTCAGGACTAGTGTGTCACTGCAATTTTCTTAAACAGTCATACAAATAAAGTTTAACTCTTTGCACAATGATGGCAGAGAATCAGTGGCAACAGGTAATGACTTGCTGGTCTCTGCCGTGTTAAAATGTGGCAGGTTATTTTTTAATTATATTTTTATAAATAATAAAATAATATAGTTTTACAATATATTTAAATCCAACTTTTTTCAAAACTGTTGAAGCATCTAAGTGGATCCCTGGGGACAATTTGTAAACTGCTTTTGTAAAGCACAGGTTACAAGCTCATGAGGAGAAATCTTTGTGGGGATAAATGCACATATGACAAGTGCCCGAAGGGTCATTGTCATAGCCTTTGATAGAGAGTGAACTTTAATGTAAAGGGAGTTCCTGGGGGATCTTGTTTGTGAGGGGTTGAGGTCTGAAATGAGGTCTTAAAAGGTCATTTCCAGCTCAGTTCTGGGGTCCACACCACACCCAGGCTCTAGCAAATAACACTATCGGAGTAATATGTGAAGTGACCCCCAGGGCTAGGGGAGCTCTGCAGATAGGGGGCTTTTAAACTTTTTTTTGGGGGGAGGGGTGCAAAAGATATGTTCACTATAAAGAATAAAAAACAAAGAAGAAAATGTTTACTTGTTCCCTAAAGATAGTCTTGTTCCTTAAAGATAAACATCATTAATCATTTTATATGTCTTTCCAGTGTTGTTAACTTATATGAGTGATATATTCATACACACACACGAACACACAAACACACACAGACACACACATGTATATTATACCTTAAGTATAAACATGGAATAATTGTAAAGGGTGTTTTGTAATCTGTTTTCTTCCCTTCATATATTGTGAATCTTTTACCTTATCAATAAACATCCTCTAATCTTATGTTTACTGGCCACATAGCATTTTATTATATAAATATGCAATAATTCATGTAGAAGCAAATCATTTTGAGAATATTTTCACAGAAAAGTGTTGGAAAAGATACATAGGGAAGACCTTGAATGCTGGCAATCTGGAGTACTGATTTAGGTCTGAAGTGTGACTGAGAAACGAAGTGAGGACACAGCTTTACAGTTTCTGCGCTTTAAATGGGGATCTCTGAAAGTTTAGTGCAATGTAGATTTTGTATGTAAAGAAATTTTAAATGCTTCTGAGTGTCTATTTAAAACGATCATATGTGTGTTTTCTCTGTACTTTATTGATTTTTATGTATAAATTTGACTTTCATTTATCAGAATTTCTCCAAGTTGGCTATATGTAGTACTACCAAGAGGGGTCCAGAACAAGTATTAGACAAATTCAATACTTGGATTTAATCCAAGATCCCAGAAAAGACATTGAAACTTCTGAAAAGATGTCATCAGAAAGATCACTTTGTCATAGAAATTGTTATACTGCCAAATTTCTCCCAGACCAGAAAGTAGGAAAAAGACTGAATAGTTGTTATCACTTAAGAAAGAGTAAGGCTAATTATTGGTTAAACATAAAATTTGTCTCCGTTATTATCTAGGCCTTCTCCTTTCTCTCCTTTCAGTTATTACGTAGAAGAGAGGGTGAAATTCACAGAAGTCAGTTTGGCTGATGAGTTTCTCAAGTAAAAGTTTTGGTTTAAATGGAACACCAATTAATGTTTAAAAATGTTCGTGGGACACGTGGGAGCTCGTGTTGCCCAGATATGCCCATAATGGCCCTCCACTTTAAGGGAGAATTAAGTTGTCTTCATGGTATTGGTACCTTCATTCAAAGGCAAGTTTCCTAATGCCTCCAATTTGGTGCCTGTGGTAAGAAAGTTTTCCTTGCCTTTTCCTTATTTGCATCTTTCCTTCTCCCTCTTTCTACTCTCAGCCTCCAAATATGTTCCGTGTCATCATCTCTTTTAACTTTGAGCTTCAAATTCATCTGCACAATTATGCTTTTCATATAAAACCTTTGCTCCGTGAAAGACGTATTTTTAAATTCCTTTTTAAGTTGGTATTTCTTGCCTAGGCATTGAAAAAGTACAGGTAGGTTACCATCCCTTTCTCTGAGCTGTAACACTGTCCTTTGCATCTGTTCTTCCTAAGTAATTAATATGTTTGGGATGGGGAGTCTTTGAATAGTGCAGGAGATGTCTGCCCATGAATTACGGCATTTGTACCCCTGTTTGTGGGCACTTGAAGGCTGTTTTCAGTGTGACTCCCAGAAGTACCCCAGGACTACTACAGGACAATGCACACTTTTATTTTTAAAAAATCTTCCTTCTTCCTAGGTTATTATTGCACTCCTTTTCTAGTCATGTTCGGCTGAGTTTGCTGTAATGGGATCTCAGAAAGCCAAGGAAGTTATGGACAGGCATGCTGGGTGGCACTGACTCAGGCATAGGTGGCGGGAGAATGTCCAGCCATGCTGGTGGGACATATTCCCTGGGGGGGAGATAATGAGGGTGAGAGGGTGAGAGCTACTGTGCCAGATTTAAGCATCCCACAGAGCATGAGAGTGCGCTGGGATGCTCCGGGAGGGGACTCCGGACTGGCAGGTGGTTGGCTGACATTATGTCATCTGCACACAGTATCCACTGGAGCTATAGAGCACAGGTGTAGGTAACACCCGGTCTCTGTGGGAACATGGTAGATCTCCTTGGTCTTGAGCCCAAAGTATGTTAGTTATCTAGTGGGAGACTTGGGCCTTTTGAAAAGTACATCATGTTGTACACATTTGCTATTACTTATTATCAGCTTGTGGTAGACAACTGAATGGCTTACAGGATCCCAGGACAGATGGGCTGAACTACATGTGTTTCCTTTGGATCATCAAGGTCAATTCTCAGTGCAATCCCATACACCGTCACCTTGGCCAGGAATGGTCCTTCCTGTATGAAGCCCTCCCCATCTCCCATTATGGATAGTGTAGCAGTGACTCAAGCCTGTGCTTTGTAGCCAGCAATGTCCAGGGTCAAATCCCAGTTTTGTCACTTGTAAATGACATGACCTTAAACAAAGTAGATAGAATCTCTGAACCTCAGCGGTTTCAGCTGTATAGTGGTAAGCGAATTCGCTTTATGGAAGTATTCGGGGATTAAATGAGACAGTGGCAGCCAGAAAGCTCAGTGTCAAAGGAAAAGTCAGGTGTGCTTCCTTTTTTCTCTCAGTGCTCTTATTTCCCGGGTCTGTTAACCTCAGATAAAAGCCCTGTGCTGTAAAAGTCACTGAGGATTTTTGGAGATAAAGAGTACAGATAAAGTAAAGGAAAGCGTCATGGGCTGTGTCTGGCCTGGGGCTGATTGTCCCCTGCTGGCCCCCGAGGACCATTGATGCATGTGGCTGTGTGGCCCTGCCTAGAGGAATACTCCGAACAGGACTATTGCCAAGGCCAGGACACAAGTACATGAGAGCCCTTGTGAAATGAGCTGATTTTTAGAGACCTTGGAGAACAATGTCTGAGACAGCACTCTCGGGAAAGCAGAAGGGTAGACAACAGGAGGACCAGACCCTGAGCTGTTCGAGGTTGGATGCAGAGCTGCTTGTCTGAGTAAGTAGCTCAGCTGCCTTCCTTTTCCTGGTCCCTTAGGCTTCTGAGAGAGAAAGGCCAGGGTTCTCTGTTAAAAGCGAGGATATCTCCAGCTCCAGTGGATCAGGGAGACAGACAGAAATTCTAAGAGTGTTAAGCCTGGGACAAATTATTAATACGGCCAACTTCTACAGCTACAAAATGCAATTCTGTACTGTTTGGTCTTAGGGTGAGAATTCAGGGCAGTGGTTAGAGTGATAAGCTGTTGTTAGTGTTTCTGTGAACCTTCAATTTGCTTAGAAGAGTTCAGAGCATGGACGGTAGAAGCTTGACCAGCACCCTGGCAGGCTGAGGGATCTGCTCAGGGCATTTGCTTCTATTTTGATCTTCTGAAAGTTGGCTGAGATCCAGTAATAAACTTATTACCTAGTGTTGGGATATAAATCAATCAGCAAAGGTGAGGCCTCCTGGCTGTCAGCCTCTTGAGTAGGAAAATTTGGGGAAACAGACTTGACATCAAAACGAGGCTCCCGGGCCTAGTTCTGTAACGTATTCGGTCTGCGCAATGAAGGTTACAACTCCAGGAGCTCACTGCAGACTTCTGTATGAGGAAAAGCGCTGATAATCTCTCTCTCTCTCTCTCTCTCTCTCTCTCTCTCTCTCTCTCTCTCTCTCTCTGTCTCTCTCTCTCCCTCCTTCTCCTCTTCCTCCTTCCCCTCTTTCTCCATATCCTCTCCCTTCTCTTTTCTTCCCTCCCTCCCTCCCTTTCTTCCTTCTGCCACCTGTGTGCCAGGTAAGATTTTTAAAAATTGTTTTTAATGCATGGGCGAACTTGCAGCAATGTAAGCGAATTACTCTGAGGCAAGAAATGACAAAACAAACAAACAAACAAAAAAAAAAACCACAAAACAATAAACTAGAGCAGGTCCTCGGATTCCTTCTGGCCTAGACTTGGGTTTTAAATAGGACAGTGCGTAAACAATAGGAGACAACCTCTGACCCAGCTGGATGGCCAGGCAGATTTAGAGACCTCAGCAGAAAGCCTGGATTCTCAGATAATGACTCTATTAGGGCATAATATAAAAACATAAAACTTCCCTACAGAGAGAAACAGTGAGAATGCATGCTGTCTTGTCCTTTAGAGAGCAGGTAAAACAAACAAAACAAAACAAAACAAAAAACAAAACTCTCAAAACTCTCCCTTGTCCCTGATTAGAGATTGCTAACCAGTCCCACAGCATGTAGTTTTGGGTCAGAATCTATTTCCTAGGGTGACATCAAGTTTATCCAAAATTTAATTTAAAGGTGTTCTGAGTGGTGGGTTGCCAGGTACCTGGCAGAAGCAAATACCAGTCCTCTCTAGAACATCCTTTAAACTCAAGCCTCAAAGGATTTCTGTAGATAGGTTTACAAGGACCAGAAGTTGATATTTCAGAATCTCTAAAAGCAAAATGAAACAAGCAACTATGAAGGAGAGTTGGCAAAAACAACCAAATACAGATTCGACCTATAAGGGTTGAAGGCTGGCGATTGTTAGATGCAGATTGTAAATTGTCTCTAAGTAAATTGAAGAGGCCAATTGGCCATGTGATGAACAAGAGACTTTCAGAGTTGACTGGGCTGTCTTAGAAATCAGGACTGGGCCTTGTGTAGTGGAGGAACTCGGACTTACCTGAAGGGTGGGGGAATAGATGGTCCCAGTTGACTAGCCTGAGATAATGGGCAAGAAAGAGAAAGGGTAACACAGATTATTCAGAGTAGTGCTGCCAGAAACCTCTGAGCAGGAGCTGGTTATGTCTTTTAGCAACCTCTTTGTTTGCTTTGTTGGCTTATCCACAGTGGACTTCTAGAAGGAACTCGTTTTTTTTGGTGACAGAAAGAAAATAATTTATCAAATGAAACAGGAGGTGAATGTGAAAATATGCCTTCGCAGCAAAATTCAGTCCCATGCTTAGAATTGTAGCTAGCTTCTCTCCTTATCAAACATACCCCTTCACTCAGTCCTTGAAAGTTGGGTCTGAAATATCCAAGGTCAATCAATATGAAGAGGAAGAGCAAGTAATGTTCGCAGACAGGAAGGGACTGATTTAGTCGATGAGCAGGGATTGTTGATGGAGTTGACTGCCGAGTCATCGGATTCGGCCACCATCGTGAAGACAGCCTGGACAGCACAATCCATCAATTGATCTTCTTTGAAGAGCCTCTCTGGGATTTCAAGGAGGACCTCACAGAACTGTCAGGGAGAGCAGCAGGCTGTACTCCCACCACCCAATTCATGAGCCTGGATAAACTGGGCCTTTGTGTTTCCAAAGGCTGTGGGAGCTCGGAACTCTGGATTTCTTGTTCCTGATGGGGTTGTTCCAAGATAAGCTCAAGGGCCTTTTTGCTTGGATCTAATGCTGTCTTGACACATCCTGAAAAATTTCTCTTGATTCATGTAGGAAATTGTTACTCTGAAAAGTAAGTGTTTCACTGGTAGTGACGCCTCCCCATGCTTCAGACACACCGAGCCCTTTGCTGCGTCAGCGGCTTGCACTTACCATCTTTCTGACAGAAATGTCCTGTCCCAAACTTTGCGAGGATGACTCCTTCTCTCAGGTTTCAGGTTTGAATATGTTGCGGTTCATCAAATCAGTAGATTAATTTATGTTATAGCACCTGCCAGCCTCCAAAATTACATCATCTCTTTGCGTTGTTACGTCTGCTCCTCCACTGAAATTTCAACTTCTGTGAGAGGAATGCTGCCTTGTTCACAATCTCCACGATCTACAGTATCTAATCTAGATCAGTAAATACATATTTTAGGAAGGAATATAACTCCCTCTCATCCTCTGATGGTAATAATAATAATAATAATAATAATAGGAGGGGGAGGACACAGAAGAAGTAGCAATAGCAATATACCCATGTTTTGAGTTTATTGAGTCCCATGTTTTGTAACAAAATAATCCACCATTTCTCTCTGCTCTTCTACCTAGAAAAAAATTATAAGTAAATTAACTAAGCTTAAGTACACTTGGCGTCCATATGACTCACTTAAAGTGCCCAGACAGTAGCCTATATTTAAAGCTATATGTTAAGGCCCTCGTCAAGGCAAACATCAATTCTTTCAAGAAAGGCTTACAATGATCCTAATAACTATTAGTGGAGACCAAATGATATGAAGTATGTCGCTTGCCTTTTAGTTCAAAGCAGCCTACCACACAGCTCACTCTTAATTCTGCCATCTTAAGTGTTTCCTCCAGAGTGACCTGCTTGGGCATGAGTTTCTGGGGAGGTGCTGGAGGAGCTGGGCCATTTTTAGTCTGCAGAATGCTGCAGGCTGAACTGAGAACTTTGGGACTCACTTAACTCATCACTCCCTACAAGGCATAAAGGAGTTGGCAGAGGTACCTGACAGATAAATTAGCAGAAGAAAAGGGTCACCATTTAGCTGTTGAAAATTAGGCATTTTCTCCAGAGGCCCCAGTCCAGACTCCAGAATCACAGTCTCCTACAGAGGGGGCTGATGATCTCTAAGTTTAGTAAGTTCCAGGAGTGATTTCTCTGAGCAGGCAGGTTAGGGAACCCCTGATGTAATGAGTCAGTGCATCAACCCCAGAGTTGATTTAATACAGCATGGGTTTAAAATGGATTTTCCTTTTGTGAATGGGGATAAATACTTTTGTAAGAAAGCATCAAGTGACATATCTCCTGGGAAGTCTTCTTGAGCTGCATATTCCTCAGCCTGGCCATTCAGAATGTGAGAGGAGCCTTGTGAAGCGAGGTGGCTAATCTCTTCTTTGAATTCCTTAAAAATAGACAAGCAAATCTGGCCCAGCCTGTCACCTGTGAGCTATTAATTGAAGGGTAGCTGTTCTTTTTCAAAGCTCACCTCCCTCAAACACACCTCTTCTTACACACCTACTCCCCCATTTGTAAAAAGACAATTTATCATCCTTGGAAGGACTTTCTTCTCAGTAAGTGCCAGAACTAAAATATTCAGCTTCACAGATTATTTAAAATCCTCTCTCTTAACTACTTAATTGCTGACTCGAGTTTCTACTAACTCTGCGGGTTACTAACTCTACTAACTCTACAGCTGACAGATTTACAGCATCACCCCAGAGTTTTGTCTTCGCCAGTTCACACCTTGAATTGAGCTTTTGTTCTGGGTTCTTCTGGTGACTATTCTAGGGTACTATTTTCCAGAGGAAGCAACATTTTTGCCTGACCTCCCATGGGATTTTTCAATCTATCTATTCACAAACACAGAGGGAAATTTTGAAAAAAACACATGTTTGGGGGCCCTACCAATTTTCAATAATAATAGCTCCAGGTGTGGGGCTTGAGAATCTGTATTTTAGCAAGCTTCCCAAGGGATTCTCTGGCCTCCAGCCCTGTACCAGCCTTGGTGCAGGCCAGCATTGGGTCAACAGCATTAGAGTCAGAGAAAGGTATCATAATTTTCCTTTTCGTGGAGTTTCTCAATACCATTTTGAAAGTGTTATTTATTTTTATTTATCTTCACCTACAAATCATCCTCCCCCACCTTCTCCCATGGAACCAGTAGACACCTTGGCAGTCATTTCTTTGCATTTCCTTCCTCTTCCCCCCTACAGCACCTCAGGAACACAACATTGGCATGCTATGTGGATTTCTTCTCAATAAAAAGAAGACAACATTGGCCTTTTTATTATTCGGTCTGCACATTTGGGGGTTAGGAGGCATCATTTAAATGGCCTGCAGTCTGGTGACTAATTTCACACTTTTGATCCCAGCAACATAGACACTCAAATTCTTTGGAAAAGGTGTTTTTTTCTGTATCCATGAGACATTTATGTATACAACAAAATCCTCTGAACTTCATCTTATCATAGATATTGAATATTTTTTCACTATTGGCATGTTTTATGCTTCTTAACTCTTCTGTTTTTTCCCTTTCCTTCATGTCTTAATTTGTCTTCCACCAGTTGTAAAACCTATAAAACCATCTCCCTTCCTTTTACTTTATTTATTTTTTTAGTTCTTCTAGGATCTTAAAAGATCACCATCCATTTTCCTAAAGCCCCAGTTTTCTGATTTCATGCCACTTAGATGAGAACAAGCAACAAGATGACTGCAAAAAATCAAATGGCTAAGGGGGACAGTTTCAAGGTAATATAGACAGAATTGAAATTGGAATTCAGGTTTTTCTGGTTTCTTTATCGCCATTCTCTGATTTCCCCCCATTATTTCATGCTTTGTATTTTAATAGACTTAAGACATAGCATTGGATTTTTAATATATTTCCCCCCCATTTAAAGCCCTAGACCGTGCATTACTTATCTTTTCCCTGACGTTCATTTTGATTGCTCAGGATTAGTTGGATAGTACT
The DNA here is from genome assembly GCF_964194185.1 of Rhinolophus hipposideros. Taxonomy (NCBI): domain Eukaryota; kingdom Metazoa; phylum Chordata; class Mammalia; order Chiroptera; family Rhinolophidae; genus Rhinolophus; species Rhinolophus hipposideros. Next base: position 19,376,927 of record NC_138058.1, on the reverse strand, counting down.
GTGGACAAGTCTTGCTTTTGCAAGCATCTAATAGATCCTAGCAAAACCCCGAATAGAAAGCATACACCAGCAGCCTTGTGGGACAGCCACCAGAATGCCTCACAGATGGGCAAAAAGGACCCTTTGTTGGCGGGAGTAGGGCTTTAATGAAGCAAGCAACTGAATCTGATTTTTTTCAATAATGGAGACTGGACTCTTCTGGCTGCAGTCTCTAGGTGGAGACTGTCCGCCTTGTGGGAGATAACAGTAAAGGCAGTAACCATAACAGCCAGCACTGGTGTGTCAAGTTCCCTGTAATTGCCCAGGTGTTCAGAGCTGTGGCTGTGGCTCTGCTTTCGACTACCCATGTCTGTCCAAAAACCTGCCTATTTTTTTTTTAAATTTATTGGTGTGACAATGATTAGTAAAAGTTACGTAAATTTTAAGCGTACAATTCTGTAATACACCATCTATATATTACATTGTGTAGTCACCATCCAGAGTCAGTTCCCTTTCCATCACCATATATTTGACCCCTTTTACCCTCTTCTGTCACCCGCCCCCCACTGCTGTTACCCTCTGGTAACCACTACACTGTTGTCTGTGAAAGAACTACCTTTTACAGTCTTTTACAGTTTTCTGAAAATAAACTTTTTTTTTTTTTTTTTTTGCGTGCATCTTGGATTAGAAGAGAGGATCTGGGGGTCTGACTGCTTTTTAAACGGAGTTTCAAGAAATCATCTTGTTTTTAACCTGACCTCTCTCCTCCTTTCCTCAAAAAATATCTGATGACTCAGATTCCTCTATCTCTCAGGGTTTCGCAGTGTGAGTTGGGTTGTTCTGCATGTTCCCGGTTGCTGGCTTACAATCCAGCTTTCTCTGGTTAAGGAGTCTCGGCACACCTTCCTCTGAGACCCGCTTTCAGATGTCGCCATGGTTCTTTTCTCCTGTGGTCTTTGTCCTGAAGGACTGATGCCTTTAAAATAAAATTGCTTTATGGTCATTTTATTCGGGGTTTCAGAAAAACGCAGTGATAAATATGTGTGTTCTATCTATGATCTTCAGCCACACCTTACCTTTATTTTAAGGACGAATACAAGTTCCTTCCATCCCTGGGTCCAGTGTCCATGTTGTTTGCATCCTAACTTGACCTGGGAGGCGAATGGAGATAAGATGATCAAAGCACGTTTTTAGAGTGAGAGTTTTAGATACAAGTAGAGATGAGACATAATGTGTTGGAATAAAGCTTAGATGGGAGAATATATTTGATCTGGGCACGCTGTTGCATTCAGTGTTTGTACTATTCCTAACCAAAGCATTATAACTATGGATTCCAATTTAGACCTTGATGGCAATGTGGTTGTACATTCCTGTCTTTGTGGTTTATGTAGGGTAGTTACAGAGGCAGAACGTTTATCACATGATAAATTTTATGCAGGAATTTTTCAAAAACTTTCATTGTTTTTAAGTCTACCTGATGATATCGTCTTCTTAGTTCTTGACTGATAGCAGTTGGACAATTGCTAACCTAACAATTACATGTAGTTTGACATATGTCTATATGTTTAAAGGGGAAGAAAGAACAAAAACTACCAACTTGTTTTGTTAGTTTAGAGATTGCATTTCCTGGAGACCTATATGCTTCAGGGTCCCCAGCAGTGAGTAAGGATGAGATTGAAATTCTGTGCCTCTTGGTTCTCTCCTTTCCACCTGCCCCCCACGTAATGTCTGCCTCAGCAGTCCTGGCACTCATTGAATTAAATATTTGGTTTTCATATAAAATTTCATTTGGGAAAAAAATAGATCCTGTTGGGAAGGCAGATTTGGAAAAATAATGTACTAAGACTTTTGTCTTACCCCTAAGACTTTTGTCTGAAATAACCAGATAATTGACAGGAAAGTTAATTGTAAGGCGTCAATTGTTTAGATATCTGATCTATCTGTGATTATACTTATGGATCTGAGCTTATAATAAAATAGAGAAACCCAGCTCTTTCCAGATAGACTCACACTGAGATATCCAGACGACTACAAATTCTGAGCTTTTCATCACATTCTGGCTATCAGTCTATACTAGCTGTATAAAATCTACCCAGACAAGTGAGAATGGCTTTGGCGACCTCTCTGCCTCTGCCCTGAGTTCCTCAGCAGCCCCTGGTTCCCTCCAACCTGCTGCTACTCCGTGGAGATTCCTTCATCACTCACCACAAATGCTGTGCCATGCTCCTTAGGCCAAAAACAGCACGCTGCATATAAGGTGTGCCACCACAACTTTTGGCAATCATCATTTTCTGTGGAAAATTGTCATGATTTTCAGTGTTTAGAATACCATACACATAATATATGCAGCAGAAATAAGTTAGAATGTTCTAAAACATCTCCAGAAAGCATTTTATTTATTTTCTATTTTATAGCATGTCATTTTCTCCTGATAGCTACAGATGAATTGGAGGCCTTTTCTGATATTGTAATGATAAATTGAATTCTACCAATTCAGTTTAGCCGGACTAAAGCTTACTCACTCGCTGGGTAGATCAATTTGTTTATTTTTCTTAACACAAAAAGGAAATGATAATTAATAACCTTGGAGATACTGTTTTAAATTTATATGAAGTTATTACAGTAACAGAAAATATTTGCTGTAGGACTCCTCACTGGCTGGGTGAGGGGAATTTTATTTCTTTACAAATAACATTTAGAACTGAGCATCTAAAACTGGAAAAATTATTAAGAATTTGCCGAGTATCTGTTAAGGCTTCGGAGTTACTCTAGGACACAACAGTCTAAAATGATGTGCAGGTGAATCAGAGACTCATTTTGGAGCTCCTTAGTGTTCTATTAAGTACCTTCCAAATAATAATAAAAATAGATAGCAAGATAGAAATAGGTAGGTATGAATCAAGTTAGGAGAGACATCTGCGTCAATATACTGAATTATTCATAGCTGAAGTAGCACTGGAACGATTTGGAAGGTATGTAGGAATTCTTAAGCCACGGATGGAGAGCCTACTTTAGGTGTGGGAAATGATTGGAGGTAAAATTCGTTAGACACATGTGTTTGGTCTACTCTCAACATGGTGAGTAGGCTTCATTAAATAAAAAGATGTGAAATGGAGAAACATATAGTGTGCAAAGGCAGGTTGAGATTAGATTACAGTGGACTAGAATTCCAGATTAAGAAACGCATGCTTTCTTTGGGTTGGCACTTGTTTATTAAAAGTTATTTTGTTTTGGTTTAGATTAGTTTGTACATCCGAGTGATACTGGGTAACCTCTGCAGTGTTTGGGAACTCCCAGAGTAGCTTCTGAGAGTGTACACTGAGATGGGGGTTACACAGACGTGTTAGTGGACTCAGGAAAGTCCAGACAGAAAATGATAGAGTCAGAACTAGGGAGAAGTCTGAAAAGAAGGAAAACAGATTCAAAGAAAAGATTAGAAGTGATTTAAAGACTGTTTTTATGTTTTCTTTTGTTATTTATTTTTCTTTTGAGGAGAGGGTGAGTGGGGAACAAAAATACTGCTTTTATGTTCTCATGAAATATGTTTATTAATTATTTATTGCACTAACATGTCTCTAAGTTGAGGATGATCACATTCATGGAGAATATTATCCACTCCCCAAACAAAAAAGCATTTAACAGTATTTAAAAGTCTGGCACATATAAATTTTGATCATACGATGTAACTACACAAATATGTGCCTTCTTCTCCTAATTATATTCACATAATAGACCATTGGTGACTTTGGAAAAAAACAAAACAAAACAAAACAAAACAGAACATTTACAGCTGCCAAAATTCCTGGTATGAAGCATGTCGTAGCTCCACTGATTCCTGGGTTTGGATTTTACATCTCACAAATCCGGGGTCCACGTGCAGGCTAGGTCTCCTGGCCAGTAACTGGCCCAATGAGAGCAGGTCTGGCAAACCATGCAGAGTCTGACTCTCGGGTGGTCATTCTCCACAGTGTATGGGGCACAACTTTCAGGATGTAATTTTAATAATCAAAAACATGATTTCCTTGTTAAAAAACAGTGGTCTTAAAGGATATACTTATGTTTGTATTGGATTTATTAAATCTGAATGCGTCATTTAACTTTCTCAGATACACTTTAATTGTACATCTAAAATTGTGTGTTAAGAGAGGGATCGTGAGTGTGGGATTTCACAAAGCTCTCGGACACACTCATTAAGAAAATCAAGGATCTAAGGGTGATCTGCTACTTGGAGTCTTCCTTTAGGTTTTAATTGCCATGCAGTTTGTTGATTTAAGCAGGGTGACACTTCTATTAGTCAACTCTGTTCAAATATTTATTTGGTACCCATTGTGAACAACTCTGTCTTCTAGATACTACGAGAAATAAAGAGTTGAATAAAAGAGGCCCTGTGTGCAACTTCAAGGAAATTGCACCTTGTAATGTCTACAAATACACCACTCTATTCATTATCTCTGATTTCAAAGCTGCATTTTGAATACTGTGCTTATTCATGACATGATGAGAAATGGAGCATTGTGTTGATAAAGGTGAATCTGATCCAGACGATATTTGATGCATTATTATCCAAGAAACAGACTATTACCTACCACAGGAAAACCGATGCATCTACCCAATTTCCAATCAGTCTGAGGCCAGTTTCATTTAACATATGTGATAGAGGTGATAGAGATGGATCCTATGAAACACCTCCGTGTATATTTGGTTGGTCAGGTCAACCCCTCTTACTGTGGTTTGAGATCTCCCTGAGAAATAGACTCTTTCCCTTGATACATTAGCAGGTGATACAGTCCAACCAGTACTGAATAAAACATGACAGTCATTGGTATTTTCCTGACCTTGCTCTTTCATAATAATAACAGACAAAATTGTACAACATATTATTAAAGATCTGACTTGTGAGCTCATAAAAGAAAAATCTGTAATTACTACAATCCTACATGGATTTACTAAACACAAGCCACCTAAGAGTAACCTCATTTCTTCCTTTACCAAGGAGATGTGATGGGTAATGAGGTTCCAGCAAAGCCTTTACAACATTTCTGATGACTTTCTGAGTAGCACTTTGGGTATTTTGGTGGATTGGAAACAAATCATTAAATCCAAGAGTGGCTAGTAAATTGATTCCACAGGAAGATTTATGGCATTCATCTACAAAAAGTTATCAGATGGTAGAGACTCAAAGCAGTGAGATTGGAGGAACCAGGGATATTTTGGTTATGAAAGACAGTGGAGAAAGGATGGCTGTGTTCTAATATTTGAAGAACAATTATGCAAAAGAAAAAGAGTCCAAAGTATATATAAGACAACACAGAAATACTTTGGCTCAGTAAAAGACCAAAGCTTTAGAGTAGCAAGAGTTTGCCAACAAATTGTATCATTGGGAGCACATGAGCTGCCTCAGACTAGTGTGTTCTCACTAGAATGTGTGACCATTTAGTCAGGAGTATTGTAACAAGACATTCAAACATGAAGTTGACCTCCTAGGTTTCTTCCAACCCTGGACTTATCACTTCTATAAAGTTGTAGAAATATATCTGTGGAAATTAGGTTGGCCCCACCATCACCAAGGCAAATTACCTTGAATGCCAGTTGTCTGGTTTTTCTTCTATATAGGCCAGTTTGAAAGATGAGAGGGAACTTGGAGCTCTAAAATAATTAGGATGGAAATGATATTCAGCTCCACATTCCTGACACATCAGTCCTCGACAGAACAACTTTGCAGCTTATCTAGCATCTGGCTGAATTTCGGGTCTTAGGTAGAAGGAACCTGGCTATGGTTTAAAAAGATGAGGATAATTCTCCCTTGTCATAAGAAATAATATGGATGCTAGATGTATCCTCCTTCACTGGAGAAGACTCTGTGGCTTAACTTTGGCTGATACAACCTTGGGCTCTCCTGGATTTGCCTTTGTTCCTGGAGATAGTAACAACTGCTATGTTATTGGTGCATATTGTGGAACATGGAACTGTTGTCAAATGGGAATTTCATTATTGTGAAACCCTCATGCCTGGACATCCATTTCCGATGTCCGCTGTGTTCTTTGAATTTGGCCACTACGGCAGACATCCTGAAGGCCAAAGGCCGACTGACTGTTGATTAGTGATAATGATCCTAAGCAAGTTTTCTCCCAAGGCTACACAGGCACTTATGTTTTCTGAGGTTGCCACCAATGAAATCAATTCTATCCCATAAAGACCCTCTTTGTCATGTGGGTCTATTCATTTATGGACGTCAACTCTAGCATGGTTTTTCTTTCAAGCATCAAATTAACTAATACTTCGTTTAAAAATATGTGAAGTGTGTTCCTATTGGATGTAGAATTAGTCAGGTCTTTGAAATATCCTTGACCTGTTAAGAATCCTACAGCAATAAATACTGTGTCTCCCCGGAAATAAGACAAGGTCTTAATATTAAGTTTTGCTCCAAAAGACGCATTAAGGCTTATGTTCAGGGGATGTTATCCTGAAAAATCATACTCAGGCTTATTTTCTGGTTAGGTCTTATTTTCAGGGAAACTTGGTATCACTTAAGAGTGTAAATCAAATCTTAGCTCCTGCTTTCTGATAGAGTGGGTAGATATAGAATTTGCGTCGTTAGTCAACATTCATGTGGGTTGATATGTTACCTACAAAATAATACATATTTTTTATAGATGGTGATATTTGATCACATAATTTTAACGATATGAAATAGAATGGATAATTTCAATATTTTGTACAATGCAAGCCTTTACAATGTGCCTGGATTTAATAATAGAAGACCTTATATATAATTGACTCTCCAATTAGTTGTGATTTTTATATAATTTAAATTCATTTTGCCTCTTTATCAATTAAATTTACATCTTAAAGATATTGGATACCTTTGAAAATATAAAATTTAACTATGAAGAATGTATGTCTTAAGTGGTTTGTACCAGTGCTCCTTAAAATGTGATCTGGGGACCAGTATTAGTCCATAAACTAGTTGGTACTAGTTTACCACAAGATAAATACAAAAATTCTGAACATTTAGAAACTTTTGTAGCATATTTACATTTCCACAACAATATATTGAATTCTAAAAGTTAATCAGTCTGCAATGGATTAGAATTAAAAAAAAAAGGAAAAAAAGTGCTTCTCACCGCAGATAGAGAAGTACTGGTGATACCTTTCAGATGATAGTACCAAAAGAGGGGAGGGAGGCAGGCACCCAGAAAAAGAAAAACAGATGTTCCCAAAGGCATTGAGGTAAGCAAATCAGCTTAATGCTTTCAGGTGTTCCTAATCCAAATGTCATTTGAGGATCTTAGATAGATCACCTTCCTCCTCACAATCTCTCTCTCCTTACTCTGTCACGTGGTGTCCAAACTCCTCAGTGCTAATCGTTTAGAAAATAACAGTTGTCTCTAGAAGGCACCATTTAATATGCATGCCGCACCCTCCCTGCTTTGAAAAGGTACTGCCTTATTATAGTTTTACAGGGAAGGAGAAGGTAAAGGATAGAAGAAAAGGGAGAAAAAAAAAGATGAAAGGGAAGAGAAGAATCGGGGGAAGCTAGCTGTGATATGGAAGAGGGGACCACTGAGTGAACTTGGTTTTAGAGGATATGGGGAACCATAGTTTAAAACCTTTAAGATTTTGTCTTCTAACCATGGAATGGCCACTGACGCTGAGGTATTTGTATGTGAAATTCTTTCTTTCTCTTTTCATGTTTCCTTAATTCTAGAGCAGTTGAATCGAATCATTAGTTTTGATACTTATTTTTAAAGTATTCCAGCTTGAGTTGTTGGTACAAATGGGCTACCTATTGAAGTATACTCTGCCTATGGACACTGTGCCACACAACTTACAGTAAGTATTAAAATAATCCTCAATAGAGTATAAATAAAGTGAGTTACTACAATTTCATGTAAATGCTGGTTTAAGAAAACTCAAGACTATGTTAAGTTTGAACTAGACCCAATTAAAAAAAATATATATATATATATATGTATATATATACACATATATATTTGTATATATTTGTATACACACACACACACACACACACATATGCTGAGAGAATAGTTCCTCAAACTTTCCATTAAATACATTGAGTTACAGACTTGCTAAGTCACTCTGTCTTCATCCTATCATTTTTACAGTCTCGCTTTACATTTCATGCTGTGGACATGGGAAGCCTCTGTTGATGCCCAGCCAAAGGGACCTGGAATCTGTCCGCTATAATAGTGTGTACTCATCCCCATGAACTCTGAGATGAAATGTGTGTTTCCCAGGTCATGAATGTATTTTTTATGTACATATGTCATTTCAAGTTAGTTCTCTGCTACCAAAGAGGATTTCATGCGTATATCTTTTGTTAGCTCTAATTGGAGATTTTTGCTTGTGGGTATCTTCAATCATTAAAATGATTTTTTATCTCTTTATGGAGCTTCTGGTTTCTGTGTTAGCATCATCATCACCACCATCACATTAGTATTTATTGAACAACCTCAATGTAAATTGGGTACACATTACCCCATACTTTATTGATTCAAAGGCTTGATATAAAAAACTGTGGGGTGAGGGGACTAACGTTATTACATACTATGTGTGGAAAATGTCATATATTGCATTCAGTCTTCATAAGAACACTGTTAGGCTGGAATATTTATGTTCATGTTCTTAATGAGAAAATTGAATCTCAGAGCTTAAACAGCTAGCCTAAACAATGAGGCTGAAATTCAAACACAGGTCTTTGAGATTCTGGAACCCATATGCTTTACGTGACCCCACCACCCATTGACTTTTAAGTATGTTCAAAATGTTTTTTGTTCTTCATTCGTCTGTTTTAACATTTTATGTGGTTTTAGTTCTTTGATGTTTTATGAGTAATTATGACAGCTTGAATCCATCTCCAGATAACATTGTACGTATGAAACATTTAAAGATTAATAATAAATATAAAATTAAAAAATTAAAAAGTCACTAGAAGTAATAGAAACCATGAATAGAAACCACAATGAAAAAAGAGGAGGTCTGTTTTTTAGGTTCAGGTCTACATTAAGTTTTGCAGGTGTGACTATAAATTTTGACAAATATTTTATTTAGTCTATAAAATGCAAAAGCAGGGCTACATAAATTCTAAGATCTAACTTGAAAATTCTATAAATCTATACTCCAAACCTCAAAAACATTCTTGAACTATTTTAATTTTACCTGTTATCAAAAAAAAAGTTTTAAAGAAATACTGTTTTCTCTGACTTTGAGTAGGTTTGAATTAAGAAGATGAAAATAAACTTGGCCTGATTATAAGACTTTATAATAATAACATCAACAACAGCAAAACACTAATAATCATGCTATACCTACTTTTAAAATCATGCATTGTCTTTAACCATGCAACTCGGCAAAACTGTTGAGTTGTCTGTTATGGACGGAATGTTTGTGTCCTCCTAAACTTCATATGTAGAAATGATATTAGGAGGCGGGGACTTTGGGAGGTAATCAGGATTACATGAGGTCATGAGGGTGGCACCCTCATGAGTGGATTTAGTGCCCTTATAAGAGGCATAAAGGGATTCGCTTCATCTCTCTGCTCTTTGCTATGTGAGTAAATAAGGAGTAGTCGGAAATCTGCAAGTGCAAGAAGGTTCTCACCAGAATTCAGCCAGGCTGTCACTCTGATCTCAGACTTCCAGTTTCCAGAACTATGAGAAATACATCTCTGTTATTTCTGCTATTTCTAAGCCACCCTGTTATAACAGCCCAGATAGACTAAGACATTGTCTCCATATTATAGATTTGAGGAAGTTGATGTTCAAGTAAGTTCATTTGATTGGGGTCATAAGATCTATTACAGGTGGGACTTGAGTTTAAACCCAGGTTTCCCTAAATTTCAAATCCATTTTCCTTATCTCATTCCAAAGGAAGACTCCAAGGATCCTTGAGCTTCCCTAAATGAAAGCTATGTCCAGTCTCTGCAACTCGGGGTTAGATCCCAGCCGATGTGATGCTCTAGGGCAGGGGTGTCCAAACTGCGGCCCGTGGGCGAACTGAGGCTTGCAATCCATTGTTAATTGGCCGGCAGCAAATTCCAAAAATATATTCAGTTTACCTAAATAAACCAGCTGAGGCAATATGTACTTCACCTCGAGTGAGTGGCCCAGCTGTTTGTGTATTTTACCGCATATGACCCTTGGTGAAAACCATTGAAAAAAGTTTGGACACTCCTGCTCTAGAGGGTAAGAAGAGTTTGTCCTCATTCTCTGAAGGAGAAGCATGGGACCCTTTGGGAGAATGGAAGGATCCAGCCCCATGTGTTAAAGCCTATCTAATATCCTGTACACATTTACCATCACTGAGAAGAGATAGACTTAGAATAAATGCAACAAGATTTCACATTCAAAGATGAATAGAATATTTGAAGTAGTTTTCCTAAGAGGTGTTTCAGGACCAATGTATAAATAGGCCTCCAAAATTACTTGGTTGAGATTATGGATTGCGTAGGTTCTTAAGACATGAGTTGCAGCTTCATATATTTATTTAGTGTTGTCTAGAGACAGGAAGACGAGTTAGCATCTCTCCTGAATGGAAACCAATTCTCTTCCCCAGCTAATAGTAACAATAATGATAATAACAGTAACTACCACATTATTGATAGGCTACTCTGTGCCAGCCGTGGTGGTAGGTGCTTTGCATTTATTACTTCTTTTAATTATGCTAACAGCCATACTAGGCAAAAAAGCATTATTATCTCTCTCTCAGAGCAGACGAAGCAGAGGCCCAGAAAGGTTATCTGAAGTCACATGGAGACCGAACCACATTTAGACTCTGGTCTACCCAGAACTTGTATTACCTTTTTTTTTTTTTTTTTAACTTTTTGTTTGGAAATGATTTCTTCTTTATAAATTTACCAAAAAAAAAAAAATCTACACGGAACAACTGTATATAATCAAATTTTCTTGTTAACATTTTACCCCATTTCAGCGACCACACAATGCTATTCTTCCACCTCCCAGCAAAGAGAGTCCATCACTTGCTTTTAATTCCTGGATTTATCTGCTCTCTTGCTCAGCCCTGTGTGCCCACCTTGTTCAATGCCCTAGTGGAGTTCTAAACTTTAAATATGTTTGAAATTGAAGAATATGTTTGATGTTGCCGTTATATAAAGACTACACAGGAGACTAATACATAAGTATTGCTGGGGTGGAAAATGACCACTGTTTTGAAAATTACTCTTTTAAAATGTTTCTGGTTTTGCTGATTATTTTTCAAAAGATATTGACAGAAGACTAATTATGATAAATAATGCATATTGTATTATTTTGCCTTGGGGAGATTTCATTGTTGAGTGGCATTTTTTCGTTGTAGTTTTGTTTATGTACAGAATTGTTGAGGTAAAAATTAAATGAAAGTGTTTAGATTTTCTTTAGGTTTTCCAAGGATGTATCCAGAAGAGGGCAGACTTGCTTGCAGCAGCTGTTCCCTGTGTAATTAACTGATCTGCATGCTGACCCTGTGCAGTGGCAATGATGATTTAATAATAAATAAAACGAAGGCTTGTGTTTATTTGGTACAGGATTTCTAATAACACATCAGATTCAAAAGGTTTATCAGAACACGATAACACTATTCAGTGTATTCTAAATGCAAAGAAAACATTGGTTGGAATCTATTTTTTCTTTCCAAGGCACACTAGTTTCCTCAGTGTTTCTGAAGGTTCTTTCGTTTATTTGTTTTGTTTTAATTTTTCCTCTGCTGGATGCCAAAACCACCTCCCCACCTCTCCACCCCCAGTCAAGGCAATTTCAGTGGTGAATGCTTTTGAAGGCAGAGAACTTACAAAGGTAAAAAAGTTGATTTAGAATTTATGGTATTACTTAATTTGCTCTGCTGCTGAAAGAGGAATAATGAAAATTCATTCGTTATGAATCCACTTCCTGAACGTGCCATACAGGAACACAATTATATACAACCCACCCCTTTCCCTCTTGCCTTTAGCACTGCAGACTGCCTCGTCCCCCGCCTACCTGGCACCCTCCCTGACTATTCCACTGGCACCATCTAGTGGCTGTCTCTGGGAACGCTGATTCCATCTCCCAGCATCTTTCACCCCATCTCATTTGCAAACATCCTCAATTAATTGTGTTTAGGGAATTGTGATACTGTGATTTATAATAAATACCAGGGATGCCAAAAAAATGTATACAGGTGGACACTTTGGTCAAGGTTGCTCAAGCAGTAGTTATTTATAATCAGAAGTGTCCGGACGCTGATGGTAACCCCCTCTTGTAATTGCAGGAGTCAAACGTGACTTGTATTCATTTTTTGTTATTGGTGTGTGTTGAGTATTGCAATTTGAATATAGTTTTCCTTTCTTAAAATGTGTTTTTTGTTTTTTTTTTAACTTTTTTTTGGCACACTCTGCATATATTTGGTCTTCCTCCCTGTTTGTTTCTAGCACAAGCTTCTAAAACTTAGAATTTCCAAAATGCTGAGAGCCATAAAGGTGTCTTTGGTTGTATTAATGAGGTGACTTTTGGAACTCACGTAAGAATAGGGGCTGGTTGCCAGAGGAGCCAATCACATGATTAGAGGGTTGGAACTTGCAGTCCCCCACCCTGACTTCCAGGGTGCAGAGAGAATTTGGAGATTCAGTTCACTCACCAATCATCACCAATGCTATAATCAGTCATTCCTTGTAATGAAGCCTGCATAACGCCCCCCCCAAAGATAGGGTTCAGGGAGCTCTCCAGGTTGGTGAACAGGTGGAGATTTGAGGAGAGTGGCTCCCTGGAGAGGGCATAGAAGCTCTGTGCATGATCTCCATACTGACACATCTCTTCCATCTGGCTGTCGCTAAGTTGCATCCGTTTATAATAAACCTGGAAATCTAGTGAGTAAAATGTTTCTGTAAGTTCTGTGAGCTGCTTAGCAAATGAATCGAACCCAAGGGTGCCATTGTTAGAAACTCCAAATCTTTGTAGCCCTTTGGTCAGTAGCACAGTTGACAACCTGGGCTTGAGATTGGCTTCTGAAAGGAGGCGGTAGAAGGGCAGTCATGTGAGACTGAACTCTTATCTTCACTGGTGGGATGTGATACTGTCTCTGGGTAGAGAGTGACAGAATTGACTTGAGTTATAGGACACCCAGACTTGGTGCTTGTTGGTGTGGGAACCCCCCCAAACACACACAGTGCCATTGGGTCCCAGAATCACCATTTAGGAAACTTCTTTGTTTTGGAGACTGACATAACCATTTCCCTCATCTTTATCCGTCTTCCCACTTCTGTCTTGTTATGTTAGGGGAGTTTCACAGTATCGCCAAGAGAAGATATCTGAAGTTTATACAATTTGGAGGTGTCCAATAGCAAAACTAAAACAATTTTGTAATAAGTTCGATGTCCTTAATTCAAGGGAAAACTATCCATGCATTGGATGACTACAGTCCTTCCCAAGCAGTGGGGCACTCTTCTGGAGGGATTTGGGGCAAGAGCAAGTTTTATAGAGCCTTAGAAGAGACAACCCGGAAACCAGGTATGATTGGCCAGGAGGGTGGGGATTTCCTTAGAAGTCTAGCGGGTCCTATTTTCTAGGGTAAGGCGAGCTAACTAAAGTGAGCTGGAGGATTGTGATTGGTGTAGGTTAGGCTTCCTGACAGCTGTTTCCTGTAAGCGCTGGCTGACTTAGGTTTAGATTTGTGGCATGGGCTGTGTCCGTGAGGCGGCCTCCATGTTGTGGGAATTAACTTAATGAGAGGTCTTTGTTTACAAAAAAAATACAATATTATGAATAAACGTTAGATAAAGGACTTTGGAGATGACTGTGCAGGTGAAGAGCTCTGAAGCTTAAAATCCACTAGCTTTCATTTCTCCCCTCCCTGCACTCATCTTTCTCCCTCCTCTGTCATGTTCTGCACCCCATTTGTTCCTTATGTAAGCCAAAGAAGAAAATGGAAGAGAGAGAGAGAGAGAGAGAGAGAGAGAGAGAGAGAGAGAGAGAGAGAGAGAGAGAGTAAAAACCACTCTGGTTATCCTGGTTGCTAGATCCCGGCCTGAAAGTTCTCCCTATCATTTTGAGGTAAAATTAGATACAAAGAATCATGCCATTTACCTCTAGACGTCTTTTCCTAATCTCTTCTTTCCTCACTGTCAATTAAATCAGATCTCCCACCCCACAAACAAGCATTCAGAATGAGTACGAGGATGTTTCCTATTCGTTTTCTTCTCAGTTCTGCCTAATTATTAGATTATAATAGTGTTAGGTTACTCTGTATTTTAAAAATCAATTTTTATTTTGAATATATGCCAGTTCAACTATCCTCTTGAATTAGGGCGTCTTGGCCTGTGTACAAAAACTAACAACCATGCATAACGCTTTGATAAAGGAAAGCCTTACCAGTGCTCCAAATGACAAGCTTAGAAATGAAATTTGAGAAAACAGCGTGCTCATCAGCTTGGGCCAGTCTACATGACCTGGCAGGCAAGCAGATGTCTCACTCAACATCTGTGTGTGGTGTCCCGTCTTCAGGAACATGTCTTCACTCTGATGATGTCTTGTCATATCTGCACACAGCTCCTGTGACTTGATATTTCTCTAAATTTCTTCAGTTTGGAAATCATGTGCAATTGCAAGGTTAATGGTATATTACTATGGCTTCAAAACAAAAGCGGTATCATTTGTCATCATCGTGTGGAAGACAACCACAAAAATAAATACAACGAAATTAATTACTAAGCAGATACTGAAGCCTGCTGTCTCTGCTAAATAGGAAGATTGAAAAATGCTGTAGAGGCTTGAAGAACAAATTAGAAGCTAAGACTTTATTCTAAATCTAATCAGAAACTTTCAAAGAGAATTACAAGGGAACTGCATTTCTCTCTAAGTGATTCAGTGGCACTTATTGACACATCCGGGTTCTATGTTAAGATTACCTTTGAGAAACTGATGGCGAAGGGCATTGCATTTACTTTTGTAAGAATTCTTCACGTCTTATAAGATTTCATTCCATTAGCCTAATACTGGATAGAATTATAAGTAATAAAACATTGAGGCACACATGGTTCTTACTCTGTGGTTTTTTTTTTCAGTCACATTTATATATGTTTTCTACTCAGCGTTTATTGGTATAATACCTATTTCCCAGGATTATTGTGTTGAATAAGATCAACATATGTGAATATGCCTGGAACAGTGCTTGGCTCACAAATGTCAGTTCCCTCGATTCTGCTCCCTTTTTCCAACCAAGGAGAAGCTGACAAATAAGAGGGGAGGCAACATCTACTCACTGCCCTCCATTTCACTGTATGAAGTCGGACAATTAAGTTCCTGAACTCATCCTAGGAAAAGTGCTACATACCTCATTGCTGAATATGCCAGTGAAAGCTATGCACTGATGCCAGTGCCTGGTCCACCCTTCAAAGCAATTTTGGAACTCTTTTTCTGGAATGGCCACCAGAGCTGTCATCATATTACCCCTGATGTCCTGAATGTCATGAAAATGTCTTCCTTTCAATATTTCCTTTATCTTTGGGGAAAGAAAGAGTCATTGGGAGCCAGATAAGGTGAATAGGGAGAGTGTTCCAATACAGTTATTTGTTTACTGGTTACAAACTCCCTCACAGACAGTGCCCTGTGAGCTGGTGCATTGTCGTGATGCAAGAGCCATGAATTTTTGGTGAAAAGTTCAGGTCATCTAACTTTTTCATGCAGCCTTTTCAGCACTTCCAAATGTAAACTTGATTAACAGTTTGTCAAGTTGGTACAAATTCATAATGAATAATCCCTCTGATTTCTGAAAAGGTTAGCAACATCGTTACAACAAGTTCCAGAACTTGTTGTACCTCATATATTATGTTTAAGGGCACATAAGCCCTTTGCCTTTATACATATGTAATTACAAGAATCAAATTATACATTTTAGATCTTAATTTTAAAGAACTGAATTAGTATCAACATTACATGATTTTTTTTCACAGTTTTAGAAAACAGAGTGAGGATGTATTTGGACTGACATTCTAAATAGATTTCTCAGCATAACTTTTATACATATAAGTATGTTCACAATTTGGAATATTTAAAGACACATCCGTGTGTGTATGTATGTGTTGGAGGAATTTGTAGCTGCAGAAGATTTTATTGTCTAACATTTTTAAAAAGTGAATCAAAATTTAAGATAAGAAGATTATCTATTCACATTTATGCACATAAATTACAACTAAAATTACAGGTATTAAGTCATAGTGTGTACTTGTTACATAAGGACAAAACATTTGTTCTTTAAATGAGATGGGGGCAACCCCAAAAAGATTGTGGTAGCTTTAATGGCACTTGACAGTTTTTTAAAAGTGCTATCTAGAACACCGTAAAGCACAATGTGTAGTAATGTAGTTACGACAAGATTGTTAGATTCATTGCCAAATAGTGTTCAGAATCCAAAGATCAGATATATTAGATTTTAATTGGGTTTTTAAAGCTAAGGTGAATAAGTAGATACGGTAGAATTAGAAACATACTAATGTAATAAAACCTTTCGTTCTCTAAGGCTCTAGCATTAAAGACCAGGCAGCTCTCACTGATAAACGATGTCATAGAACAGTCTAGAAAGATTGACCCTGATAGATGGGGATCCCTGTGATCCAACGTAATCATCTCACCTGGGGGAGTGGAAAACCAGAGGCCTGATCTGAACTTTTAGTTGTATTACAGAACTTTGAACATAGAACGTAATGGAATTTTACCAAGCTGATGGGACAGCTCAAACATAGAATTTAATTTTTTTTTTTGCTAGTGTTTTTTAAAACAAAAATTCAAGGCACAGCACCACGTTGTTTCTGGCCCAGTGTGTTGAATATGCGATTTTTCTAGAGACTGGATAGTTGTAATAGCTTGTAGAATCTGATTACAAAACTAGACATATGCATTATTAAGATTTAATTCTCCCTGTGTGTAACCCTGGCCAGTTTTAGGTCCTTCTCATTTTTTTTCCTTTTATTGCACTTGTTTACACTGGAATACATATATTTAAATGATTGTTCTCTTAATATGGTTAACAAATACAGCTATTGAAATATGTCCATTTTGTTTTCTGTAGTTTTTTAAAAATATTCTTTTTCTTAATATGTATGGATCCTTCTTTTAAGCACATCGAATACTTTTCTCCTAAAAAAATGCTGTTTGCTTTGGAAGTTTTATTTTGCTTGTTTTTAAATATATTATTATCTATTGTATATGGTTAATCATTGTCAATAAACTCAATTAAAAAGCTATTAGAACTCAAAGTTTAGTAACAAGTCTAGATTTAGGTATAAATAAATGAAAATGTTGCATATTAACAATGATCAATTATAAAATATAAGTAGAGAAAATTCCTATTTACAAACCTTTGAAACCATGAATTTTTTGTTTTATACACGCATGCACAGTACTGATTTGTGTAACATATTTCAACAAAGCTTAATGTTGAGTCTTTTCCTTCTCGTAAGTTAGATAGAATTGGAAATTACATCATGTAGTTTTAATATTTAGCATGGGTTTATGGAGTCTAACATATTGATATGAATAAGAAATTTAAAAATAAAAAAAACAGCCATTTCTAGAAATGTTCTAGCATATTTCTGGAACTTTCTAAAAGTTTTGTTTTTAACAAATTTTAAAAGTGCTCATTACAAATATAAAATTGCAGATAAATCCCCATTTAATCATTTGGGACTAACTTTTGCTTGGGAGTACTCTTTATTCCTGTTATAATCCTTTACCCCATTCCCACTTCTTCCATCCAAATTCCTTTTTAGCCTAGGAGCTTGAACAAAGGTGGCCATCCGTCTCTAGACTGATAGTAGGCAGCCGGTAAAGGTTGCCCTGAGAACCCCGAGTCAGTCGGGACACAGACATCCATGGCATATGTGGGCTGTCGGGATTTTCTCCCTCTCCAGCATCATGCTCCCTTCCTCTGGAACATTTCTGTCAATAGGTTCAAGTGGTGTTTATGGACAGTGTGTTTCATTAGAGTATGTACCTTCCCAGCTAGGCCAAGATTCCAGGGTTAATCCCAGTTTGGTTCAGTGAATAACTCTCCAGGTTATGACCACTAGGCTCCCATCTTGGAAACAAAGCAAGGAAGTTCATCACCAGTTCTGAAGAAACGTGATGGCTCAGGTCAGCCAACTGTTATATGATCCTCTTCCACTCATCCAGGGGACATTTATCGAGCACCTACTTTCTGCAGGGTATCCAAAGATTGGTACCCAAGCCACTTGTGGTCTATTAGAGGAAAGAAGTGATTTATAAAATCCTGCTATTAGAAAAGTGAAAATAAAGCACTAAGATATTCAAAGAAGAGAAAAATAATTTCTAACCTAGAGGGTTCTTTCTGCAGTGCTGAGGAGGACTCAGGGTCAAACATAAACATGCTTCCACATGCAAGAATATTTTACTCTGTGCATATGGTGACTTATTAATCTTAGCAGCATGATAAATATTCATCAGTTCTGAGCCCCCTGACCCCAAATGAACACACTGCCATTTTCATACAAAAGGTGTAAGCTGAGACGAAACCCAAGACTACAACAGTGCAGTAGTGGGTGTGTAGACAAGGCACAGAGGAGGTCATTACATTAACTTCGAGTGACCTGGCTGTGTTTCATACATAGGTTTTACTTTCTTACTAATGAGGCACTAAGCCAGAGAGAAAACCCTGAACTAATCTAACCCCATCACTACACCTTTGATCTTTATGCAAATCACTAACCAAAAAAGTAATGTCATTAAGTGGCAAAATTTAGAAGAATCTTTTATTTGAGCTGATCTCCCAGGCAAGTATTGTTACCATTGAAAGCCTCAAAAATCATGGATATGTTCACTTTGCAAAGCGTTTAAAAATCAGTTATGGTTACACAAATTTCTTAACGTGCAATCTTATCTTTTAATCACATTAGTGTTACTGGCCTATTAGCAAAGTGATGTTCTTTTTTTTTTCCTTTCTAGTAGTAGTGGGGAGTCTATGGTCCAATCCCCGACCTTTCACAGAGTTCCCATTGTAAGAATTTGTTTGAGGTCCAGTTACAGGATCTTATGAAACAGAGTGACACTCAGTGGTCTACCAAGAATCTGTTTATGCAGATCACTGTACTTCCAGTGGATTTTAACCATCTCTAGGGTATTTATGTAGGAAGTCTCACTGTTCCCTGCCTATTTTTATATCCTGTGTGCAGCCTCACAGTTGCCCCTGTCCTCTCCTCGTGCCTTCAGTCTCTTCTTCCATCTTTACTTTAACCCTGTTCAAAACCTAGGCTTCTCTCTTCTATCCTCAGAACTCTTCCATTTGAGGTGACAGTTGATGAGATACACAAATGTGGGTTCATTTGGGATGTATTAGTGTGTATTCCTCTTAAGCTATCCATCTGCATTTCAATAAAGGGGTTTTAGAAATAATGCTTTATCCCAATCTCAAGTTGATAATTCTGTTATAATGACTGTGTGATATTCTTAAAGAGATGTGATAAAATATATAGATTGTATTCATTCTGTTATAGTATACTTAAGGATTGGAGATTTTTGAGACTGGATTCGCCAATTAACTAATAACATGCCAATGTACCTTCTCTGCATCTCTTTCTAAATAAAAATACTGCAGCCTGAAATTGCTTAGCATCGAAGGAAACAAATAACTCTTAGGAAAATCAGTAAAGGGGAGATTTTGAAATCCCCCCCATCTGTGATCAGTATTTATTGAAAACCTCTTAGTTGCCAGGCACTGAGCTGGGCATCATGGGAGGGGCCGCTGGGAACAAGACAAACACACACCTTACCCTTAAATACTGCCCAGTCTAATCACTTAATTCAAAAACCTTATTCTGTTGTCAACTGTAATTGGAAAATACGTTTGAAAAAGAAATGAAAAACATCTTGTGCTAACACCTTGAAACAATCCACTGGATATAGCCAGCATTTTTGAATGAAAATGTTTTACTCCTTCCAGTTGCAAAAAGAGGGAACCAGATACTTGATTCATTCAGTCAACAAGTCATGAGAGTACACATTATATACTCATAGAGGCGTTTGGGCTTATAACTTACTCAAACAGGATTTCTGCCCTTTTTAGTCACGCTTTCAAAAGCTGACAGCTAGTTACATAGGCCAGTCGGTCACTCTAGTATAGTCACTGGGGCTACTGGCAGTGGGTCACAGTAAAGAAATCAGAGAGTACAAGGAACTGGGGGGGAAACCTGGAAACGTCAGCTTGACAGTGATTGCAACAAAGGGGCAAACAAGGAAATTCACGGGCACATATTTGAAACACACCAACATCTTAAGTGTATGAAGAAAATTCTGGAGTAGAAGATTGAAACACTCAAATTATATGCATTAATCATAAGAAACTGTCATGTTCAATAAGTAAAGAGGGAGAAAAGAGGCTCAGGATGCCCTCCATACATAGTAACAGCATCATTTTAAACATTTCATTCAGCCTATTAAGGATTCATTGAAGATAGTTCATGAGCACATATTTTATTGCAGGCTCTGTGTTCCATGTACCAACATTTGCTTGCAAGCATATATATATTGCCATTTTCAGAAGAGCAAAGGTCAAATGATATCACTTAATACTTTTACCTTTGCTCAAAAATAAGCTTACTGCTTTTTTATCATTTGAATCTTAAAAGTCATGTATGCTCCTTGTATGGGAAAATATAAAATTAAACAAGGCAGAAATAATATATTGTTCCATCACCCAAGCACAACTGTTTTTAACATTTGATGCAAATCTTTCCAATATGTTTCCTTGTGAAAGTTTTAATATTCTTTTCTACATAGTTAGCATCTTGTGTGTTCAGTGTTCAATACATTCAGTTCTCCCTTTCTGTCTCTTTTATTTTCCATATGACAATTTAGCTCTCCACTTCAAATCAGCAAGCGCAAGATATTTTGTTCTGCTTATTAAGTTATGTCAATTTATTTCTTTGAGAAACTGATACATGCCAAGTACCATGCTAGATCCTGGAGATGAATAGCCAAAGAAGTCACAATCCCTGCACTCTGGGAAGATAGAGAAATTCATTTATTCAACAGATATTTAGTTATGGTCCCAGTATGTCCCCATACAGTGCTGGGTACCACAAATCCAGTGGTGAACACCATCTATTAGGGGAGACTCACCAGTGATCTGATGATCACTTGATGATCTGATGAGCCTCCCACTGTTATGGGGTACACATATGACAGAGCTGAATGCCGGGTTCTACGGATGCAGAAAAAAGGGGTACTCAGTTAGACCTAGGGGATTAGGTGTGAAGTGGTCCCAGGACAAGGTGACATTTGGGCTAAATTTTAAAGCATTTAGGTAAAAAGGTAGGAAAGCATATTCTAGGCAGAGAGAAGTCCATGACAAAGAAAAGAAATAAAAAAACATGTATCATTAGAATGGTCAGAGCCTTTTCTATCTATCTACTCGAATGCCCTCTTCTCCCAGATGAGGGAACTGAGGGCCAGCAAGGTTAATGTGCTTAAATTCACCGAACTACTGAAATCCAGAATGGGAGCTAGAGACATGTCTCGACTTGACCCTCTCAGAGCGGGAGCTGTTGCCAGAGATAAAGGATTAATTAAGCCTTTCCACTCCATTTCATATTGAACACCAAATGAGAGGAATGGTCAACAACACTGTACAATAATAGACATATTTTGAGACCCTTTGGTTCACTGTGTTAATTACTCTAAGAATTGAACTGAGAGTTTATTGCTGGGCCAATAAATGATATTTTATGAAACAACATTTTTCTTAAACTCACATATCAAAATATAGTTCTCAATGATATCAAGATAAATGCTTGGTATAGTCCAACACCAAATACAGTAAAACTTCAATTAGCCAGAACCCTGCAGCCCTTCATTATAATCTGATCTTGCTTTTCGTTTCAGAGAGGAAATTAGAAGATAGAGGTGTGTTATCAGACACGTTTATAACATGCCGGACACTGTATTCTCAGCCCCCACATTGGGCTCCTCTCTGTGTTAAGAACTCCTTATTCCTTTCAGTAAGAAGCTTGTCCATTGGCAGCTTATAGTTGAAGTGAATCCACAGAGATTCCTGAGAGTTACTTCCAAGGGCCAGCACACAATCAGCCACGACTTCTACTTTATAGGAGAAACACCAAAACCTAATATTTACAGCAGTGGAAACCTAATATTTACATGCATGGAAGATACCAATCCTCAAAGTCAGATAGAAATACATATGTTCTGCTGAACTGGAGGGTCAGCAGACTAATTTAGCTACAAATAGTCAAATAGCCAGAACCCCGTACCTTAAGTATTCTAATGTGTCTGAAGCAAAAAAAAAAAAAAAAAAAAAAAAAAAGTGTAAGGGGACCTAGAAGGGCTTTATGATGGAAGCAGAATTTATTAAGTACTTGAAAAGGCAGCTTTGATAAGTTTGTACAAATGGAAGGTGGCAAATAGGAAGGCATTTGAAAAGAAAGCAGCAACAAGGACTGGTGTGAGGATTGGAACCGCAGGTGGCCTGGATGTCTGAGGCATGCACAGTTTCAGTCCCTAACCTTTAAGAAAGATGGGTCGTGCAGTGGCCGCTGCAATCTCCTCATTGCACAGCATCTTGTGCCACTCATGGCTCAATAAATATTTGCTAGATGAATAAAAGACGTTTGTAATCAAATCCATAGTCATTGAGAAGCTATTTCTTTAACAAGAGTTTTAAATCTCACGGGACAGCGGTCCAGTGACCCACCCTGATTTTCATTCATCTTCCCTAGCACAAAGCTAATACCAGTTGGTTACTCTCTGTGTACACCACCAAGTTTGCCTAACTAATGAAATTAAAATACTGATCTCTCTTAGGTTGAACTATGAATGAAAGAAATGCCATGTCATTAAAATGGCAGTATAATCTCATGGCTAACGATGGTTCCTTTAAAGGTGGTTTACTTTAAAGGTGGTTCCTTTAAAGGTGGTTTAAAGGTGGTTTAATTCTTGGCTTTGTCAAGCATGAGCTGCGTGACTTGGTTTATTCACCTGTAAAATGGGGATAATGATAGAACTCACTTGTAGTTTTAAGAATTAAATTCAATAATGCAAGTGGAGTGCTGCAAACAGTGCCTGGCACACAGTGTTATTAATTTTCATTTTTTTGTAAGAAGATATTGATGTGAGAGAGCTAAGCTATGGCAATTAGAAGAAACACAAGGCAATATATCCGAGTGCAAACAATCTATATGTCTAATCCAAGAAAATACTGGCTAGTTTTTAAACATATTTAATTTAACCCATCAGTTTGATAATCTCTATCAAGTTGTTTATAAATACGAGCCACAGAAGTTGGAGAATTTTATCTGAACAAAAAGGTGTGCAAACTTTAAAATGCAGATGGGTTTCATAGAAACAATACACACAATTAAAGAATCTTTGCTTTGCATTTCAAATCACAGCAGGACACCATTTATACTTCATATTGTAAGCTTCATGTTTATTATGCCTCTCCCCCTGCCAAGGCCTAGTTTAGTTTTGTAAGGGAACAGTATGAGTGGGTTTATTGCCTGTATAATTGTGTAAACTTTTTCATATTTGAGAATACTTCAAATGGAATAGGAAATTTCTAGACTGATTGTTTTATGCAATGTTGATCTTGTGCCTGAGTTATAGGGAGGGCCATTTTAACTTTCAGAGGGGGTATTTGTTCAGATTTCAGGATAATAAGATTCATTAAAAAGAAAGAATGAGGAGATCCTTTATCTTATAAAATACTTGATAATGCTAAAAAAAAAGAACTTCCAGATGCTGATTTTTTTTTTCCACATTTTAATGGTTATTTGAATATTAAGAGCCAGATTTTTAAAATGTATTAACTATAATTGTAGGAGGATTGCTTTTTTTTTTCTCTAAAATTTCATAGACATATTTTCAGAGGGTAGATTCCTAGGTGTCTCTTCAAGAGATATGCTTTATGACTAAAAAGGTGAATAGAAAAACAAATGTGTGCTTCAAAATTACTAAGTAAAGGAAAGTTTAATTGCAGCTAAAATATAACTTGGAGTTCCACTTAAACACTGGCATTATAACTTAAGATCAATAAAGATTTTGTGACAGAAAACATGATTTCCTGGGTGTATTAAGGAAAATGTTGCAACATCAGGAGAAGGCATCCTATGTGAGAGCAAATTACATTTATTATGAACAGAAAAACACACCTGCAAATATTTGTCCCTTTCTGTAAATTTCATATTGAATCTCTGGAAAATTCAATAGTTTGCTAAATGTAATTTGTAGTTCTTTACAATTATGGTCTAAATAGATGAAGTCTAAAGGGAGTTTGCCTATTTGATTTCCAAATTTGCATCACTTAAAATCCAATCAGGCCAACTGTTCAGATTTTTATTAGATATGAAATACATGAATGGGTTCAAGCCCACACTGTGTGTTGACAAAATATTTTATGGCAAGCCTTCACGAAGAGGTTCAGTGAGCTTGTGGCTCAGCCTCGTCCCTGTAAAGATTGCTTAGTGACTGCTTGAACTGCTCTCATATTATACCCTTCGATTTTCAGTAACCAGTGTTTTATAGGCCAGCAGATTGCCTTTGATTTTTGAGAATTTGCGGTAGCATATTGAGCTTAACAGATTTATGCAGGCATGTAAAATAAAAATAGTTAGCGGGCGCTTGGGGTTTTAGAACACAGAGGGGATTAGGTTTACAGATGGCTGGTACAGATAACGGCATGGAGTAATTTAGCCATGTAAGGTAATCTGTTGTTGACAGAATTCATTAACATTTACCCGGCATATACAGGTATTTGGGTTGCACAGTGCCTGGGACTCAGAGCAGGCAGTGTTATTTGTAGTGTAAGTCTAAAGTTTGAAATCTCTAAAACATGCCTGGGTTTAAGGATTTATTTTAGGGAGATATTCTGAGAGGTTGCCAAAATATATAAACTTTATTCAGTCCCTCTGCCTTTAAAACCTTCATTCTTTGTTTGCTACTCCATAAAATGCAAACCATCAGAGAATTTTTATGGGGTTCTGATTTAATTAATGGGTATATTCTAGAAAAAGAGGCAGAAAACCATGGATGTGACTATAATTTCACACTGTAAAGCCTCCTCTCCATTCCCCTACAATAATAGTTCTTAACTGCGTATTATAATCATCTGCAGAGCCCATTGAAAAAATACAGATGTTGGGACCCTGCCCTCAGGAGTGCTCAGATGACTGTATAGTCAGGGTTAATAGTCTCTTTCCAATTATTGCATTACTCTCACAGTTAAAATCAGTGCTCCAACAGCTTTTATTAATAGGTTTCTCCATCCAGACTATCCTACCCACAATTATCAGATACTTTTCCAAACACAGTCTTTGAATTGCCATTTACCTGCCCAGGAGCCTTAGGCTCCTTAGCCTCTGAGTATACTGATGCGGAGTCTGTCAACTCTGAACTCAGTTTGCTAAGATCCCAGAGCTTCTGGGCTGCCTTCCCAGGACAACTGCATTTGCAGCTCTGGGTCCGTCCTCACTTAGAGCCATGCTGTAGCTGCTCATTTCACAGGCCACAGCTGTCCTCATCTCTTGGCCTTTGCTCGTAGCTCTGCCTTTTTCCTGAATCCAGTTGCTGCATGTCATCCATCCTAGCCTAAATTTCCTCTCAAGGTCTGAGCACCAAATCCTTAGGGCCCTCCACACAACCCTTCTATAAGTGAAATGTGTGTTTGTGGTTTCCACACAGCCTAACTTAGCATTCTCATCACTTACTTCCTTGCATTGGTAGCTGATTGCTTCAGAAATGTTATATCATATTCCTACCATCACCCACTACTCACTACCAAGCCACAACGTCTTACCCAGTCAAGCCGGTCAAGCCAAGTCACACAAGCAAAGTAAAACGAAAGGAGACTAAACAACAACCTTGTACAGGAATGGGCAGATGGTGGATGCTCAGTAAATATGTATTGAATGATTATGGTCCAACAAGGAGGTAAAAAGTAGTCGTGAGGGTTGTACAACTCTGTGAATATACAAGAAACACTGAGTCAAACACTTTATAGAAGTGAATCTTATATTACATAAATTATATCTCAATAAAGCTGTTATAAAAAAAATGAGGTAAAAGGTTTTATGAAAGACATTTTTATGTTGACTTTATTTTTCTAGCCAGGAACAAAAGATAAAGCATTCATATAAGACTAAAATTGAATCTTACTCTGGGAGTGTTCTGAGGACTGGAAGTTTGGGGTACTTACTATTGTATGAAACCTGAGAACATGGCCAGTAAACTATAGCTCAAAACATGTTTGTGTCAATGAAATTTTATATATTGTGTATGGCTGCTTTCTCGCTACAAGTGCAAAATTGAGTAGTGGTAGCAGAGACTGTATGTTCCTATACAGAAATAGTTTGCTGGCCTCTGCTTTAGAATGTGTGTTTGAAGCTATCTTGACTCGGATTCTTTCTACTACATACATAAAATAAGTTAAATTTCTACTACATACATATTAAAATAAATTAAATTTCAGGATGAAATTAAAACCCTAAAAATACCCCTTTTCTTCCAAGTTTCTTTTAAGATAAGAGAGTATTTGGCTTTTAAGCCAAATGCTAGGCTCTTCTGTGGATCTGTAATGCCCACTTTCATCCTTTCTGTCCTTCAAATCCCTTCTCAAATGTTACCCCTCCTCATGAGCTTATCCTCATTCTCTACTGAAAGGGAAGGCTTCCATTTTTCACCACCTCTTATACTTGGCGCCACTCCCTGAAACCATTTCCGTCACTGAACCGTTTCCCTCACTGATTGAAAATAATTTGCATAATTTTCACTGAAAGAACATGAACTCAACACTCTGCCTGTGCAATTCCAGACAAGAGAGACACAAAGATGAACATGACAGTTTTTTCCTTTGAGTTCCCAGCCCTGTCCTCATGACAGCTTTTTTTGGCTCCTCCACCTTCACCCCTGTACTACCTGTGCTTGATTTTTACCACTCTTTACTGCCTTCTATGTCAACAAGGGAAGCTCACACAGAAGATGTGGCCAACACTTCACCACTGCACCAGTATTTTTCTAGATCAACCAGGGAAATGGAACTTACGCACAGGGCAGACTCGATTGTCAGGTGGGAATATGGGTCCTGTGATCTGACGCCCGCTCAGGATCATGGCTCCCCCACCTATTTGTTGTGTGAACTTGGCCTTAGCCTCCTTATCTGTAAAATGAGAAACTAATAGAAACCAATTCTTTGCATTGCTGTGATGAATGAGTGTTTGGCATGAATGGAACTGTCAAAACATGTTACTCATTATTATTTCAACTTTGATTACTAGTTCAAAGCTAACTCATTAACTTTTGATTCAAGTAGTTAGAATGAGGTCCAATATATCCATGTTTTATATCCCCATTCTTATTCTTCTAGAATATTCTGAAATAATAGACTATGTACCAAGTTATAATTGAACCTGAAAAGGGACATGACTTACCTTCAGTCCCGTGATTAAAAAGGATTAAATTCAGCACTGCCACTCCACACTACTGATTCCAAATCTGTTTTTTTCCCTTGACTCACTCCTGGCATCCGACTTTTTCATTCATAGATGTCACAGCTGTAGTTGTCATATGAAGATTTTCCTATTTGTGAATCTATTGACCTCATCTGATTGTTACTCAGAATTTTCTGCTACCAAAATTATCTGAAGTCTTCAGCGAACATAATTAGACGCAGCAAACTTTATCTTGATATGTTATTTCATTGCAAGTTTCAAGTGCCACTACAAATGGAACAAAAAGAACACTATTGGATCAACACATTCTGCATGCTTGTCCCATAAATTCTGAGCCTTTGTGTCAAAAAGTGAAGGTCTGTGATGATTATGCAAGAATGCAAAGAATAAACCAGGTTTTCAGCCACCTTCTTTGGATTTCAACCTGTGGGTTTTCTCTGTTCACTCTCATTGTTATTCAGAGGACATACACGCTTTATGAGAGCGAACACTTTTTATATTTAACCTAAAATCTGTTTCAGAGTTGGTATATCGACTTTGGAAGAAATGCCCTTCTCTTCAAAAAAAAAAAAAAAAAAAGGAAAAGAAAAAGGAAAAGAAAGTAAAACATGTTGTCCAGTTGTTTCCATGAATATTGCCTCAAACCTTTATCAGTCATGATTTCTCAGATGCTATTTAATTCCAAAGTGGAAGTTGCACTTAATTGTCGAGTATCCGTTTAAAGCACACATGTTCACATAAGTATGTGAGAGGTTTGATTTTGGCAGATTTTGCAAGGTAGGGAGCAGTATTAAATATTTGCATCACCATGTTTAGATCTCATCACTCTGGTGATTGCTCCCTTCTCCAGTTTTGCTACCTTCCCTCCATTGTGATTCCAGATCTTTCTTCCCTTAAAACAGTTTAACGATAAACTTTAGAAGCCACATAAAGTCAGGACAACCAAGGGGAGGTTCATGCTATGCTTTTGTAGTGTTCTAGAAAAGATCTTGAAAGAGAGGGAGGAAATGGCCTTTTATTTAGTCCAATGTGCTTCATGAGACCTGTATCCTTTTTGCTACCAGTCAGGGGGTAGAGACGGCTACGATAAAAGAACAATTGAAATACATTTGACTCGTACCTTCGCCTGCTCATTTAGGATTGCTACTCCCTGCAGTATGCCTGCAAACGTTTCTGGAGGTCGGTCCCAGGGGATGTCCCGTGAGCTCACAGACAAGGCTGCTCTCACAGGGATCACCTGTCCTCTGATAGGAGTCAGGGACGCCACCAGCCATCCTTCATCGTCTCCTGCCAGCCATCTACGAGAGTGGAGGTCTCAGGATGATGCCTGCACACCGGGCTTCTGTTGGGAAGTGAGAGGAGCTTCATCTGATACCCTTTGGATCACACGTTCTTAGAGAGACACTCCCTCACCAGTTTGCCAAAATAATAGGACATACCAATTCCTATTTACACTCAAACTGCTATATAGCTTTAGACTTGTGACTGGATATAAAACAAACAAACAAACAACAACAAAAACTAGGTATAATGGTTTCAACCTGTGAAGCAACTGAGGCTGTGAAGCAATTTGTGACAATATCCGGGGCTGTCACTAGGGGCCAGTGAGAGGTTGAATGAGTGGTTCTGTGTTTCCTCTACATTCACATCCAGAGAAATTGAGGTTTATCTGTTTTATGCTCTGAAACTCCAAGAAATGTTGATTGATATGTTGTTTCTGTCCTAGTCAGTTAGTTTACATTTATATTTTATGATTTATATTTTAGTCTCACACAATATAGTTTCCTTTTAGCAGAACACTTACGAATTTGTTCTATTATAAAAGTGGTCTTATGACACCTTGGGGCTAAATTTCTGTTTAAAGATAACACCCTAAAATTATGTGTTGCAAGTGATGGGGAAATGTACTTTGAGAAGGGAGAAGTACTTTCATGCCATTTTAAAGAATTATACCATACCTTATAAGTATAAAAGATTCCTTTATTTGAAGGTTTGGGGGGGGGGGAAGACAGAAAAGGCTATTTTGTAATTATTGCCAACCTCTAGGTGTTGATTAACACAAATACAATTAATTACTTCTTACCAATGGTAAAACATTTGTCGAACCCATTTTTCTGAATCATCAAAACTATCTTGGAAGTCTCAAGTCATTTTGTTTCAGTGCCTCAGTACCTCAGAGTACTTCCCGGCCACCCTGATGGGTGGAAGGGCAGACAGGTAAAGATAGAATTACAAAGACAGAGTAGTAATGCATTGCCTTCTCCAGAGAGTCTACAGAATCTTGAATAATTTTGACTTACAGCAGTACCTCGAGTAATGTTATTCCATTCCACGTTGTTTTGTTAATGTGTTAATGAGGGAAAAAATCGATTCTGGACCAGGGCCACTGTCTATGTAGAGTTGGCACGTTCTCGGATGTCTGCGTGGGTTTTCTCCAGGGACTCCCACACCCCAGAGATGTGCACAGAGGTGAATTGGCGTGTCTACATTGTCTTAATCTGAGGGAGTGTTGGTGTGAGTGTGGGGGTGGGTGCACCCTACAATGGAAGGGCGTTCTGTCCAGGGTGGGTCCCACCTGGTACTCTGAATGCAGGAGAAGTTCTAGCCACCACCGACCGTGAACTGGAATATAAGCAGGTTGGAAAATCATTATCTTACTTGTTTTCATTCATCTTGCTTACTTTATTTTCATGTTTGCTCTTAGAAGTGTTTTGGGTCTTTATTTAGAAGTTTGGGCATGATTTTGTGATCAGAAATATACCGTAGGGGCTTAAATCGTGTTTATTTATGTCTGTTAGCTTATGGTAAAATTGGTTTTGTTATACATCATTTCGTGTTAAGTTGCAGTTTCCAAGAACCTGTCCATGACATTAGGTGAAAACTTACTGTGTTGTGTGTTTTCTACAGCATTTGAAGCTACTTAAGATGCTGAGATTTGAAAGGAAGTGGAAAAATTAAGTAGGTATACTAGAAGATGATGAGCTTGAAGTCACAGAAGCAGAGAATTCCGTATAGAAATGTGGCAAACCTCACCCAAACACTCATCACCGTTAGGAATCCCCTTTCAACTTTCCGTCTCTGGCTCCAAAACTTCAGTGAGGGAGAAGCCCCTGAGAGGCAGATAGCAGTGTTTCCTGGGAAATGCTTAGCATTTGGGGATTCCAAGGCCCAGATCCGAGTTCTGGCCCTGCAATATGCCTTCCTACTGTGAGACCCTGAGAGAATTATTTGGTCGAAGTTCCAGTATCTTTAATTGTAAAAGAAATGCAGTAGTGCTGTGCCATGCGTTCTCCACCTTCTTTTGTACCCTCTCCATTCTCTACCATTATCCATCTTACTCTGTGCCCAAAAGACTGACCATTTCTGAAAGTGTTCCATGTCCCCTTGCCCAGCATTCTGTTGGGTTGGGCCAGTGAAGGCCCCAGCAGGAGATGGAGGAGGGCACAAGGAGAGAGAGAAGCCAGACCTTTCCTCTTCTGGATGCTCTGGGCTGGGCTGGCTGTTCTGGCTGCATCCTTCTCTGGCCACAGCTGCCTGATCTCTTGTCAACAGACCTGGCTCTTACCTGGCCTCTGTAGAGTTAGTTCTTGCTCTGCTTCTTAGGCCTAGGAGTTCTAAGGACTTCCATTCTCTGTTGTTTCAACTTCTAAGAACCTTGATGTCCTTTTTTAGTTCCCTTAAATTTTTTTTAATTCTTCAATTACAGTTAACATTCAATAGTATATTACTTTCAGTTGTACAGCACAGTAGTAGTTAGTCATTTATATAACTCACAAAGTGATCTCCCAATAAGTCAAATACCCACCTGGCATAATATTATTGAGTATTCCCGATGCAGTACTTTACATCCCCATGACTGTTTTGCAACTACCAATTTGTACTCAATCCCTTCACTTTTTCTACCCAGTGCCTCCCTAAACCTGCTCCTGTCTGGCAACTATCAATATGTTCTCTGTATCTGTGAGTTTGTTTCTGTTTTGTTTGTTCATTTATTTTTTCCTTTAGATTCCACATATAAATGAAATCACATGGTATTTTTCTTTCTCTTGACTTATTTCACTCAGCATAATACCCTCTAGGTTCAACAATCTCATTGCAAATGTCAAGATTTCATCCTTTTTTATGGCCGAGTAATATTCCATTGTATATATGGGCCACATTTTTATCTGCTTGTCTACTGATGGATACTTAAGTTGCTTCCATGTCTTGGATATTGTAAATAACGCAGTTGTTAGTTCCCTTGATTTTACCCTAGCCTCTCTCTCATCCGTCCTTTTATTAAAGTGTCTTGAACCACCTGCGTCGGGTTTCTTGTTTCTGCCAGGACCCGTCTCATCTAAGTACTACCCTTTTCCCAGAAAATAAGACCTAGCTGGACCACCAGCTCTAATGCGTCTTTTGGAGCAAAAATTAATATAAGACCCGGTCTTATAGTATAGTAAAATAAGATCGGGTCTTATATTAATTTTTGCTCCAAAAGACGCATTAGAGCTGATGGTCTGGCTAGGTCTTATTTTCGGGGAAACACGGTACCTATCCTAATTCTCTCTCTGATGTGTTGAGAATTTCAAATTCAACAGTGTGCAATAGCATTTTTATAAATTCTAAGGAATAATACCAATTTTTTCAGTTTTATTGCCTCAAACTATCCATTCCTTTTCATTCGGCTTTAATTATTATTATCTTTAGCTTACGTTTGCTTATTCTTAAATTCTGTTAATGATAATCTGTCGCACCATGTTCAAGAGTAAATAAAATCTTTGACAGTGCTTCAGATCCTTAAAAACAGTGGCATGTGCACCCAGTCCTTCTCCTCTGTGAGTTAACCAGTCTGAATTGTTTCAAACAGTCATTCATGTGACGTGGTTGTAAGTTTCCTTCTATCCTGGTCACTCTTTTGAACACATTTCATTTCAGGGTCACCCTCCTTCACTGTATTGTTCAGAACTTTACTCAGTTTCCCAGGTATCATCTCACTAGATAGTAATTCTCATGTTTTGTTTCTTTTGATACCAGCTTTTTCTCCTTTTCTCTTTTCCACCAGCCTTTTTGCTGCAGCTTTTCCCTTTTCTTTTTAAACCCTGTGTGGTAGGTAGAATAATGATTCCCCCAAAGATGTCCAGATCCTAATCCCTGGAACCTGTGGATGTGTTACCTTATATGTTACAGGAGACTTTACAGATATGATTCAGTTGGGGACTCTAAGATGGGGAGATTGTGTGGATGGGCTCAGTGTAACCACAGTGACCTTCAAAGGTGGATGAGGAGGCCGAAGAGGAAGCCAGAGTGATGTGATGTCAGAGCTCAACTCGCTGTCATTGCATGTGAAGATATAAGAAAGGAACCATGCGCCATGGAGTGGGGTAGGCCTCTAGAAGCTGAAGGGGGCAAAGAAATAGGCTGTCCCCAGAGCATCCAGAAAGTAATGCGGGCCTGCTCATACCTTGACTTTCGTTCAGTCAAACTTTGGACATACACAACTATGGGATAGTAACTTTTAATTGTTTGAAGCCACTCAGTTTATCATTCCTTATAGTGCAAGAGAAAATGAGTACACTTTGTGTGGGATGGTGATCTCATTTTCCCCCGTCGTTTCATGAATTTTTGTCTCCCCATTCCAGGATGAGACTATCTTCCATCATGTTTCCGTTATCTAGTGTGTTATCTTCCTGTGGAAGATTCATTCACTCATAATCTTGTTTAGTACTATGTTTGTACTTGTTTGTACTATGTTTTAGTACTTGTTTGGTAACTATGTTGCTAATGCAGGCATTGATCACGTTAGAATTTGGCATTGTCACTTCCCTCCCTATGAACACTTCTGTAGTAATCAACACTATTTGTGACCTTACCCAACCATATCGTCATCTAGCTTCCTAGTAGGACAAATTAATTAAATAACACTTTTTTTAAATACAGAAGCATACTTAGAAAACTTTGCTCCTCCCCCAACCTACCATACTAGTAATTCTATCAAAAAATTAATTTAAAAAATAGACTAAAGAAAAATTTGGAATATACCAATAGTTGAGAATATTTTAAAATCAAAATGCCAGTCTCATCATTACGACCATGCCATAGCCTGATAATTAAAGGGGGAAAAGAAACATTGTCGTGAATTCGTTTTTCTTTTACATTTTTGATTCCAATGGTGAAGGGTTCAGAACAGGCCTCCCCAGTGAGTCATTTTGACATGGGGATTATTTTGAGCTGAAGGCAGTTGAGAGACCCTGCGGGCTCATGAGAAGCTTTTGCCTCTGCCTTAAAAAATTTAGTGGGGCCTTGTCCATAATAAGAGCTCTTACCAGAAATAACTTTTTATGACCCGTCTATAGGGCAGGGCAAACGTCTAATTACTGAACAGCTGCTCTTCTTGTCATTCTGTGAATGACCTTCCTTCTTCCTGAAGTCCCGGGTGCTGTACCTTATCCTTAGCTCAGAATGTCATATATACCTAATTTTAACTTTCTGTCTTGGAACCTCTTCTTTATGTGGGGTCTCTGGCTCTCTCATGTATGTGGAATTCCCAAATGTACGTATATATGGGATTCAAATATGTACATATGTAATTAAACATGTTAATTTCTCCTGTTAATCTGTCTCATGCTGAGTTAATTATTAAACGAGTCAGAAGAACCTAGAATATTAGAGGAAAATGTCTTCCTCCCCACAATGACTAAACTGGGTATGTCTTAAGTCAGTCTTTGTTTTCGTGTGGGAAAATAGGACCCCTGAAAGGGATAGTCCTTTCGGGGTGTGCAGAAACAACTCCAGTTATCAGTGGCCATCAAATAAACAATTAGCTACCTTGTAAATAGTGTAATGATTGCAACCCTTGACTTTTCTGGGCTTCTTCACTTTGGACATTAAGGGTCTTGTGGCCCCTTCTAAGGCATTTACACAGGCAGATACAGTGAGATTTGTTCTTTTTGCTGGATTATATTTTTTTCCTTGCAGAGAAAGCCTTGTATTTTCTTCTAGTCACTTGGTTGGCATGAGATTCCTATCAATATGTCTCAGCCACTGAATGGTACTTACTATGTTATATGGTGAGCTCCAAAGTTCTGTTCATAATAAATAGGTGAACTGCTCTCCCAAACCTGTTTCTAATTTAATATAATTGAATGCAGAACATTCAAATTGGCTACATGATGCTAATTCATGTTGAAAAGGTTCCGAGTTTAGATTACCAGTCCTCCGAGTGTGCCAGGTCAGAGGGGTTTATGAGAAAAGACATATTCATCATGGAAATGAGTGGAATAATTTAATTTCAGTTTTATTCTAATACTTAGCGTCTTCATCACAACTTTTTAAAATCCACCAGGGACTATCTACTTAAGTCATATTTCCAAGATCCTGACATAAGAAAAAGCCATTCTCTTGAAGGTTTTGGGAAAAAATTGTCTCGCAGTTGCAGTTCTGCTGACTCAACTGTAAAGTTACAAGTGCTCCATCTCGAGCCATTGAGAAGTAGCCAAAGTAAGGAATTCGCTGTTTGAAATGTTTAATCAAATGTATATCCATTTGCAAACTCAGACAAACACAACGTAGCTTACAAAAAGCGCTCTCATTTTTTGAAGTTACTACCTTCATTTGGTAATAACTGATTACCTCGTGCTAAGTAGGAGAAGACACCTACAAACAGTAATATCGTTGTCTTGCAATTGATTCTACTTTCACTGAGCTTGTCTGGATAACAAAACCATGAGCTACTTCTTGATAGTTTTTATGATCGGGCTTAGCAACTAGTATTGAGCAAACACTGAAGAATGCATTTTCCATTAAAAGGTTGATTTATTAGTGGATATGTAGAAGAACACTGGAGGTTATAAAGGTATCAAAGACCTTAAACACTGTATTGATTTTTTTTTTCCCAGAGCTTTTTTCTTCGCTTGTATTGCAGGGTAATAAAATTTCGCTAGACCAATTGGATCCATAAAACCTGAAGTACAACCACCACTGATAGAAATGAAATTGTTTGACTGGAGCAATAAGCAAGGGCTCTGCTTTGAACTTTGAGCAGTCTAAGTCGTCTGGCTGGCCCGTGAGGGTGAATTACAGCCTGCTGTGTACTAAAGGACAAACATGTGTTTGCAGGAGCTCCCAATTCAGTAATCATGGGGTGAATGCTGTGACCTTTACATGGCCATGCTGGCCTCAAAAGAAAGAGCCTTAGAAATGGAAACTCAACACCATGCCTTTTTAATAGAACTTAGATTTTTCCTTGTGTGAATTAGGTTGTAGATATACGACATTTGATTACGGAGTCAAAAGTTGAATAGGAAAAGAAGAAGTTCTGTTTGCACATCTCATTATATGCTTTCAAAATAGTGAGCTATTAAAAAAAGTGGGGAGCTGCAGGCTCATTGTAGTATACTGTACTGTTACGTGCCAGACTGGAATTTTCTGAGCTTCTGCTCTGTGCTGAGTACTGACCTATGCCAGCTCTTGACATGTGAACCATCTGTTTATGCTGCTTTCATCTCCCTCAGCCCCAGCCCTGCCCCTTGCAGCCCCCAGTACTATGTCACTCAAGGCCTGAGGCATGACTCCCCCATTTCCAGTCAAGCATAATAAAGGATCATCCCAGGAGAGAGCTCCATAACCCACCCAGACAAAGTGAGGTTTCTGATTTCAATGCCAAGGGCTTGAGAACAGTATGCAAGTTGGGGAATAGGTGGACAAGGTCTACCTGAAAGCTGCCCTGTTGCCATTCTTGTGGGTTGACACAGAGGGATTAGCATGGCACATTCCCTGGCCAGTTAGCAAATTTTTACTTAGTTCAGATAACTGACCTTGTGTCTCAGCAACTGTAATTTAAAGGC
Organism: Rhinolophus hipposideros; assembly: GCF_964194185.1. NCBI lineage: Eukaryota > Metazoa > Chordata > Mammalia > Chiroptera > Rhinolophidae > Rhinolophus > Rhinolophus hipposideros. The sequence continues at coordinate 19,340,666 of NC_138058.1, read as the reverse complement.
ACCCATGAGTGTTGTCCCATACCTGGGGGTACTAGAGTGGGAAGTCAACTCATAGTAACCATGTTTTGTCAAAAAAAAAGTAATAATAATAAATAAACAAAATAATTCTGAAGCTACTGAGGCCTTAAATCAAAGCCATACTCCAGAAAAGTAGCTTTCTTCTAAAGTTGCATCTTTCATTTTTTTGGAATCTAGGTTCAAATTGTCTACATTTCTCTCCATTTGTCAAAAACCAAGGTGTGTTAATTGATCCATAACCAGAAATGCAGTAATTTTTTGTTTTGTTTAGGCATTTTTAGGCATTTGCTTGTGAAATGTCTTATTAACCTCTAACACGGTTGAAAGCCAGCTATACTGGCAAAGAGTAGGGTCAAAGAGTGGTTAAGTTTGATTGGCAGGACCTTCCTGTGGTCTGATAAATGTGATTGCAGGTCACCCTGGTGCCCATGGGGGACAGGTGTAGTGGTTTGACTGTTCTTACAGTGAATTAATGTTGCACAGATTTTATTTTTCACGTCATGCCTAAAGGCTTGTATTCTAAGTGAATATCTGACAGTGTCCAATTTAATTTTGGAAATAAAATCCCCCATTATCCCACATTTCTCCTGAAGCACATACATGTTCATTTATATTGTATGACTGCCATCCCTGTGTAAGTGAAGTAGGAACATGTCCGCATCCAGCAGACCAGTGGTACGCATTTGCATACTAGGCTAGAGTGGCATTGATGGAGGGCTAATTCGAACACCACAGACTAGGTCAGCCCAGCACAGTAGGGTCCCTGACCCAGGGAGGACAAATGTGATGCACCTGGGGTACTCCATCCCACTTTGGGGGCCCGGTTAGACATCACTAATTGATTGCAGCTTGTTTTATGAAACCACAGAATGTACCTCAGCCCTGAATTCCAGATACTCTGTCAGTCACTCTTTGCTTTTATGCTACCAGGAACCCAACTGATTTTTGCCCCCCTTACCTCAAAAGGTCCTTTTAATGGCAATGGGCAGAACTGTCTTTGCTGCCAGGAGAAACAGCCATGGTTATAATGTGGCTCGAGGAGACATACCACACCTGCCAGCCTAACCACATTAGCCTAGCAAAACAGTGAGCTCAATACTCACTTTGCCACAAAATGCTCCCTTCCCTTGTGATCGAGTCGGTGCTCAATGCATCTTACCGTAGCCTGTAGAAATGTCCTAAATGACGTAACAAAGCACAGTCAAAGCCGTCAGGAGGACCATTGGGAATTTGATCAGTAAGCAGGTAGCACTGATCTTCCTGACTGATGTCTACCCATGTTTCTATTTCTGTATCTGTCTAGAGCTAAGACTGTCTAAATCTTTGTTATAGGTGGTGATTCCAGGAAGGTGAGAATAGCCTTTGAATAGAGGAGAATTTGTCATCAAACCAGTGAAAACTAGCCTGAATGTTCCAGGGGCCATGAGCTATAAAACTGTACACTCTGCAGACCGAATATGGCCGGTTGATTAATCTCAGAAATCCCACCTCTCGATTTTCCCTTACCTTCTGTTCTTTTCATTTAAATAATGCTTGTCTTACTGAAGGGGGAGAGGAAGTTAATGTATCCTGACCCTCTGCCATGTGCCAGGATCTTCACAGTCATTTCATCCAGTCTATACAATGACTCTGAGACAGGCATTATTGTCTCATTTTTTCAGATGAGATAACTAAGGCACATGCTGTTTAAGGCACTTACCCATGGTCCTCACATTATTGCTTATATTTGTTAATGGCAGAACCAACATTCAAATTCAGATTTGAAAAAATGTATATTCAATACAGTATATTACTTGTCCCCTTTTCACAACTCATGAGAAAAAATTCTTTATAGTTTTTCTTTGAAAATATCATCAATACTCTTCCTTTTGCTCTTAGTCCAAATCTTCGTGGGTTCTGGTTTATGAAGGACGTGATACATGCCATGGCTTTCTACTAAAGAATAAACCTGAGAGAGTTAAGGTAATTTTCCAGATGATGTAAATAGATACTATGAAAGTAACTGAGGAAACATGTAGATGGTAGCAAATAGCATTGTTATACAGACTGATTTGTTGTGGGATCATACTGTTCACATTGGCCATCACACACACGCACACACCCACACACACACATGAACACACACACACCCACTCACACACTCACACGCATACACCAACCTCATCTCTCCCCTTCATTTCACATGACCAGTCTCAGAAAAGGTGAGTGTGAAATTTACATGGTGATCCGAGAAGTTCTTTTTCCCAGTCTCTCTAATCTAAGTAAGTGACGTGGTTTAACTCATCCTATATATGTGGATGGGTTACCAACATTTGACCTCAGTAAGCTACACTCAGTGGCAGAGGATACTTGACTGTAAATAAAACTCCATTTAAGTGTGACTTTTGAGAAATTGTCAGAATTGAATCCCTGAGATTGAATGGCATTTCAAAGCATTGTGAATTTCAAGATTTTTTTCCCCTCTGTTCAAGTCACTCTTTGAGGAGTCGTTTTCATTTGATTGTTCATGATTTTACAGCATAAGAGTGACAAGGACTGCCTGTAACACATTGTAGGAGGGTACCTGCTAAAAGTGCTCAAATTGAATGATATTGAATGTGAAATGCAACCTTTTTCGGCCAGGCCGTGTGATATTTAGCAGGCCTTGACATATACTAAACTGCAAAATTTCAAAATGATCAGAAATCCTTTGGGGATGTGACATAGAATATGTGGGTCAGAATTCTCTTATTAAAAAAGTCTAAAACATTTTCTACAATTTCAAACCAATATTTTATCTAACTTTACCATATAGATTTGACACATTGAACATGACTTAATATTCTTAAATAATGTTTTTACATTATTGGTAGAATCATGCATGATAAATGTTCCTAATGAATACTGTCTGCTGAAAGCTCATAACGGGTACCTTGAAACATAAAAAAATAAATAAATAGTGGTAGTAAGTAATGTTTTTTTCTTGCCCAATGAATTCTAGGCACATACTATTTGTTGTCTTTCATATCCAAAAGATTTATTAGCAATCCATTAATTTTTCTATAGTGAGTTATTTTCAAATCATTTACTGGGGGCTAGAATCATGTTCAAAAGGGCAAGTATATTTTTAGACTAAATATTTATATGTTTTGCTAGCACTTGGTAGTTATGTTGTCCTTACTTATCTGTGTTTCCCGAAAATAAGACCTAGCCGGACAATCAGCTCTAAGGTGTCTTTTGGAGCAAAAAGTAATATAAGACCCAGTCTTATTTTACCAGGTCTTAATATAATATAATGTAATGTAATGTAATATAATATAATATAATACCCGGTCTTATATTAATTTTTGCTCCAAAAGATGCATTAGAACTGATTGTCAATCTAGGTCTTATTTTCGGGGAAGCACGGTATATTATATACATAGCATTGGAATCTTTACATTTACATCATTAACCCTAACAGTCCTCAGAAAAATAACCTGTGTTCATGGAAGGACGGAGAGAGCAATATCAAAATTATTTCAGTCCTTGCACCTCCATGGAGATTGCTCTTTTCAAAGCGTCCATGATCTCCATCTTGCTAATTCAACATGTCATATCTGTTGTGACTTTTAGGAGTATTCAAGCCAGGTTGACTACCATGCCTTTATTTAAACTTTCGTCTTTCCTTCCTTCCTTCCTCCTGAGACACCACACCCACCTATTTGTTTTTTGATTCTGTTTTTTCTAGTGGAATTACTTTCCAGAACTTCTTCTGCTCCTGACTTTTAAGTGTTTAAGTGCCAAGTTCTTCTCCCTCTACTCTCATTCCTTAGCCTTCTATTTACACCCAAGGCTTTAAATGCCTCTGCCCACTGATGATTCTCCAGTTTATAACTCCAGCCCTGCCTTATCCTCTGAGCTGAAGTGTGTGTGTGTGTGTGTGTGTGTGTGTGTGTGTATGTGTGTGTAATTGCCCACTAGAGCTCTCCAGAGGGTTATCTCATAGGCAGCTGAAACGGTATAACTATGTACCTAAAACTGAATCATTGTTTTCTCTCGCCAGGCCTGTTTCCTCTCAAGCTGTTCTTCCCCGATCATCCCCACCTCAGTGCAAGCACCACCGATTGCCCAGTTTCTTAGGCACCAATCCCATAGTTATATAGCCTCCCTTTGCCTCACACCTTACATCCAGTCCATCTATAGGTCTTATAGACACTTCCGTTAGAATACTCCATTCTGATCATGTTCACCAGGGCCACCAATGTCACCCCCTAAACTGCTAAGCTGCTTCTCACTGGTCTCTCTGCTTCCTCTCTTGCTTCATGGTGGTCAATTCGTTAAATTGACCTTCAGTGAGGATGATCTTCAACAGAAGCATATAAAAGCATGCCATTTTCCTGCCCTAATCCTATGGAATAAAATCCCAATGCCTCACCATGTAACAAACAATCCCAGTGGTTTGAGGAGCTACCTCAAAAGTTACACATAGAAATGCTATATGACCCAGCAATTCCCTTCCTAGGTATATACCCCAACCAGTTGTAAACAGGCACTCAAACAAATACATGTACACGCATGTTCGTAGCACCACTATTTGCAATAGCTAAAAGGCAGAAACAATCCAAAGGCCCATTAACAGATGGCTGGGTACGTCTATGCAATAGAATATTATTTAGCCATTAAAAAGGAATAAAGAAGTGGTATATGCTGCAACGTGGATGAACTTTGAGAAGATTATGCTAAATGAAAGACACCAGTCACCATAGGTCATATAATTGTATGAGTAGCTTTATATGAAATATGCAGAGTAAGGAACCCCACAGAGCCAGAATGCAGGGTGGTGGTTACAGGTGTTGGGGAAAGGGGAGAATGGGGAGCATCCTCTCAATAGGTATGGAGTTTCCTTTTGGAGTGAGAAAACTGTTTTGGAACTGGGTAGAAGCAGTGGTGGCACAATATTCTGAATGTACTGAGTGCCACTGAACTGTTTACTTTAAAGTGATCAATTTTATATTATGTGAATTTTACCTCAATTAAACACACACACACACACACACACACACACACACACACACCAAAAAAAAACAGAGTTTATTCATCTCACTTGCCCATCTAGAGTTACCTGGAACTGTGTTCCACATCTTGGTCAAGTTCAGTCTCAAAACACAGGCTGACAGAGCAACTGGTATTTAGAACAATCCTGGTAAAACGCCTGATTTATGAGGATGGGGAATTTGTTCATTGCAGTATCCTCAGGAAAAACAAAACACTATCAGACACACTGAAATAACGACTACATCTTGAGTGCAAAAATAAAATAATGAATAAAGTAGTTTTAAATAAAAAAATAATACAAAATAAAGACATGTACACAGAAAGTAAAAGTCCAAGTGCCCCAAATTCCATTTTCTCTGGTGATTTGGCATCTTTATGTTGGTTCTGTCACGTTTGTCTTTGTGTGTTAAAGAAATTGAAGTACCAGTGTTTGCATGATGCTCATTCTTTCAGACTCTGAATCCCTTCCTTGCCCCAGTCCTATTCCAGATTTCATTAGTGATCTTTCTTCTACCTCATTTCTCCTTGGGACCACTGCCAGCCCAGCCTCACAGGGTACCAGGTTGTGGCGGGGATTTTGGATTTAACAACCAACCACTCTAATCTAGAGAGCTGAAGTCAGAAGATTATGAACCTCTCAACTTCATTTGACATAGCTGAACAGCAGCAGCTTCTCAAACATTCCCCAAGTTGTGCTTGGAGCGTCTGGAATGAGATTAGTTCTGTATGTCTCGCTGCATCTTACCTAGGTCTCTCATTTACCCATCCTTGCAGATCCTGGGTACTTTTCACTTGTCTGGATTCTTCCCTTGGCACAAGATCCTGGCAACTTTGCTTTCCAATCACCCTTGCCAAGGCAACCGGATCAAGATTTGTCATTAAATCTTGTCACTGCTTGGATCTCCGGAAGTACCCATTTCTCCTCTAACTCCCTTGGATTTCACCTTCTTGGAATATTAATACACAACCTGAGTGGATCTAGATGTTTCTGCCCTGCCTGGGATTTATCTGTAACACCTTGTGCATTTTCTCTTGAAAAGGTGAGGAGTCTACATTCAGCCTTTGGTAGTCCTGCCAAAGACCTCCTTCCTCTCTGACAGTCTGGCTTGTGCAGTTCGGCCGTGGCGGAAAATCCTTCCCGGGAGTGTGTGTCTTGCCAACTAACTGTTCACTAAGTTCCTAAGAGCCATATATCTTAATGCCCCTGATCTGTTTCTCCCTTACTTCGAAGCAAAATGATTTTCTGCCTTTGTCTTCCGGAAACAAATTCTTTATTAAACAGCAGGGGATAACCTTGCTTTCTTTAAAAAAAAAAAAAAAAGAAAAAGAAAAAGAAAGAAAGAAAGAAAAAGAAAAGAAAAGAAAATCTTTTGAGATAAAAACTTTTTGTGAAAATAATACTCTTCTAATTTTACATTTGTCAGTGTTTCATGTCATCATAACAGCTAATATTTTTTAAGGTACTTTTTGTGTGTTACAGAAAGGGTTGAGTATGATCACATTTATATTCTCAATAGCCTTTGGAGACAAGTATTGTGAGTATCCTTGTTTTTACTGATGATGGAATGTGCTCACGGAGGCGACGTAGTTTGTCTGTGGTCACACCATCTATTAAGTGACAGAACTGGTTGGAGAGTTCAGGCTGTTGGCTTCAGGGACTACGTCTAATGACTGCATTATGCTGGTTTTCCTTGTACACCACCAACAAATGCTAAGTTCAGTTTAAGCCACGAAATGAACAGCAACAACAACAAAATTCTGATATGAACAAGAAGAGCACACGTTTACTAGGCAACTGGCCATGGTTGGAGCTCAATATTTTGGGGGTCAACAAACTAAGCCAATCATTCCTCATGGCTAGTTTGTGAGCACCATGCTCTAAATGTAAGTCTCTTGAAATTCAAGGACAGCAAATTATATGCATTTTATTTTTCTTGATGAAGCTAATTCACTAACCCCTTTGCAGTGGCTACAGAGAGGACTGTCCTTCCATCCAGTCCATTTTTAAAAGCTGTCCAAAAAAAGGACTCAAAACAAATTGCAGGTCGCTTTTATCCTCCTTCTCAAATTCTTCTTCCAGCCATAGAAATGCTTCCAAATAAACTGAGAGACCTTAAGTAAATTGCCTAGAGATAGAAATTTAAGAAGACCACTTAGAGACAGATAAAGATACTACTTTTGCTTATTTTCTAGCTTAGAGCCTCAGCACTGTGACACAGGACTCTGAGCTCTCAGGAACCCACCTCTTCTGTGTTTTCTTACCCTCTGTTCCTTCCTTTGGTTGCTTTTCTGTTCAGTTTTGGCCAGTGATTATTGAAAATATTCATCTCTGTGTACAATTAAAATGAAACAGGTTTCCAAGTTTTAAAATTCAGTGCAGGATATTATCTGGCTTTGTGGTTTCTAAGATTAAACACCATGCCAAATATGTCTTTTTTTTTTTTTTGACAAATAAGTGCATTTATCTGGCACGAGCAAGAATTAGCTTCAGAACAGAGGTAGAAATAACTAGATGATAAAATTTGGAAGAGACCAAATCACAGTTCCACCACCTAATATTCTACTCTTACTTCATTTGAGTTTGTGAAAGGTTTGGGTTTCTATAGCAATTATTTGCTACAGAAATATAGTACTTATTTCACGGAGTAGCAAGGGTTTAAGCCCTCAAGAATGAAATCCTTTCTTGGAGTTTGGCAAAGCAAGAGCTTCTGAGAAGAGCAGCCTAGAGAAACAGAATTCAGATGGGAAAGGGGGCTGCAGGAAATGGGAGACAGTGAGGAAAGGCAGGCGGAAAGGGTCCCCCAACAGTCAACAGCCTTCACAACTGTGTCATTGTCTATCTGGATCCTGGGTGCATTTCCACTCCACTCATGTGAGGCCGCTTGAGACCCCTCTCTTTCAAAAATGCCGTAGAGAAGGAATTCTATCTATGCTAATTATATTGTAAGTAGTTGTGTTTCTTCTGGAACATAATTCCAAATATTCCCGGTCTTCTAGGGAACTACTGAAACTTAGTCAATAAACACTCAGCCTCTTAATCTCCTCTGCCAAACTCTGGATGGACCAAGGTGCCCATTGCTGCCATCTACTGGGCTGCATGTTTTGCCCCTTATGGAGAAAAGGAAAATTATTTCCAAGCTAATCCCGGGATCCACAGCGTCTGTGTTAAGTATATTGCCACCTTCCATTTGCAACCGGGAGGGTCTCCCTAGGTATTCCATTCTGCCAGGTATTAGACACAATAATAATAGGTGGCAGGCCGTACCGGAGGATTGAGGGCTCCAGTAAATTACTGTGAGGAAAGCAATTTGACATCCTTTCATCCTTTGATGAAAGCTAAATGTGAAATCTAGGTGTAAACATCTAAAAAAAATTGAAAGTTGCACGTGGAGGGGGAGACCTGGCAGTGTGGCAGAAATCGACTCAGAGAGGGGAAAGACTCCAGGTGGTACTGCCATTTAACAACATTATTTCTTTCCAAGATTAATGCATCTGTGGAACTTCTTGGCCTTATTCCTGGATCCTATCAATTTAGCAAGGACATTTACACAAATGGCTTCTGTAGTCTAACTGATTAGACTGGGGCTGCAAACACTGGCCCAGGAATTCAATTTCTTCTGTTTGGAAAGATGCACAATACCGTGGAGGTTAGTCAGCCCCACTTTGGGCTCCATTATTATCTGTTGGTTTAAGCCTGACGAATAAGGATGACAGACATGACTTACTCCTCTATGCTTTTGTTCAGCATTTTTTTGTAAATTCAAAAGCAAATCCATGGGTATAGTCAGATGTGTCCTCCCCTAATTTCCCACTCAAAAATATACATGCTCTGGCCTCATCTCTTCTCCCTTCCTTAAGACACACATATAAAATAGTATCACCATTAACATCATCATGTTAACCTTGGTTGTTTTTAAATATTTTACATATATATCTTCTTTTCCAGGGTAAGTGGCATTTTTCTCAGGAGCAAATCTTCCTTGTTTCCACAATGGGTAGAAAGACATGAATAATAGCTAGTATTAGTTGCATGCTTATTCTAAGGTAGGTGCTGTGTTAGGCACTTACATGGATGACTCATTTACTCCTTGCAACACCCTATGAATGTGGTATTATTGTTTTCCCTCTGGTTCAGATGTAGGTAATAGGGCTTTAGTGTACTGCCCCACATCATAGCAAAGAGAAGTCAGAGGGGTTTGAACTCATGTTCAAATTCCTTAATAAATAGGTGATACTTGTGATCCCCAGAGTGCTATGGAACAGACTTTCTCAAAACTT